>NW_027494422.1:0-310814 GCF_021521415.1 Bidens hawaiensis | reverse complement strand
TTGCAAGGACATATAAACCGAACCTAATAAAAAAACCTTACGGTTTCATGCTTCTAAATAACAATATGAAATCCGAATGAAATAAAAATAACTGAAAAATCACTTTTAACTAATTTATAAGAAATTAAAAAATGATGTATCTAAAACATTTTCGGTCTAAAATTCAGGGCTGTTCACGAGTCGAGCCAATTGCGGTTTCGAGCTCGGGATCGAAATTAAATGGGGGCAACTTAACTAAGGCTCTAGCTCGATTTTGAAGTTAAACAAGATTAAGATCTAGCCAACGAGTCGAGCCATGATCGAGCCGAGCCTAGGTCGATTTTGGCCCAGTTACAAAAATAAGTCAACTCAGCTCAGGATGTTCCAAATCAATACTTTTTGCTAGTTTTATTCGAGCTTTTATCGAGCGAGCCACGAGCTCAAGCTTTTTGAACAGCAGTACAAATGTGTAATAGTCATTAATCGTCGATTAATAAAAGAACTTTAGGTTCAAATTGATTATTGTGTGCCACTTTTTTGTCTAAAAAATTAAACCCGAACGATAAAACGGAAAATAATTGAAACAACCCCATTTTTAAAACGGAATCTAAATGGTTCTAAAATATTAAAAACCAAAATTTCTATTTTCTGTTAACTTGAAGGCCAAAACTAACATATGCACACTCCTAGTATTCTATGTGTTGTAGAATATTTTTAGTGCAATCAATCTTTATTTATTTAAAATAAAGTTACTGGGAATATTAATATTGTCATTTTTTGGTTTTTATATTTGTAACACATGATTCTTTAACAACAAAACACACGCTTTCTAAATCTACTTTTAACGCTATCCTACAAATAAGTGAATAACTAATTTTATGTGAACAAAAATCAAAACAAACACTTAGAAAGGTAAATTTCAGTTTAATGTTATCTTGGTATTGTAATGCTTTTGTAAATAAGTAATTTTAGCGGATCATATTTATTGCATTACAAATGTAATTTTTAGTTATGTTTTTTTTTAATTGGAAGTGGCTCAATGGTAGAGCACTTAATTTATTAGTGAGAGGTGGAGGGTTCAAACCTTACTATCACCAGTTTATATGGGAGATATGAGGGATGACCCTGGCTTTCCAGGGTTCGAGTACTGATCTCACACGGTTTTAACGGCTCCTCGTTATTGTGCCGATTGGCGGACGTGGGGGTCGGGTTTTATCCGAGGAATCCTTCAATAGGTGGACCGATAGGGGCTCCGTCTGTCCGGACTCGTAGCCGGCTCGGGCCACCTTTAGCCAATGGGGGCTGCGTACGGAGTACCTGACATTACTTAGTTGGTCGTTCCATAAACAAAAGATATGTGGCGGTCTATGGACTTTTGTTGCTCTCCACGGAGCTTTCGGACTAATAGGTTTCATGTTACGTCAATTCGAACTTGCTCGATCTGTTCAATTGCGACCTTATAATGCAATCGCATTCTCTGGTCCAATTGTCGTTTTTGTTTCTGTATTCTTGATTTATTCACTAGGTCAGTCTGGTTGGTTCTTTGCGCCTAGTTTTGGTGTAAAAGTGCGGTAAAATCAATATCGATAAGTAAAAACAATCGCCTAGTTTTAGTAACTTTTTCAAAACTTACTATTGATAAGTATATGATATTTTTATTTAACGCCTATAAAATTGTCAATTTTATTTAAAGAAGAGTTAATAGCCATTTTCGTCCTTGTGGTTTGCTACTTTCGCCACTTCAGTTCAAAATTTACAATTTTGTCAATTTAGTCATCATAGTTTTAAATATTAGCCAATTACGTCCCATTCGTCTAACGGCATCCAGCTATGCCGTTAATTTAAGGGTAATTTTGTCTTTCTCCATTTTATTTTGAGTTAATGGTCATTTTAGTCCCTGTGGTTTGATATTTTTGCCACTTTGGTCCAAAGTTTGAAAATTTGTCAATTTAATGTTCGGTTTAATTCATTTTATTTATTTATATTTTTTTGTCTGTAACTCTGAAGAGCATAATCCAAGCCCAAAACCATCGAGCAACCTCCAATACAGGTATGCATTTACTCTGTTGACAACAGTAATCGTACCCCCCTCGTATTTAGTTCCAGACATTTCCTAAACTCTCCCCTATGGTGGAATTCAATGGTAAAGTGGTCAAGATATATCCCTGAAACCGAGTTGTAAAGAAAAAACTAAAAAACTTTTCTTTGTTTAATGTATAATAGTTGATTTCGACCCTGATTTCATTACGATGTGTTAGTCTCTAAACCCTAACTATTATGCATTTATCAAAGAAATGATTTTTAGTTTTTTCTGTACAATTCGGTTTCAGGGAATTGTTTTGACCACTTTACCATTGAATTCCATCATGAGGGAAATTTATGAACCCTCTGGAAACTAAATACGAGGGGGAGGGGGCATGATTACTGTCTTCGACAGAGTAAATGCAGACCTGTTTAAGTTTATGCTCGATTGTTTTGGGCTTGGATTATGCTCTTCAGGGTTATAAACAAAAAAAATAAAAAAAAAAGAATTAAATTGAACATTAAATTGACAAATTTTCAAACTTTAGACTGAAGTGGCAAAAGTATCAAACCATAGGGACGAAAATGACCATTAACTCAAAATAAAAAGGAGAAAGACAAAAATACCCTTAAACTAACGGCATGGTTGGATGCCGTTAGACGGATGGAACGTAATTGGCTAAGATTTAAATCTATGAGGACTAAATTGACAAAATTTCAAAGTTTGGATTGAAGTGGCGAAAGTAGCAAACCATAGGGACGAAAATGGCCATTAACTCTTTAAAGAAAGAAAATGTTAATAATGGTGGTGCATTACCATGAAGGCATGAACTTGTCATATAGCATAGAAAAGCGGAGGGCAGATGAGGGTGTCGCCGTGTCGGTATCGTACCAATCATCCCTCTTGTCGCAGCCTTCCCGATGGGGGTAGTGTTACCGCTCCTGTCACTCGAAACCCTGCCTTTCGGTTCGCTCCCCTCGCTCACTCTTCCGATTCACCCTACCTCAGTGTTGGTTTCAGTGGATACCACTATATTTGTAGCAAGTCATAAGTGAACCCTGGGCCTATTTTTTGTTAGAGTTTATGGTAAAATCATAATCATATACATAATATTCTAACAGATACCCAAAAGGCATAATATTTTAACAGATACAAGTTTATAAAAGAGCATCTTTACTAAAAATACCATATCAGATTATCAAGTCAAAACAAAATGGTTCATTTCACTAAACATTTAACAAAAAAGAACAAAATCAAGCAAGTGCAACGACTAACTGGATTCCAATTGTTTGATCGTGATTTTCACAACAGGTGACGTGCAAGGGAAGCCTAAAACGATTTTGGAAATCGGCAATTCTGGATCCTCGTCACAAAAGAATATCCTCATGATGTGCTTCGGTACGGGTGACTTGGCCAATATAAGCTTCACAATATCCAACTCATGTACCGAGTTACAACAATTCAAAATCTCTAATACATTCAGATGCTCCAACATAACATCTGAATGATATTGTGTAAAGGAGCGTGTCGCATAATTGTCCATCCAACCATCGCCATTCATCTACATGAACGGTCGTGTGTGAGTGTATTTTGATAAAATAATATAAAGGATAATACAACGTACGTTTATTCTTGATATTTACCGTTAGCTTAAGTTTCTCCAATCCAAACCGAAACAAAAACCGATAGTTTGGTTTTATGTTTCTGTAAAAACCAAACTTACAGTTCGATTTTGGTTTTGCATGAAATAACAATGAAGGAAAGAAGTTAAAGAACCAACAGACTCATAATTGGTTATGTTTACAATATTATTGCAAACACCATATCATAACATGAACATTATGTGATATGGGCAACAGTCAACAAGTATAGAATGCAAGTCAACGACCTAAAATGTTTACTTCATCAGTACAACACTTTACAAACTTGTATCAGATTGTAAATGTGATGCAAACTATTAAAGCAGTACCAGATATCATATTTTCTTAATCACCAATAGGGGTGCAAACGTGCCGAGCCGACCTACTCGATCTCAGTTTGATAAAAAGTTTAAAACGAGATGAGCTTTTTCGAGATCGAGAAAGAAAGCTCGTTTGGTGATTGAGCCCGAGCTAGGTCGAGCCTTATATGAAAAGCTCGTTTAGGTTCGTGGAGCTTTGTGTATTCCTAAGTTTTACCTCTTTTGGACTTGTATGTATTAGTTTCACACGGCACAGCTGAGCTTTGGCTCGTTTAAGGTTTTTCTCCAAATATATAAAAATAAAAAAAAACATATATAAATTAACTATTAAAAAATAAACGAGCCAAGCTCGAGCCCTGGTAAGTCAAAATGAACCGAGCTCGTTTACACGTCTAGCGTTGAACAATCAAAGTCAGCCAAAATCTGCTAAAAGCACGTTCACATTATGTTTAAGTTTTATCATCGAAGTCATTCACCCAAAGCTATCGAGACAAATAAGCTATGAACAAAAAATAACAAAAAACAACAAACAATCAAAGCATACGAATAAACTCCGAACTTCGGATATTCGAAATTTCAGGTGAAATCCATTATCCGAAAGATCCGGATATCTGACTTTTAACACCCCTTGTTCAAAAAATAACAAAAAACTAAATTGTCGTTAAAAAAAATTGGGAGTAACAAAATGGTTCAAAATCAATTTAAGCTAGCTTAATTACTCGTTTACACGTTAAAAGTTGTTTATGGTTGATCCTAACACTATGACATATATGCTTCAATGTATATGTTACATGTTCACTTGTGGCCTAGTGGTAGGAGGTTTGAATTCTTCAGAGTAGACACAAGTTCGAATCTCACTTGTGTTACATTTGTGTGGATATTGACAATGAAGGATTTGAGCTAGGCCTTTGCAAAGGTTGTCAGTTTGAACCCGGAGCCCACCCGTGCCCCCCCCCATCGTGTGTCACGCCAGAAAGTTATGCTGCTCTTGTGGCGGTACAACCACTGTCAAGTGGCAGTCGGCGGTATGGTTTCCCGGGGGAACGCCCAACCCAAACTTTGAAGTCAGCGTGGGCCCGGTTAAGACAACATAGTCTGGCTAGAGTGAGGCATCACGGCTCTCCAATTTCGGAGAGTGCGATAGCCTAAATACAAGAAAGTCGTTGTTCTAAAAAAAGATAACGACAATCTTAATATCATTTTGTCTATAGTTTAAAAAAAAGTACTAAAATATTACTAATATTTAACCAAGGTTGAACTGGATTATTTTCCATTGCAAATATGCATCTTGGTTATGGACAGAATTTGTAAACATCAAAAGGCAAGGTGCTAAAGCTGGACTAGCTGGATGACTCCGCCTACTGGATGGCTTTGGTCTGCATGGCTTCAGCTATATAACGAAGAGAGAGTGCGCGCATATTGATTATTCGTAATCATGAGATGACAAACATAATCCTTGAAATGTGAGATTGTTGAAGATATTGTTCTGATATCGCACGCCAACTATTTCAACATACGAACGAAAGCAAAGAGATTTGGTTATTCAAAGATTGAATTTCATGTTTGATGATGCTTTCAAATTGACATTATTTTCCGCATTTTGTTCTTATTTTGTTACATTAACAACTGAAACTGAATTACAAGTCCCGGTCAATGGGTCGAATTAAACGATTTTCTTGAATCGGAAATAGCCCCTTTGAAATAACTGTTGAAAAATATGAGAATTGATTTTATTTTGAAGATTGGGTTTCTTTAATTCGTGTTATATGGTCTTTTGACAGGTTTATAGCACAACTGGCAAAGACTTGGATCATGACAAAGCCAGGTACCGGGAAGCCTCTCCGTACCTCCCAACTAAGTTAGATTATTTTTCCTTGAGTAAATTGTAGTTTGCGTCACTATGGTTTACGGGCCGGAACCACTTGCACCCTCCCATGAAAATTGAATTGGTTTCATGTTTGTTGTTTTTTTTTCATTATTGTTGTAACATAACAGAATTTGCATACATTGTGCCATTTTAATCTATTATATTACATAAAAGGTTAAACTATGTGAATTGGTTGACTATCAATGTGATCGATGTATATATCTTTTAGTATCACAGTGGCTTGAAGAATTGATGAGACATTGGTTTTTTGTGAACACACACTTGTCGGTTGCCACCATAGCTTTAGAAGCTAAAGACGAGATCAAAAGGTGCTCCGATGTTATAACATATATATTACCACAATTTATACATTCAGTGTTACAGAGGTAGAGTACCAAAAAGACCCAAATACCCTTAAGTACCACCCGCGGGTCATAGAGGAACCCCTCATATAACACTCGCGGGACATACGGATCACCCGCATAACACGGTAGAGGAAGAACGTCCTCGCACCGTACGCGGAAGCATCCAGGCACCCTCAGAAGTCATCCGCAAGATAGGACATTTGTCCGCAAAAATGACCGGAAGACAATGCCAACTGGACAGCTGTCATGAACTAACTACCCTCTAGAAGAGTATCCACGATTGTTACTTGAAGAATACGTGACTCGCCAGCCAATGAGCAAAGGACACCTGGCCAGGTTGTTATAACCGTGCACATGGCCAGGGTATGGTCCATCCTATCATAAGGCGACGCGTGTCCAGGTTGTTATACTCATGCACATGGGACGTATAGCTCAACCTATCACAAAGGAACACGCGTCCAGGCAGTTATCAAGATCTTCTAGAATAGGACAGCTGGCCCAATCACTTTCCTGCATCATTCGGCTATAAATATCTTGTCAACATGCATGAGGTATTCATTCACATTCACTCAGACTCACTTATACTCCGACTACACTTAGTCTATATACTTCAGTACTTTCTTCTTTACGAACGATACTGATTCTCACGCCGGAGTGTGGTTACAGGAAGACCCCCCCTCTTGTCCTTCCTGTAACGAGACTCACGGTGTCTGTTTTGCAGGTTCCGGTCATTGAACTTCGGGAAGTTGTGCTCATACTGTGTTAGTAGTTATCGTATTTTACCATGTGGACTCATTGGATCCAGAAACCATACCCGGAGATCGGATCCGTGTTTCTTCAAATATCATCTAGATACACAAAATGAAATGTTAACGCCACTTTGGACACTATATTCTATCCATCTCCGCTTGTCACCTGAAATAGTTGACTTTCAATGGGACCCAATTGTTCCAAGGAAACAACTAACCTCATTACCTCCCCAAGCTCCCTGTACTCCTGAACCGAGCTCGGGTGTTTCCTCCACTTCCAAGACCACGCCACCACCGAACCAGTGCTCTCTCGTAGCATTCCATCACCTTTGCTTATATATGTTTAACCAAAGGAAAAAAAAGGAGTTTTCTTTTGCATAATGGACCTTTTCTAGTCCAATTGTCATGCCAAAAGTGCACCTCACTAACCATTCCGATGGAGGTAACAATTTTTTATGTAGTTCCATTTCATAATTAGCTAACTCCTTATATAAGAGCATTCTTATATCTTCCTCTGTCAATAAACCTATAATTACAATAAAAATCATAACATTTTTTTTCTTTATTACAATTTGATAGTACATTTATCATTATCTTTTATCTCTCATTCATTCACAACCATTTTAGAAAATTATTAAAAGATTTATAGGGTGTTGCTACATGAACTTTTCAAATTTCTCTCTTCTTCAATTATAACACTCTAAACCACTCCATATATCATGAAAACCTCACTCACATATACATGAGCAAGCTCCATAAGATCTAGTTCACTTAACTTCATATTATTATTTAATAGTATATTATAAAATGCATATCCTTCCAAACCCATGGAAGTCTGGAATTCCACTTTAACCTGGATTGTTTTGACTTATGACACGAGCCGTGGATAACGGTTTAAGTTTAATTTGTAACTCGTCCAAACACAGACAAGGATATATTTAATGATAGTTGACATTTTGATTTGTGTTTGAACAACAAATTTCTTTTAATCGTGTCACTTATATGAACTGAACACAAGACTTCTGAACCCTGTTATTTTGAAAGGTTTTGCTTTTTCAATAGACCATTCGCTTCTTAGGTACTTTGGCATGGGTTAATTTACAGATCATTCGTGTAAATTATCCCTATTTTTGGTGTCAAAACTCAAAATGATGCTTAAATCAATATTCTTTTCGATTATTTAGTGGGAAAAGGATTTTAAGTTGCAAGGAAGGAAACATTTGTTATTGGTCTATAGCAAAGTGTTGTACGGAGGTTTACTTTTGTGTCCCCACGAAGACTTTTATTATTCGTGGATTCTTCTAAGGAAAAATATAGTATTTCTTGGGCCGCAAGTTTAACTACTGATAGGACATTGGTTCGTATGTTCATCTAAATTTATCAATACTAAACTTTGGGGATATTAGATAGTCACGTCCTCAAAGGAAAGCTCGTATTACAGTTCGTTTGTTAATCCTGACAGACCGCTCTTTTTCCAACTAACCTCTTGTTGTATGTAAAACTTGAGGCGAATATCTCTTATTTTTCATGAATAATGAAGTCTTTTGTTATCTCACCTTAGCCCGTTGAGCTTAGATCAATGGCAAGAAAAATATAGCTATTGCATGTTTATATATTATAATTTAGACTATGTATAGTTGAAGTGTTATGGGTAAAGCGATCGCCCATAACTATCCCCTGCATAGTCCATCTCAAAGTTGTGAGTAAAGTTATGTGTTTCAGGGGAGACGTTTTGTGAGAGAGGAAAACAGAGAGAGGTAATGATTACATGAGAGTTATAAGATTTTTAACACTACATCACTTTTTGTAAAACTCTTCAACACTTACTGAACCACCACGTGTTGCAAAATGTCTAGATGTGAAAAAATCTGACTGCGCATAATCTTATAAGTGTATATAGATATCTATAATAAAAAAAATTATTCTTGATGTAAGAAAAATGAAGGAAAACAAAAGTAAAATAATAATGATACGACTCTTTATACCAACGTGTATATATTCTTTATTCTTCTCCTTAATTAAGTAGTCATCAAACCACAACCTCAAGTAATTGCTAAATGAAAAGCCTTTAAAACATTAAAATGTTGAAATGTCTTGACTTCATGTATTCCTAATGACAGAAACTCGTCGTTCAAAATAATCTTGGTTTAAATCACACCGGTTTTCTCTTAAGTTTAAACCATCTTTTTTCTTTAAAATGCAAGTAACCATCTTGAATATAAAAAATGAGACGTATGTTTTACTTGCACCTTGTAGTTTGACTCCGCTACTTCAACTTGCTAAGTCTTGACATGATTCCATCGTAATATTGTGCATCGAATATGATAAGTTATTAAAATAATTATTCTTCAGATTATACAAGACATGACAAATATATTTCGATTCAATATAATCTGAGATAGATAATTAGTTAATATGAACCCGTGTTGCCGGTTTAGGTAAAAAATATGTCTTTTTAACGCGTAATTGCATATATTACCGTTAGAAAACTCAGAAAAATATTTTATAATACTTTTAAGTAACTTAGTGGAAAAATATCGTCTAGGAATAAAGGCTCAAAAATCGTATTTTCGACAATTAGTATATTATTTTACGGTATTAAACATACCGATATGTAAAATAACTGGTTTCACCACAGCCATCACCACTTTGGTGGGTGGCCATGGAGGTTTTCCCTAAGGATTTCCTCCACGATAAGGCTTAACGTAGTGGGCGGCAAATCCAGGCAACAAGGGGCGATTTGGGGGGGGGGGGACACCGCCCCCGGGCGATTTTAGGGCGATAAGGGCGGGGGGCGATGGGTTTTTCTCGTCATGCATGTCTGTGCGTTTTGTGTGTTTATATTATTATATACATGTGTGTGATATATATATATATATATATATATGTATATATTATTATTATATTACTATTTGTAGTTACTACACCATTACACCCCAAAAACAAAAACTCACCATTTGCTGACTGGACGCCACATGACGCAAAACGTTCCAATTTGTAGCCCCTTCGCTACACATAGCCTAAGGTCATGAGTTCGAATCTTGAAATGAGAAATTTTGTTAGTGCCCCTTACAAAATTAGGAATGTTAGCTGTAAAAGGAAATTGGTTTCACCACTTTTCCTTCAAAAAATTATTTTATATGATAAGTAATTTTGTAAAAACATAACTTTTGTAATTTTTAGAATTTTGGATTCAGTTTTATCTATTTTTGTGGTTTTTTTTCTTATTTTTAATGATTGTATCTACTAATCTACTACTCATTATTTTATCTGTTGATGTAACTTGAGATTCAGATTTGAGGTGGGAAAAGACAGACAATGTACGTACAGTCTAGTTGCTATTCAAATATATTTGGTTACGTTTAGACTAAGGAGTGTGGGGGCTCCAGTGGAGGCTCCAGCAGAGCCAAGAACCAATAATATTATGACGTGTGGTGGAGAGAGAAACTGGATAAGGGGGTGTTGGCCCCTGTTGTGGAGGGAATCCAGCGTAATTTTTTTTATTTTTTTTATAAATATATTCAAACAACATATTATTAAAAAAACACATAAATTATTAATAAAAAACACATTAATATCTAAAATTCAAATTACAAAAAAAAACACACTAAAAATTAAACAAACAATAATACTTAATAATAGCACTAATCTAATACAAAATCATCGAGTCGCCTCTCCCACAAATGTTCAACCAACTCATGTCGAAGATTCCCTTGTGTCTCACGGCTCTTGATATTTGCTATGTTATGAAGTCTTTGTTGATCACTGATTGTGGACGGTTGTGGCGGAATGTCACCTTGGTAGTTTTGGCAGATAGCTTTGCCCTCGTCTCCTAACGTCATGTTGTGTAGGATCAGACACGTGTAGACGACGTTCATTATCCTCTCCCGAGTCCAATAACGTATCGGGTTCGCCAGCACATGATATTGTTTTTTTCAGAACTCCAAAAGCTCTTTCAATATCTTTTCTAACAGACTCTTGCTTCTTCGTAAAATACTTCCGTTTATCGGCGATTGGATCTGTAAAAGCTTTCACTAACAAAGCCCATTCGTTGTAAATACCATCGACCAGATAGTACCCGTACTTGAAGAGTTCTCCATTTGCGACAAAATCTTGAGGTGGTTCAACCCCGTCGATAAGGTCGTTGATCAAATGTGACTGATCGATAACATTAAGGTCGTTATTTGACCCAGCAACACCAAAAAAGCATGCCAAAACCAAAGATCCTGTGACACCGCCGCCTCAAGTATAATGGTCAGCCCTTCATGATCACCACGGTGGAACTGACCTCGCCAGGCCGTTGGACACATAGCCCATCCAACATGCGTACAATCGAGGCTACCTAGCATTCTAGGAAAACCATGTTTTTTTTGTGCACCTCATATATGCGTTGGATATCATATATTGTAGGTTTACGCAGATATCTCCGAGAGTAAATCGATATGACTCCTACGTATATAAATACGATATAAGTATATATATATATATATATATATATATATCTATAGTTATAGGCATTAAAATAATCTATAAACATATAATATATATTCAAAAATGTAATAAATATTTAATAAAAACTAAAATTAATGTTTTTTACATTGGCAGAAAAAATGAAGGGATTCACTTGCAACCCTTTTCGACATCTGTAAATACTCATCCAAAGCGTCCGACGAAATGCCGTACGCTAACTGACGGATAGCAGCCGTGCATTTTTGAAGAGAGGTAAAACCGGGGAGACCCCTAGCATCCTCCCTTTGTTGAAAAAAGGGATATCGTGCCTCTAAATCACTTGCTATACGCATGAACAATTGTCTGCTCATTCGAAAACGAGTTCGAAAATCCGACTCCTCGTATACTGGTTGAGGGCTAAAATAATGCCTAATCAAAGTATCGTTAGCACCCGATCGATCACGATCACGAGGTGGTGCTCTAACTCTCGGGACTCGAGGTTGCTGGGCTTGATTTTGCAAAAGATCCACCACGGTTGCGGTCAAAACTCCCCCTACTTGAAGAAGCAAATCATCCTCTTCGGAAGAGTCGGAATCAGACGAGAACCACGACATTTTTTTTTTGTTAATTTTGAGAGGATTTTAGGAGGAAAGGTGTATAATTGTTGTGTGTTTTGATTGTTTATTTGTATAGGTATATATAGAAGTAAATTTTTTTTTTTAATTTAATAATGAGCCAACGGCTCTTTTTGCTAAAAACGAGGCATTTTTTATGTTGTAAATTAAAAACACAATTAATATATAAAAACAACATTAATAAAAAAATACATTAATAACTAAAAATTAAAAAACCAACAAAAAAAAATAAAATAAAAATTAAGTACTAAAAAGAAACATTCTTCTTATTCTTCGGCTTGGTCTTCTTCGATCAACCTCTTTCGGATACGTTCCTTTTGCTTTTCCATTAGCATTTGATCGACCGGATGGAGGTGACTGAAGTCTCTAGTAAGAAAGTCCAAATCTCTCATTCAATTTTTTTCCTTTTTGTCATAAGAGACCACCTCCATGGTTTTGTTGAATTTATTGAGGGATTCAACAAGATTGACGATGTTTACGGCTTCCCCCTCAGCCGGTTTTTTCCCCTTGGCATCCCTTCCCAATGGCCGCCTCCTCGGTGGTGAAGACGTTTCCTCCTCCGCAATGTTTAGGTCGAATCTAACGCGGCAATCCGACCCGGTTGAAGTGCTATACGCTCCAGACGAACTAGTTTTAGTCCGTTTCGGCCCTACTTCTGCATCAAAGTCCGGCGCCACCAGCTCAACCCACTTGGAACACTTTTTCAACCTGTCCCACAACTTTAAATCGTCCCACGTCTTCACCACCCCATACCTCCGCAAACACTCCTGCTTCCACTCTTCGACCGTGAAATTGTAAACCGCCAAATCATCACTGTCACTTGGTCTCATACGACCGCTGTTCCTGTTGAAAAGATTAGTAAACAAGCCGACAAATTTTCTGATTTCGGACCACCGACCCGAAATCATATCGGCGTTCCGCTCTGTACTCACAACGAGTATGTGGAACGTCTCCCTAACCTTTGTCCAAAAAATCTTTCTCTGTTGGTAGTCGGCTGCAAAATGAATAAATAAATTAGATTTCCACTTAACTTTTTTTATTAAAAATCTAAAATAAAAACGTTAAAACAATTACCGCAATGCCGATCCTCAGAAATGGCTATCCAAGCCCGACACAAGGCTTCCTTCTCATCCGATGACCACGGAGTGGTTTTTTGTTTCGTCGTCGGAGCCGGAGTCGGTTCCGACCCGTCCTTTGCAATTGGTTTTTTCCGGTGGACGCGTCTTTTTGGTTCCGGAGCTTCACCTTGTGATTCTTGTGTCTCCGGAACAACAAAGTTAGGAGACGGTTGTGTGTTGGATGGTTGAAAGCCGGATGATTCTTGCGGCTCCGAATAAAACATCGGTTGGTGCGGTGAGAAACCCATAAACGTGTTCAATGAATCGTCGTCACGATAATCTGAATCAAGGTTTGGGAACCAATTTCCAGCCATTTTTTTTAAAAAAAGTTAAGAAGATGAATTGATTTTGGGTGATGGTGTGAAGTTTTGGTATAAAAATGGGTGAAATGGAGTATAGTTTATATAGAAAATATTTTTTTTTGTTTTATTCGGCTGGTCAAACACCCCAACGGGTGAAAAACCCTCAAAAATTGTGCCCTCCTCTCTCTCTTCTCCCGCTACCATGCTCACGGCTATCCAAAGCGCCTCTCTAGCGCCCCTGTTGGTGTGGTATTAGCGCCTGGGGGCGCAAGCGGAGGGGCTCTAACGCCCCCTTTGAAGCCCCCACACCCCTCAGTCTTAACTAATTTGGATAAGTTTTGGTTGTGATTGTGTCATACAATTTAATTCAATATCTTGTTTTCGTATAATAACATACTAGGGAATAGCCCGCGTGACACGCTGGTGGAATAACATGTCGCTAAACATAATCAACTTAAACATCAATTTAAATAAACATATATTTCTTTAACTATTAAAACTTGATAGATTTACATTGTCACTAAATACATCACCATACCAACCAAAAATTAATAGATTTACATTGTCTTAATATTAAAACTTTCAAATTACAAGAAGTTAATTTGAGCATAACAACCATTACACATCAACAAAATAACTCATAATGTTCTTTGCTATTAAACCATCATCAATATCTTGAAAACTTCAACCAAAAGAAAATCATTTTTCCTAATACACCTGAAAATTGTTACAACACAATAGCAAATTATATAAAATATAAACCACACAAAACAACATGTATAATAATTAGTAACATATAAACATTACTAAAGTTGTTATATGGAACCAATAAATCTAACAACAATATCTAAATAATTTATATTGAAAATGTATATTTAGAATGGTTGACTATATTTAAGGTTAATCAAAATCAGTTAACAAAGACAATAATAAGTTGTTTAATTTAAAAATGAAATAATAATAAGAATAATATATAAATATTAAACTCTCTCCTTAATTATCGTTTTTATATTCAAACATTATAATATATTTGAATTTCAAATTAGTGAAAAATAAAAGATTAGTGTAAAATAAAATATTAACATTTTTAGAAACTTATAGAATATATTATATTTGAAAAAATAAAAGATTGATCATAAAACAAAGTATATTTAGAATCTATGATTATATACTATTATATAATTTTATGTAATATTATATAATTTCAGATCACGAATAAACACCTTAACAATCTTTTCTCATATAACAATATCTAGATAATTAGAGACTGTTAATAATATAATCGTAAGAAATTCATAATTAGTTTAATTGAGATAAATAATAAAATATGTTGATTTTGAAAACGAAAAGGTGGCCCGATACGTTTACCAGTTATGGGCAAACCGATCAGTTTTAAACAATTAGAAATCCAATGCTAGCTTTCTAGATTTACTAATGTCAGACTTTAAAAACTTTGAAATCAAAAGGCTTATGCATCATTCCAAGCAGTACCATTTAAGCCACACAAAGTTGCCCATATTTCTAAAATAATAAATATAAGAAAAACATGTAATAAAAAACCATGTGTCTAATTAGTACCTGCAGTTGACGTTGAATCGTTGCACATATTTTAAGTTTGAAGTTGCCCACTGCCTAGTAATAGAAAAATGTAAATGAGTTCAACCAAATTCTCAAAATTAATGATATCATCATATAACATATCCAAATATGTGAGCAAAGATTTTGGTCGATGGAAAAACTTTGCTTTATGAGACTTACTAAACAAATATAAGAATAAACCAAATAAAGTGTAAATAATATACTACAGATATATATAGACTTACTTGAAGATTATTTATAAAGAATTCAATTGCAGCATTTGTTTCATAAAGTCCATTCTGCACGAAAAAACCAAAAACAACATAAAGATAATAAATTTTTGAAATGCAATTAAGTTCCAAACAAAAAATATAAATCAAGATGGATCTGTTTTTATTATTATAATCGAATGATACAACACAACATGACTAATAGATATAGAGGGTTATGCGCACCAGAACCTTTGCTATGAACTAATGGAGATATTTGTGGCATCCCATCCAAATGGGTCATCTTCACCAACTCCGCATGCCTACTACATAAAAAAAAGAAAGTCATTTGGTTATTTACATTACATACATTGCAGAGGGTAGGTTATGGGGTCGATGATGGAAATGGTGTGAAGAATTGCCTACTCATCATGTATGTTATATATTGATTGAACAATAGTTTATTTTTGTTAAAGTTCGTAACATAGAAATTGTTATAAATGAAAGAGTAAAGTGCCAAAATCGTCCCTATGGTTTGATCATTTTTGCGACTTTAGTCCAAATAGTTTCTTTTTTGCAACTAAAACCTTGAGGTTTTCTAACTGCTGCCAATAACGTCCAAATCACTAACTCAGTTAACTTTTATTGTTAACACAGGGGTAATATGGACATTTCCTATATTTATTAATTTCTTATATAATAATAATAATAAGTAGTTATCCCCAATCCCAATCCCAATCCCAATCCCCACCCCCACCCATGGCCGCCTTCTTCCCCACGCCCTTGTCGGCCACACCCCGTACACCGACTCCACTTCTCTGGCAACCAAACCCCACCACCTGCAAGGCTTTGACCACCACCGGGGAAGCCTCAACACCCAACAACAACAATTTTCCAGTTGACATCCCCCTTCCATGCCCTAATTCCTGAAATCTCAAGGTTTACAATGAAAAACGGACGGAGTAGAGAGATCCAGAGTGGAGAGAAATTAGCGGATGAAGGCTAAACCCCATCACTGTCGTTGCTTGAAACCTCCACAGTCGACGCATATGAAACCACCAATACCTCAGTCGATTACTATGTGTGTTTAGGTGTGAAATTGTGTGAGTGAGAAATTCGCGGCTAAAGGTTTACGATGAAGAAGATGCGACAGTGGTATGCTGTTAATTTTGTGGTTTATTTTGTATGTTTAGCTTGGTGCAAGAAAGAGAAACATTGATGAGTTGCCGGATACGATGGTGGTTGTGGGCGATGGTGTGGAGGAAGCATTGTCTGGAGATGATGAGGGGTCGTATCGGTTCGGGATCTTGAATTAGTGGCGAAAGAAGAGATTGAGTTCTTTATCGTCGCAGCTGTCACCGGAGTTCATGAGGTTTAAAGTAAGAAATGGAAAGCCAGAAATGAATTTTTTTTTTGGAAAGGTTTTGGTGGTTTTGGACAATTTTTTGTTTTTGGTCTTTCTTTTTTATTATTATAAATTTGCTATTTATTAAAGAATTTAATAAAGAAAACAATAAAATGTCTAAAATACCCTTTCAGTTAATAGAAAAATTAACGGAGTTAGTGATTTGGACGTTATTGGCAGCAATCAGAAAACCTCAAGGTTGCAGTTGCAAAAAAGAAACTATTTGGACGAAAGTCGCAAAAATGACCAAACATCGGGGACGATTTTGGCACTTTACTCTAAATGAACTTTAATATTAGACGTAATAACATGCATAACTCAAGGCAATATATTTATAGATAATAACTGAATATAGATTAGAAATAACTTAGGTATGATTGTAAATTTGAAATGATATCAATTAGCATATAGTTGGGAACTGAATATTTGACTAAACAATAAATTTGAATATAATTAAAGCGGTTTATTGTAAATCTTTTTTTTCCTAAAATAAAGGATTGATTATATTTTAAATGTATATTTAGAATGTATTATTATATAATAAATTTAATATTTTAATATTTAAGGTTAATCAAAATCGTTTAATATTTAATAATAATACGTTGCTTAATTTAGGAATGAAATAATAATAACAATAATAAAAAACATAATAGTTTCATTAACTATCGTTATTATAGTCAAACCTTTAAATATATTTGAATTTCAAATTTTTGTAAAAATGTCAATAATAATAATAATAATAATAATAATAATAATAATTATTATTAAATTATAAAATTCTGGAATAATAACAGATTAATTTAATGTAGATTAATATTTTTAGAAACTTCTAGAATAGATTATATTTGGAAAATCAATAATATACGTTTTTGTTTAATTTTAAAAATAACTATTATGATTTAGTAAATTTACTAAATTTATAATTCAGTAAATATTAAAAAAATTTAGAAACTTTATGATTATATACGGTTATATAATTTTATTTAATATTATATAAAAATATAAATTATTTTCTTAACTATAGTTAATTTAGTCAAACCTTTAAATATAGTCAGTAATAATTTGAATTTGAATTTTAAATTATAGTCAAAATGTCAACTAATAATGGAATCAGTTATGTACATTAATATCTTTATTAAATTCTAGAATAAATTATATGTGGAAGGTGAATATTATAGTTTAATATGTATTTTAATTTTAAAAATCATTATTATATTTAGTTTAGTAAATTTAGTATATTTATAATTAGTAAATGTTAATAAAAAGTTAGTAATTTTATAATTAATATTTTAGGAATATTAAATTAAAGATTAAAGATCATAACCCAATAAAACATTAAAGAGTACTGAATCAAAATTGGCCGGAAAAATATTAAAATTGGACGGAAATTTTGTTTCTTAATATTTAGTAAAGAAAAAAATAAAAAATTGGATAGAGAAAAAACATAAAGTAGACAGAATTTTAGAACTGGACAAACAAAACAATAAAAAACTGGCTGGAAAATTTTAGAATTGGACTAACAAAACAATAAAAAATTGGCCGCAAAACAAATAAGAATTTGGACGGAAATTCAATTCTAAAAATTCACTAAAAAAATAACAAATTCACCGGAAAATCTTATTAAACATAAAAATATGCTTATAACAAAGTGGCCGGAATATATTCATCGGATATCATAACAAAACAAAGTGGCCGGAATATATTCATCGGATCTTACAATACTATTAAACCAATATGCGCAAAAATGGATTGTTAATTACCTTTAATATATTCATCGGATAATAGATCTGTTATAAGAATCATCAATTGAGGAAAAAAACCTTATAACATCTCCTCTAACAAACGGTGAATTGAACGGAATCCAAATGGTTGGAGACCTGTCCACCTATGAAAGTGAAGAATAACATGGTAGATTAAAAAATTGATGGTGAATAATGTAGAAGTCGGAATATGACCGCCGGAATTAAAGTTGAATACGAGCGGCGGAATTAGGGTTAGTATGTTCGTGAAGAGGTTAGAGAGAAAAATGACTAGTTGCATTGGTTGTGGGTTATGAAAAATGGAGCGGGTTATGTATTTTAGGTTTGTGGTTAATATGACACGTGACATCTTTAGAGACGCTTAGAATGGAAATATGGTGAGTTGGAGCCCTAGGTGAACAAGCTAGTAGAATGCCGTGTGAATGAATATATTGCTTTAATAGTATTTAAAGATACTACTAACATAATAAATTGTAGATAAATTATTTTAGATACGGTATGCTATTTGTTTTTATATATGTGTTTGAGGTTTTAAGTTAGCTGGTTATAGAAATTATCGGATTTTGTTTTTAATATTGTATAGGTCGAACTCAACATGGCGTTGAGTCGAATCTGTCAGGGTTAACTTATGTTTGTTACTCTAATTATTATATAATATAAATAACAAGTTTGGCGACGCTTTGTTATGATTGGTCCATTTGGTGGCTTGTGATTAGTTCAAGAGATTTATATATTTTTGTTTTAAATTTGATAATTAAAAGATTATTCGCAGCGACTGTTGCCGCACCGCTTAGAAATGACAAATGACAAAGCTCGAGTTTTACCAACTACCGGGTTTTGCTGATCTTTTTAATTAAGTTCGGGTACCGTAACGAACATAACCGAAAATAATCAAATTTGACTTAACTCAACATCGAAACGCCCGGAACCGACAACGATCAGGTCTTACCAAATGAATAAACGTCGTTTTAAATATTTTTAATTTTTTACATGTTAATTTGATGAATTTATTTTTTAGTTTTAATACTTAGGCTTTTACCAACGTTGTTTATACGATGCCATAACCAAAACTGACAAAAATCGCGTAGACTCAACGCCACAATGCCTGGGACCGACAACGATGGAGTTTTACCAACCAAATAAACGCCGTTTTAAATATTTCAAATTTTTATATATTAAGTCTTTTTAAATGTTAAATTGATGTATTTATTTTTTTGGGTTTAGTTATCATACGTTACGAGCGTAACCGACACCGACCGAATACACGTCAAATTGCCACTGCCACACTCAGGTTTTACCGACCTTTTTTTTAAATGGTAAACTGGCTATTTTCTAAACTCCTAAACACCTATATATACATAACACCGAACCTGGGCATCCACCAAAAGAGGGAATCCCTCCTACCACTAGGCCAAAGCTTAAGTGGCAGGTTTTACCGACATAATAAATATTGTTTTAAATATGTTAATTTATTTTAATACTACGTTACACAAGTGTGGCTACTTTTTTTACGGTTTTTAATTTTGATGATTTTAATTTGACGAATTTGTTTTCAGGTTTAGTTACGGTATCGTAACAGATGTGGCTAATGCCGACTGAATTCGCGTTGACTCGCTGTTGCACCACCCGGGTGTAATGACCAAATTCTCCGTGCAACGCATGTAGGAAAATTAGTGTCGTTGCCGTTACGCCATTTGTAACATGTTAACTTTTGTTGTTATAACTTATACGAGCGGCACTACTGTTTCTTGAGCTGACAAGTTGATTTTTTTAATTTAGTGTCAGTATCTTTACGGACATAACTCATACCAACCGAACACATCAGACTTTTTTCGTACCGTGGCGAATACATAAACAGATTTAAAACAGTTGCGCCGGCTAAAAACTAGTTATTTAACAACTCAAAAGTCAGGTTACGTGATTTTTTACGCATGTCATAATCGAGTTATTATTTGAGTATGGTAAATAATCATAATCGAGTTATTGTGCGTCTCCTAATCGACCCAATACGCCCCCGTATAGCCTTATACGGGACATATATAGATTTTTAATTTAGAAAAAAGACAGGTGTCCCTGAAAAACCCCTTCTAAAACCGATCCATTGGAGCTTGTTTCTATTAACTTGTTTTAATATTTATATCACCTGCTAAAATATTATTATCAGTAAGTAGCTTATTCTATGTTTATAACTTCATATACATATTAGTAGTAACAAATATAAGTAACTAAGAGTCGATTGTAACATTATTACAAAGTGCCTATATTAATTGATAAATAATAAAAATAAAAAAAAGGTAAATTTATCCTTTTTTTTAAAGAATCCATGAATTAAGATCATATAAAAATCCAGTAGTGGAGACAAAAGTAAACCTCCGTACGTGAAACTTTATATATATACAAATCACCAATCCTTCCTTCATTGCTAATCACTTTCCTTACTCTCCTTTTCCTATTCATTAAATCATTATATATATATATATATATTTTGGTGCTAAAACGGAATATTGATATAACCCGAGTTCTGAGGAGGAAGGTCGTGGATCAAGTTTACAAGTAACATGTATGTAAAAAAAATCATCATATATGGGATAACTTTATAGAATAGTAACCAAGTTTTAAGTTTGTTCTAATTAAGTCACCGATAGTTTATTTGGTCTCAATTAAGCCACTCAACTTTTTAATTTATTATTCGATTGAATACATGAGTTTAATTCATAGTTTTTTATACATGTTGAATAAGTTTTAACAAAGGGTTTGATTTTGTTGGATTAAAATAATTCGGAAACATAAAATGATCAAGGAAGGCTGATGTACGCTCGATTAGATGACAAAAATCGCAACCAATCGAGTGAATATGCGAGTTCATACGGTCGAAAGAATGGTCGGAGACAGGGCTACGGAGATAGTCGAGTTCGAGAGACCCGATAGAGCATATCTATGGAACAAGATAAGCTCTAGGAGATCAAGATCGAGATGAGGACCAAGATGGCTGTGAAAGCTGAGGATGGTTGAGATAGTGGATCAAATCAGACAATTTAAAAGATACAAGTTTAAAGACAAACTAGTAGAAGAGCCCGCGCGTTGCGGCGGGTACGTAACGGAGATTCGGTTCGTTAAGGGACCGGCATTTGCTATAGGAAAATTGATATTTGTTTACTTTATGATACGAAATGTAAGAAAATTATATAACATTAGCAAAAATTCACAAACTAAACACAATTAGGAATGTAGGTATATTTTTTATAAGTAAACACAAGTAATTTACATAAGTTCGTTGCATGAATCAACCTGACTATGACCCACATAAAAAGTTGCCAATTTTGACTCGTTGTCGAATATTGGCTCGGTTAGTCCTCCCTCCAACTACAACATTCCTTCCATCTTGTAAGCCTATATCTGTGAAAACAAAATGCAAAGTTTAACTTAAAGAGAAATAAAAAATAACATATGTTTTCTTTGACTTTCTAATTCATAGTGTGTGCGTAAGAGATACCTGATGCACCAAATCCAGCATACACAATGAGTACCACATAATCAGTCTCGGGTCAAAGCTATGCATGAAACGGGTCTAACTATCTAAATAAATTTAAGAGAGAAACAGATCGTTTATAAAACTATACATCCTCAAGAACAATCAGACCCTACCAAATTTGACCCAACATCCCGACCTGTTTGACCCGACATGGCATGTTTTCATACAAGTCATTACGGGAGGTCATGTTGATGTTGTGGAGCTATAGGGGATGGAGCTAGAGGTAATGACGGTGGGTGTGAGTGGTGTAAAAACTTTGTTGACATTAATATCTAATTACCAACCTGCAGGGTTGTACAATAGAAGAAGAGTTATGTAAATTGTGGATCAAAAGATGATGGTATTCCTAATGTATTTAATCATACCATGTGGAAATGCAGTTATCATAATATCCTCTCCATCAAAACAGACTAATAGTCCGAACTACAGACTCGTCTACTTCTATTCACGAACAGCATCAAATATAAAGAATGACAAAAGCAAATCTCATGTCAAGCATACTAAAAAAACATAAAAAGTTTCGATCCTGTTAAAAATAAATACAAATTTCTAGCATCCCGCAAGCCCACATGTTAATGAATCAAATATATAGAACATCATCAAATATGTAAATCCTGCAAAGATGTATAGCTATATCCACAAAATCAAACCCCTAAAATCCAAGACCCATAAACGTTTCTATGAGTTTTCATGTGCTTTAATATCAACAAAAGTAAGTTTATAAATATAAGCAAATTAGAGAAATTGTTCAAGGCGGGAGAATGAAGACCAAAATCTATACCTAGACACTATGTAGTTTTCCTTCATTTACGTGTTTAATATAATGCTTCTTACATATATTACTAAAATAAAAAACTTAAAGTTTGGGAAAAAAAACTAACATGGTGATATAGATCCAAATGGCCACGACAAAAGCGGAACATAAAAAAGAGCTCTCCCACCTCAATTATGAGCTTGGATATGCCAAGACGCCTGAACCTTTTTTTACCACCATTAGCTATAATTATCGGTAATAGTATTATCATTCATTAATTATCACAGAGCACCATAGAACTAAATGGAAAAGAACTTTAAGCACCAAAAGAAGTAATATATTATCCTTAAATGTTTATCTAATCTATTATTTTCAATAAAAAGACCATGTATATCAAGCTTTCAAGTTTGATCTCATAGTGGCAGCTAAAACTAACAACTGGACATCTGTCAAAAGCTATACGTATGTGAAAACATCAAAGGAAGTATTACGCCCAAATCAAAAAAATTCCATTTAAAACCAAGGGTTTGACATGTTAGTCCCAAGATGAGCAAAATTATTCAAAATAAGCATGATTAAAGTTATTCCTCCTAATAATTCAACTACAACATACATATGCAAGGAGCTAAACAAAGAAAAATTCACAAAACCCAAAAGTGAAAAGATACCGACATATTAGAATATGCAGTAACGGGCAGGTCGGGTTAGGCATGGTAATGTGTCAAGGTGGGTCATTTTTAAATGCACACTTAAAATAAACTAACAAAAGTTGGATGTTGCCTTTAGTGTAGATACAACCATCGTTATTTATTACCAAGAAAAACACCAAAAGAGCTTTAACATAGTTGTGGAGCTTGTGGACACATCACCATTATCTCAAGTATTTAAGTTGAGTTGAGTACAACTTAATTTGTTGTTTATCATCTTAAGCTGTTATGTTGAAGTAAGGGTTGAAAACTAAAAGTAACTTGATTTGGATATAACTCTTGGCATTATCTTAAAGAAATAAAACTTACAAAAATTAACAATAGATTAAATGAAAGCATCTACAAATTTTCCTATACTTGCTAAAAAAACTCCATATATAAATGACATAAAAATCAATACCCAGACATCAAATTACCTTGATGAAGAGATTAATTCTAGTAATTTTTTTAACCCTTATATTCAAT
Source organism: Bidens hawaiensis (assembly GCF_021521415.1). Classification (NCBI taxonomy): domain Eukaryota; kingdom Viridiplantae; phylum Streptophyta; class Magnoliopsida; order Asterales; family Asteraceae; genus Bidens; species Bidens hawaiensis. The sequence continues at coordinate 286,957 of NW_027494422.1, read as the reverse complement.
GCATAAGAGACAAATGCATATATTGCAGTACCTTCCCTTCGAAGAGGAGACACTTTCTTTTCTTAAGCATACAGCCCCATAGTCAAGTAACGAATAGCAAAAAATGAAATAGATTAAAAGCATTCAAAGTGTACATTAGTGCATGATCATTTTAATAAAAAAAATTATTATAAAACTTTCTTAAACACACTTGGCACACTAATTATTTACATAAATAAATAAGTATAAATTTAGAACAAAAATAGGTTCTTAGCATCCTAACCCATTTAGGCGCGTACTGAAAGAATACATGTTCCCACCCATTTTACTAACTCTAACCAATGCTCGTTAAATACAAAAAACAAAGTATTACCTCATGACATGGAAAATCTGAATCAAGCATTAATCTCGCAACTTGACTCTTTTAGACCATTTTCTGAAATCCACTGGATCAACACATCTAAAAGCCATCGGAAGTGTGCGTTCTATAGCATGTGTGGAGCACTTCGGGTCAACAACTCCCTCTACTCTTCTATTTCCCACCATCATTTTCATCCACTCAACAAGATCGATGTCACACCCCGATCAAAGGTGGAACATGCCGGGGTGCAACGTGATTGGTCAAATACACAAGACACTATTTAAAGTGACAATAATTCAACTCATTTTATTTCAACAAATCAGTAATCAACACATCTCGTTCACACGATCAAATTGAATACAAGTAACAATTATATTATTCGTTTTACTAATACCCTAATAGTCTTGGTAACGTTTTCATCAAGTCCTCGAGTCAACAAAAGTCAAACCTGTAACATTTCATAAAATAAAGTTTGTCAACACAAAGGTTGGTGGGCAATTCATAAGTTTGAGCATATAAGTATATAGTAATAAAGAGCCACAAAAACTTGTATACAAAACAATAAATAAAAGCTATAAATTTGGATAAAATAGTTATCGCTAACAAGTTAGCGACACCCAACTATAAGGGGTTGCCAAATAGTATAGGATTTTATAGACAATTGCTAAACACATTAGCACCACCTAGCTACAAGGGGTTGCCAAGTAGTCTAGGATTTAATAGTTATCGTTAATTGCATTACGTTAACGACACCTTGCCATGAGGGGTTGCCAAATGGTCTAGGATTTATAGTTCCACCATCCAAAAGCGATAAACACATAGGCAAATAAGCATGTAAGCATAGAACACCAAATCAAGCAATTATTTAGGTAAAGTATACAATCACGTTTGTGGGTTTAATATTCATGTAAATAAAGCATTTTAGTTTGATAGGTATGAAATGTCACCCCAAAACGAAAGATGGAAAAAAGGTGTATGAAAGTACTCACCTCGATTGATGAATTGAGAACTAATTAATGATGGACATATAGAAAGCTTGTGAACAAAACGAACGAATCCGACTTGAAACGATAAACACCTTAGCTAAGAATAAATAATGTAATATATTAATGAACTTGAAACCATAATGAAACTATATTGGAAGCATTGAATGAGAAGGTTCGGTTGTTAATCGGGTTACCGGTTAGTTTGTTAATGATTAGAGACTCGTACTTAATTGACAATTAAAATAAAATAATATTATTTTATTGGGCTTTTAAGTAACTAAACCAATATTAAATAGAAACAAGGCATGTTTAATTTAAGAGTTCGGTTTTATGAAAATGAATTTATAATGAAGCTTATAATAACATTATTTATGATGACGATAATAATGATAATGATAATTTTAAAAAGAAATGTTTCATATATATATATATAGATATGTAAGATAATGACGATAAAATAATAACCATAATTATAATTAATAATACTAATAATAATAGTTAAAGAATAAAGATCTGAGTGTTAATTAAAATGTTGTTGATAAAATAATAATAATAAATAATATTGATAGTAAATAATGATACCATACTCGATGTCGGTTCGATTTCTAAATGAGTTCCCAAAATAAATATAACAATATTGTTACTAATAATTAATGATAAACAAGACATGATTTTAATAAATAATAATAATATGATCATTAATAATAACAACTTCAATATTTATAATAATAATAATAATATTAATAATAATAATAATAGTAAATAAATGTAATACTAAGTTAAACATAATAATACAAATAATAATTTCTACGTAGTGATATTAGTATTAATAGTAACAATAAATTTGTTAAGTATAAAAATAATACCAAAACCGGGCTAGGACGAGACCCGAACCCGAGACCTCTAGTTTAATAATTAACGTACAAACCAAAACGAACCATGATAAAATTTGTTAACTTAAACCCATAAGAAATTTATATCCATCATCCGGTTGTTTGTCTTTTACCCAAACCAAAAACAACTCCATATCCAACCCACTCGTTTCAAAGAATATAACCAATAATTAAAACTGATTACACTATCAATTTAAAACTTGTAATCGATATATAAAAACTAATAAATCCAAAGTCTAAATTATTTACCTTTTACATGTTCACGATTCGTCGGAGGAAGGCTATCGGAGACGTAGTGGGTCACCGGAGCCAATTCCGGCCGTCGGAGACGCGCCGGAAAACAAAACAGAGAGAGAGAGAGACAACGAGAAGAGAGAGGCCGTGTGAGAGAGAGTGTGGCACGGCGGGATAGAGGGAGCAGAGAGAGATGGTGAGGCACAGCGAGGGAGAGGGAGCCGAAGAGAGAGGGAGCACGGCGGAGATGGTGGTGTAGGGTGGCCGGAGGTAGACTGTCGCTGGAAGTGGTTCGCCGGAAAACCAAAAGAGGGGAGAGAACGGGGGGTTCGGTGGTGGCTTAGTTGGATATCGCGGAGGAGGTGTTTGGGGTCCAAGGTGGTGGTGCGTCGAGACTCGCCGGAGATGCGCCGGCCGCCGGAATTCGGCGCTGGAAAAACGGCAGGGAAAGAGGGAGGCGGGTGAGTGATGTTAGGTTAGGGTTAGTTTGGCTTATATATGTATGTATATTTTCACAAAAGACCCCTCAAGTTTGGTATTTTGTTTAGAATGATTTAGAACTTATATAACTTTAAAGAAATCCACTTTAATCCCTAACGTTTACTTAACAGAGCTTATAAATTATAGATAACTGTATTTGACAAACCCCACACACGCTAGATTTGTAACATCAATAATTCGATTATAAAACGAGACTCAAATTCGACGGATGTCACAGTATCCCCGACTTTTTAGAAATTTCGTCCCGAAATTAAAAGAAACTTAAATAAAAGTAATTATTAACGAATGTTGTCTTTAGTAAGATAATTGCATGAACAAATTTTAAGCAAACGAATAACGTCAGATCATTGCATGATTTGAAAAACGTTACAAATGAGAAACATAATAAAGGCACTTATATAAGTTGGTATCAGAGCCACTCTTGTGCCATTCGGGATGTTGGGACAAATTTGATCGAGGACGATGAGTCCAAAGGGGGTTGTCTGTAACACCCTTAGCAAACACAACATTGTCCCACTCTTAGGCTATCCCACATCGGCCGTGGACAAGAGAGATCACTGGTTCGTAAGTAATGTCCTGCCTCTCCAATCACCAACGCTTTTTGGGCAACCAAAAACAAATCCGTGAGCTCTTCGTGGGCAGAGCGGACAATATTGGTGGTGCGAGGGGCCGGATGTTACAATCGACCTTCCAGAATTTTTAAAAGAACTAAAAATTGTACCACTCTTTTACATGGAAATAGCAATTTTGACCCATTTACCAACACATGAGTCACTTTATGATTTGTTTTATCTATAGCGGGTTAAACCAACATATAACATAATGCTTATAAAAAGTATATTCTTATAGAAATAATATACCTTTGGTAATAAAATGATGCTAGTTATTGTACCTAATTAGCAGATTGACTGAAATCCACCGGATCCCTTCCAGATACTGCTTCTAGAAAGAGCATACCGAAACTATAAATATCACGTTTTTCGTGTCACATGCTAGTATTTGCATATTTTGAGTCATATAACTATTACAACATAAAGAAATTTATACAGTATTTAACCAACTATCTTTTTAACTCATTACAAAGAATGGTAAATATGTTTTAACAAGAAGTTGAAACCTTACCCAGATGTCCTGGTAACTCTTATATTTGTGTGACTTTCTCATAATCTAAAATCTTGGTCATACCAAAGATATACAGCTTGTTACTGAAATCGTGTGCGAATAAAATATTTCTAGAGTTTATGTCTCTATGCACAACCTTTGGTTCTATAGCTTCATTCAAGTAAGCAAGCCTGCATTCAGATTCTCAAAATAAAAGTCATATATTCAATTATGGACAAAAGGTTCATGTTGCACACATTTTAGTTTGTTAAGTTGATTGAATTAAATAAAAAATATTCAATAAAAAAGAATCGGTTATGCTTTTTGCCATTAAATCATTTTTCTAACTTAAATACTCCAAGCAGCAATCGACTGATCAAAAGCACAAAAAACCCTAAAATACTTACAGGAACGATGAATTTGTACTGAAGAGGGGGCAAAAGCTTGTAAGAATCAAACAAAACGGTTCCCTCCCTGTGCAACTGCATATTCATACAATAATCTAAATGATAATCTACGCTAACTCAATCTTCAATCTATAGAATCACAAATTTTGAAGATTTAACCGATAGAAATATGAAGCTGTAATAATAAAATTAGGTCAAATTGAAACTTAATCGTATATTACATGCATCAAAATAATAAAGGATATGTTTTCGTGATGCGAAGGGTGAACAGGGGTGGAGAGCATGGAGATTGGCAGTTGAAACCTAAAAGGTTAATGTGTAGAACACGATGTCTGTGATTTAATCGAACATAGGAGATGGGAGGTCGTCAATTGAAAGGATGAAATTGATGGAGCAATTAACGTGATTGTTGATGTCGATAACGGATGATGGCTTGAATGCGGCAGAGGTAGTCATATACGCCGGAAAGTTGTCGGAGAAGTAACGAGACAATAAATTTTACGGCGTCTCATGAGAAAGAAATACGGAAGATGAAGGGTTGCCCATATGTATTATAATGTAATATAGATATCCACCTATTTTGAGTAGGAAATTAGGAAGTGGTTGTTGGACATGATTTCGAGTTATGTAAATTTGGTTAGTGAATAAAATCAATTATTGATAAATTAAATGAGCTGTATTTAAGTTCGAGTCCATATCTAAGAGCATTCACTACAGATTCTCAATATTTGTGTGAGTGAGTTCTTCAAATTATATGGAATGACTATGAGTGGAGAAAGACGTTCATACTCATATTTTTTTAATATAAATTTTAAAAGTGATTGTGAACAAAGTAGATAGAAGATAATGATAAATGTATAAAAAATAACTTATATATTTGAAAATGAGATATAAAAAATAGTGACTTTTATTGCAATTATAGCGGTGAAAATGAGGAGACTACTTTGAATGCTCTAATTGTATCGAGTCTCTAAAAGATTCTATTAAGAGACTACTTTTGAACCGAGTCTCTTAATGACACATGAAGCCTTTTAATGGTTAAAGTTTAGAAGACATCTTGAATGTTTCAGAGATTATCCCTTAATCACCTATGACTCTTTCTGAGTTAACACAAGATTACTAAACAATCCTTTAGTTTGTTATATCAACTATCACTCTCTAAAAAATTATCTGTAGCTTAGTGATATAAAGATGCAGTAGTAAGTTTGTTTCTTCAAAGCAAGTGTTCTACTCACATCAATACATCATGAATATTAATGCAACATTGGTTCTACTTTTTATGATTGACAAGTATGAAAAATTACTTCAACAGTTTTTTATAATTTAGTATTGATGTAAAAAAATAAAGGATGGATAGGATGCAGTAGTTTTTTCAAAAGTTTTAATTAAAAGTTTTGAAGATAAAGGAGTAGATTGAATTATGTTTGATGGTGGTCGAGTGGTAAGAGAGAAACATGGTGTTTTAAGAGACCATGTTTGATTTCTGCCTCTATTATTTAATTTCGGCGGTATCTGGTGATGATAAGAGACTAGGCGAATAGCTGAGTGCAGGGGCGTAGACACCTTTTAGGGAACGGATTCGACAGAACATTTACAAATGTTTTTTAGTGTTATATATACGTGCATTTTGCGATCGCGTCCAGAGAAATTTCAACATCGAACCCGTAGAAAAACCAAACTCATATGATATACAATCGACCGTTTGTCCCTCAAAACTTTCCGAACCCGTAGCAAAAAATTTCTGGCTACGCCACTGGCTGAGCGGTTGCACTATCGTACCTTCGGGCGAGCGTTCATGAATGTTGACATTAGGTGAGGATTTTCCATGGTTCTAAGGCGAGGGTACCCGGTAGCCCATTTACATGATTCATTGGCAGTTAAAAGGAAAGAATTGAATTATGTTTGTAGAAAACTGGTTTTTATCTCCCGTATTACAGGAGTTGTTTTACATTATTCGTTTACAGTATTTATGTAATTTTTTGGATTTTAATTTTATTTATTGTAAGGAAGTTAATATAATAATATATTTAGGATTTCATGATAAAAGGGTTTCACAAATAAATGAGATTTTATAACCAGGTTTGAAAGCTATCTTGGTTTGGTGAGATCCGATATCCGCTTATTTTTATTATGAAATTGTTTCTTAATTATAAATAACATTTGTTTTTTTTTTTAAATCATATATTAATTTTAATATATCTCTATTTTATAAGATTTTCACATCAAATATTTGGTGATATTAATTTTTAATTTAATAAGATTTTATAACATGTTTAAGTGCCACATGAGTTTGGTGAGAACACTTTATTTACAAACAAAACAATCTGTTGACTTGAGAAGAAACGCGAATCAACCAGAAAATTTTTAAAAGTTTAGTTTATTTATATTTAACTTAGATATTGATATAAAATGTAACATTCGAATGCAACTTACAAGAAAACTTGGGGAATAAGAAAAAATAAATAAAGGCGTGGAATAAGAATTGACGAAGACGAGAAGTCTATTATTATTAACGTACCTTTTCCACACTTGTCTTTTCCCATTACTATTAATAAATACTAATAATAATAATAATGTTATTATTATTATTATTATTTATATATATAAGTCTATTATAAGTAACTAGTTCATTATCACTCAAGAGTATTAGTAACCGTTTCTTTAACACGTACAAACTCTGCATAATAGATTTTGTGTGTTTGTTCATCTGCAACAATGGCGGCCAAGGATCACGTGGAGGAGATACGGCGGACGAAGTTTTCAATCGGCGGAGAAGCGAATCCGTTGACGGAGGATCTTCATCAAGCCGTGAAGAATCTGTCAGCTGAGCTTTACGCTAAAGATGTTCACTTCCTTATGGAGCTTATTCAGGTCATTTATTTATTTTATTATTATTATTATTATTATTAACCTAATGTTGTTTATACATTTTGTTTCTGCTACGAGTTTAGTGTTTCAGGAGTAATTTTGTTGCCTGTTACTCAAATACTCTTCATAATGCTTAATCGGATAGTTAATAAACGTCAGCTCGTTGAACTTACACATAGCTCGAGCTCGGCTGTTTCGAGCTCTATTTTCAAAGCTCGAGCTCAGCTTAACTTACAAAGAGATCGAGCTTGAATCGTTTTGAGCTCGCCAGCTTGGCTTTTTTCCTATTTATTAATTATTTCTTTTTAAAATTATAATTATTTATTAATATTTTTTTATTATAGTTTTATGTATAAAATAATATTATATTATTTAGTTCTTTTTTTTAATTGTTTCATGACATTATATATATTACTTAAAGATTATGAAGTATTTATTTAAAACATTTGTATAGATTACATGCTTGTTTAGACTCGCGAGCCAGCTTGAGCTCGGGCTCGTTTATTAAACGAGCTTATTTTTAGACTCGAGCTTGAGCCCAGGCTCGATTAAGCTCGGCTTGATTGAGCTTTTTAACGAGCCGATCTTCAGGTAGCTTGCGAGCAGCTCGGCTTGTTCACGCTTTTATGTGGTGTGAAATTAGTACATAGAAGTCAAAATGAGAGAACCTAAAAATACACAAGGCTTGTGAAGGCTTGTTCACGAGCCTAAACAAGCTTTCGGTAAAAGGCACAAGCTCGATATTAATTGAGCTTTATTTGAGGCCCGGGATCGATTTGTTTCGAGTTTTGTATAGATCCGAGATCGAGTAGCTCGTGAACATGTCGGCTCGTTTGCACCCCAGCCCAAATACAATCGGTGCAAGCATTACTGTATTAGATTTTTATAACATCGTTTCCATGTATTTTTTGATATTTTTTACGGAACCTGCACTGACATCAGAGTGGTCTTCAGTTTATACTTTCACTCATTTTCAGTGTTGATATATTTTTTACGGTACCTAGTTCCATTGTGAAACTTTTTGTCCTGTAAATTTGATGATGATTAACTTTTGATTGAATGATTTTGCAGAATGCTGAGGCAATGAGTATCCGGAAGGAGTGGATCCGTCACTGGAGTTTGTTATAACGTCAAAAGATATAACAAAAACCGGAGCTCAAGCGACTTTGTTAGTTTTTAACAACGAGAAAGGGTTTTCACGTAAAAACGTTGAATCAATTTGTAGCGTGGGACGGTCTACGAAGAAAGGGCTTCGTAAGCGTGGTTATATTGGCGAGAAAGGTATCTTTATATTTCATTGTTTACGCAATAATATTTTTGTCAATCTTATTGTAGTGTTGAACAAGTTTAGTTTCTCTTTTGACTATAATATGATTCTGTTTTAGTTAGAATTTCATATTATCTGTTTATGCATTTAGGCCTTATATTCTGTTGGGCTGGGTTGTGTTTGTTTTGGGTTAGTCGGGTGAAGTGGCGGATTCAAAAACTTATTGTATGGGGCAAAATTTGGGTCGCTCGAAATGGGCCTGGTAAAATGCAATATTTAGATAAAACAACATAGGTGTATTTTTTTATAGATTTTATAATAATAATATGAACAAAAACAAAAAATAAAAATAGAAAAACAATCTAACGAAAACAAACAATTTAATTTGAATAAAGTTGTTAAAGTGAGTTTCAAAGGAACTAATATAATTTTAAATTAAAAACTGAAGTTTTTGACACCCAGTGATTAATTAATTCATTTGTAACATAACCTTTAGTGTGGACCTATCTGCTTTTGAAACTGCATAAGTATAGCAATATACTGTCTAAAATCTTGCTTTTGTAGTTTGGCCACACATCCTTCTTAAGCACTAAATCCGCCACTGAACTTGGGTGTTCAAAGCCCACTTGATAACCAAACTGATTATTGGTTCGCATTAATCGTGTTTGTGTTAGTTTTGTTGGGTTTTTGGGGTATGGCTAACCTGAATTAGTCAAATTGAAGTTTTTTTTTATCAGTATCTGTTAATTAAGGTGCTGTAGATCAGAAGTATTCTGTTGTTATTAAACAGTCAAATAATAAACAGTGTTCAAAGTGTCTTGAGTTTGTTTAAGAAACAGTTTGAAAAGCGAAAGGCACTCGAGTTTAAAGCAAAAGTCCAAAACAGGTTTTAATTAATGAGTTTATAAATTATAATATACTGTAGTTGATGTCAAAAGTAAAGAATTCAAGACATTGTACATTATTTGATGATGTACAAACCTACCTTGACCAAACCGATAACTGAACATTTGAACTGGCACTACTGATGTTTTAACACTTAACACAAATTTTAATCTGAAACCTGTTTAACCGAGAAAAGTTCAGTCTAAGGTTAGAAATGAATTGATGGTTTGTTTTTTGGTTTTAGCAATCTTAAAGTCAGTATGAAAGTAAGTTTCTTTAAAATGATAGTATATTTGCTATCAATGGATTAATGATTATTCATATAGAAAATAATCGTTAAAATGGTGAGGATTTTGGATTAAGCAGCTTCTTGTAAAATTATTTATGATATGATCTTAACCTTACATAATTTTGTACCATGTGTTTATAGATATACAATCACTTCTCCAATAGAGGAACATAATTTTGTACCATACATATTTTTATAGATATGCATTTTATTTAGTATTTCTTCTAATAACGTTATCTACTTTTTCATCAGGTATTGGGTTCAAGAGTATTTTTCTGATAACATCTCAGCCTTACATCTTCAGTAACGGCTATAAGATACGCTTTAGTGAGAAACCATGCCAACACTGTAATCTTGGTTACATTGTTCCTGAATGGGTCGAGGAGGATCCAACATTGTCTGCCATTCAAAGTGTATATGGTTCGTCTACTGCTCTACCCACCACCACTCTGGTCTTACCCTTGAAGGCAGAGAAGGTCAAACCGGTGAAGGATCAGCTTTCAAGCATCCACCCTGAAGTCCTTCTTTTTCTTACAAAGATCAAGCGACTTTCAATCAGGGAAGACAATGAGGATCCTAAACGAAACACCGTGAGTGCAATATCAATCTCAAGTGAGAAAAACTTTGTTACTTTGAAGAGCATGGATGCTGAGTCATACACACTTCATCTCACTGCGGATTTATCTGGCACTCAAGATGACACAGAATGTGGCTACTACATGTGGAAGCAAAGGTTTCCGGTTAAGCAAGAAAACAAAGTCGATGTTCGATCTGAAGTTGAGGAGTGGGTTATAACCTTAGCTTTTCCAAATGGGAAAAGGCTAAACAGAGGTGCAAGCATGCCCGGTATCTATTCCTTTTTACCAACCGAGACGGTAACAAATTTCCCATTCATAATCCAAGCAGATTTTCTCTTGGCATCGTCAAGAGAAAATATCCTCTGGGACAACAAATGGAATCAGGGGATTCTTGATTGTGTGCCTGTTGCTTTCTTAAACGCGTTTACATCATTGCTTAAGTCCTCTACATCTGCTCCGGTTTCAAGTCTTCCTAATCAGTTTAGATTCTTACCTGTCAAGGAATCTTCACATTCCAAACTGAATGTTGTTCGTGATGCAATTAAAGCAAAGCTTGTGAACGAGACTATTGTTCCGTGTGAGTCATACACGGGGCAGAAGTTGTTTCGTAAACCTAACGAAGTTGGTAGGCTGAAGCCTGCATTTTGGAGCATATTAAACAGTGCAAGGAATCAAGGCGTTAGCTTTTCAAACATATCGTCCCATGGAGCTTATATTCTTACTTGTTCTTTTGATCAAGAAGAGTATGATTCTATTTTGGATTTCTTGGAAATCAAAGCTGTAGATAATGAATGGTATGCCAAATGCATTGCTGGCTCTAATATTGTAAGGGGCATCTCAGAGGAACTCTACATGCAGCTTTTGGTATTCATAGCAGAGAATTGGTCTTCCTCATTTTACTGTACCAGCATGAAGAATATACCAATCTTAAAGTATGTCGGGATGGATGGCCAGGTGAACTTGTTCACTATTAATTTCTCTGCAAACAAACTGCTTGCTGCTGATTCTTATCCCGTCACCCGGTTGATCAACTGGAACACAGAATTCCACTGTTGTAATGGTCAGTTCTTTTTACCTTCAGCCACCCAAGAAGCTATTGGATCGTGTTTGATGAAGCACACTTTAAAAAAGTGGTTTAAGGACGAGGCGAAGGTTAAATTTGTCAGTGTTAATGAATATGCTGATAATCTTATTCCTTCACTCAAAACCGACTGTAAGCTCACTGTTGCTTATGCCCATTTTCTTTACCACTCCTTAAAAAAGAGTTACTTGGAGGTTAGTCAAGTTAGAATACTGTGCAGTAAGATGCCAATCGTTGACAGGTATGGGCAAGTAACCGTAAGAAGAGAAGGTGTTCTTGTACCTTCTTATGGAAGTCGATGGGTAGAGCTGATTGGTACGAATCCCTGGACTCAACATAATTATGTTGAACTAGGAGAAGATTACACCCGGCCTTTGAGCTATTTTGGTAATTATGCTTCTGGTCATGATCTTGTTACGTTTATGGGATCTTATGTTGGAGCTTCTGATGTTCCTTACCTCTCTCCTCCGAATGCTGCTATTCCTACTCTGTCTTCACCTTTGACCAAACCAAATGCACTGTTACTACTACAATGGCTTTATAATTTGAGGTTAAGAGGAGTTAGTCTACCGAATATGTTTTTGTCATCCATCAAAAATGGCCCTTGGCTAAAAATCTCATTAAGTGGTTCTCCGGGCTACAGGGCACCTTCAGAGTCGTTCATGCTTGACTCATCAAGCGGGAGTATAAAGATGAGTTGAAGAAAGTTGGTGTGCGGTGTGATAATAAAGAAGCGTGTGAATTCATTGGTGAGCGTCTCATGTCACTTGCAGCTTCTGGAAAGCTTACTCGTGACAATGTTCTTTCAATCTTGAAATTTATTCAGTATCTGGGAGCACATTATATCTCAAGTACTGCACTAGTTAACCGAATCAAACAAGGAAGATGGGTTAGAACGTGTAAAGGTGATATGATCCCAGACAACTCTGTTTTGTACAGTTCTGAATGGGAGGCTGCTTCACAGTTAAGTGACATTCCATTCGTTGACGGAGATTATTATGGTGAAGAAGCACTTTCTTTCAAGAAAGGGTTAAAATTGCTGGGCGTTGTGGTTACTTTTGATGAGAGTTACCAGCTTGTTTTGGACAACCTCAAGTCTTCTTACTCATTGACTTCATTGTCGTCTGAAGCTATGTTACTGATGTTAAAATGCATGCAGAAGTTAAACTCAACAAATAAGTTCGTGCAAGCAGTGAAAAACACAAAGTGTAAAGACAAACGTGGGCTACAGATGTCCATCTGAATGTTTTTTTGTAACTTCAGAAACTGGGTGGGGCGGTCTTCTCCAGGTCTTTGGGTCGTTCCCGATTGTTGATATAAACTTCTATGGAAGCACCATCCTTACAATGCAGAGAGAGTTAAAAACAATTGGTGTCATGGTTGATTTAGAAGATGCAGCCAAAGAATTTACCCGCGTGTTTAAGCAACAAGCTTCGTCATCTTCCATCAGAAAAGAAAATGTTCTTACGTTTCTGGAGTGTTTCAGAAAGTTGAAGATGTCGAAGGTCAAGCTTCCAGAAGATTTCAAAAAGTGCATACGCCAAGAAAAGTGGCTAAAAACTAAACTTGGTGATTACAGGTCACCAAATCAGTGCATTCTTTTCAGTGCAGAATGGGAACCAATTTCACAAATATCTATCCTTCCCTTCATTGATGACAGTAACTTCTATGGCAGTAGGATTCATGATTATCAAGTGGAGCTGAAACTGTTGGGTGTAACCACCACGTTCAAAGATGGTGCTGAGTTTGTTGCTGCTGGACTCTTCTTCCCCGAGAGTTCAAGTAGCATTACTCCTGCAAGCGTTTATGCTTTGCTTGATTCTCTGAAGAGACTAAGAGAAACTGCATCGGAGATTCCCGCTAAGTTTGTTGAGAAACTGTCCCAGAAAAGTTGGTTAAAAACCCATTTTGGGTACAAACGTCCGAATGAGTGTTTGCTCTTCTACAAAGACTGGGATAGTTTCTTGGAACGTGATGATGGTCCGTTCATTGATGAAAAGTTTTATGGAGCTCATATTGTATCCTTTAAACAGGATCTCAGTTTTTTAAAAGTGGTAACTGTTATTAACGACGGATGTAAGCTGGTTGCTAGTTACCTTTACTCTCAAACCAGTTTTGAAAAAATAAATCGATTCTACATTTACTTGTCTGAGTTTAAATGGGTGCCTGAAGAAGATGACAAGAAGATATGGATACCAAGAGGAACCGATAACGGAGAGTGGGTAACACCCCAAGATTGTGTTCTTCATGACAGAAACAATCTATTTGGTGATCAGCTTTATGTTTTGGATAAGTTCAAGTATGAGACGAAAATTCTTGGATTTTTTGCTGATGTTTTTGGTGTGAAAGTTCATCCGTCTGTTGAAGACTACTGCAGTCTATGGAAGAAATGGGAAGACTCAGATCGGTTAATTACTCACACCGAGTGCTGTGCTTTTTGGGAGTTGGTGGTTAGAAACTGGAACTCAAAAACAGAGGAAACTTTTAATAAAAGCTTAAACAAACTTCCTGTATCATCATCTTCTAATTCTGATGGTATTATTCTATCAGATAAACATGACGTTTTCATCGGTGATGATCTTTTCTTAACGGATCTCTTTCAAAGCTGTTCTCGTCCCATATTTGTTTGGTATCCTCAACCAAGTTCCAAAACTCTAACCCGAACTAAGCTTGTGGAAGTCTACAACAAGCTCGGTGTTCGTACCATATCAGAATCTGCTCAAAAGAACTTATCTGAAGTTGACCAAGTGAAGTCGGTACCCGTTAATTCGAAAGAAAAGATTATGAAAAGGGGTTTGTTGAAACTGATTCTGGGGTTTCTATCTGACCCAAGTCTTAATCTTGACGCTGAAAAAAGACATGAAGCTGTTAACCGTATGCTGAAACTTGAAGCTTTTGAGACGGTTGATCCAATGACCGTGAAGTATACCCTCAGCTATCACTTCAGCAAAATGAGACGCGTGTTCTAGCACATTCTTCAAGCCACCGCCTTCTTCTCTCTTCTGCATATACAGTTTGGAATTCTGTTTATCCCAACGGATCATTCTTTTAGCTTCGACGTTCATAACATCTCCAGAAGACAAAGATAAACAGAATGAGGAGGTTGTGCCACAGCTTTCAGAATTGATAAGGTTGGGTTATTTGGTCGAGTTTGATGACGAAGCGGCTGAGTTCCTCATGAAGATTAAGAATCTTCAATTATTTGTGGAGGACCATGGCTACCTTCTTCCATATTTTCATACTGTTAAGAGGTATGCCATTTTTATTCTTCCTTTTTATTTCGTTAATTGTTAAAATAAAGATTCGGTTCTGCAATCATGCTTGCATATAGGTCGATTTGGATAAACTCATATTATGTAACAAGACACATTTATAAAACCTGCTAAATATGTAAAATGTATTGAAATTGATATCTAACGGCACATTTGTTTTGGGTAGAAGAGATTGTATATAGGTCGATTTGGGTCAACTCATTATATAACAGGTATAAACAAGACACATTTATAAAACATGCTAAATATTTAAAAGACTCATTTGACCCATTGTTTGATTGGATCCTGCTAATGAGTGCTAATTATGTCATATTCTTTGTGCTTGGTTTTGAAATGCAGGAGAAAGTATAATGTGATCTGAAGATTATGGTGGCGTGGTGACTTGAAGCTGCTTTTATGTAATCTACTTTCTTTTAATAATATGCGCGGTATTGCTCTTCTATGTGGCCATGCTTTGTTTCGTTCCACGTCTTTTGTTTCAGTTAATGTAATGGAAACGATGCGAATCCTTTTGAATTCTGTGGTATTAAGTATGGTTTTAGTGTTTTTTATTTTAACCGATTGAAATTTGTGTCGAGCAAAGATTTTTAGTACCAAAGTTACGCACATCAATGGTTTATATTTAGTTTGGTTACAAGTAAAAACTGAAGAGTAGAAAATTTGATATGCGAATTGCATTTACGACAAACGGTTTGGTTTTTCAAGTTACAGGTGCATTTCGGTTATCTGCTGGCCCAGTTTTGGGTGTGGATAAGTTGTAACATCATATTAACTTATGTCAAAAACGACACAGTTCGACTCTAAATAAACAGCACGTATTTGGCTTAGAGCTTAAAAACTGTTTCGAACTTTTGTTGTAACTTCGAGTGTTCTTCAGTTTTCACATAATTTCTCTTATCAATTTCTGTTGGGTTATTAGGTGGTGACACCTGACTAACCCAAAATCATTTTCTAGAAAAATCCCCACTTAGCTAAAAAGAATTACAACTTGAATTGTGCTTTATCATTAATATAATCAAATTGTAATTTTATTCTTCGTAACATTTCGTCATAACATGTATTTATTTAAAATAAAATGGTTAGTGCGAATGAATAACAAAAAAAGGTTGTAATTTTTTTTGTAACATTTCAGCATGATTGTTGTTGAAAACAAAAATGTTCCCACCAAACAACATTAGTACTGTTACTGATTTTATTTGAATCAGCACCCACGTTCGTTTTTATAACTTTTGCAGTTATGTTTAATTAATTTCTTTTCTAGACATCATAGATTTTGTTGAAACAAAGTTGTTTTTAAATACTTTTTTTTATATCGCAAGCGCTGGTATCGTACAAGTATCGATGGCAAACTAAACTGATTCTAGCTTAACAACATAGATACATATAGATATTAAACCCAATTCAAATATTAACCACCCTTAATATAAAAAACTTGTAAAACAATAATAAAGCAATACTAAAAAAAATAAACAAAAAGCTATAAAGAGTAATGTACAACTTTTGTTTTGAATCGGTTTTGTAAAAAACAATAATTTAAATTAAATAAGAACGGTTTTCAAAAGCACTTTTTTGAAGTATTTGGAAAAAAATGGAACGGAAAACAAATATGTAAACTTTGTTTTTTTCTTTTTAATTCATTATTTATTATCTTACTTGCATTAAATAGAAAATAATAGAGATTATCTTAACCCAAGGAATGAGAATTGTTGATTTAAACAAAAACACGCATTTTAGAAAATACCTTTCAAACTCCCTATTTTGAGTAAATACTTTTCACCCAAACCCTATTTTGATAAAAAAAAACTCCGTTTATTTTTATTATTAAACTTCAACTAAGAAATACAAGTTTTTTTATTTACTTAATTTTATAAAAAGATTAAGTTATCAACTTATATATAAAAATCTCATTAAAGTATGCCTAATTTAAAAATATCAAAACCTATGTTACATGTAATAATTCTTATTATTAAATTTCAAGTAACAAACACATCTTATATATTAAAAGATTTTCCTAATCTCTGAGTGTTCTTTAACTAAATGTATACGTTATGTTAAAAACAATTTATCTATTTAGAGTATTTGTATTTTTCTTGATTATATTAGTTCACAAATATTTTAAAACATCAATTAATGGGACTTAAAATCACGATATCATTCTTCATAACACCTAATAAACGTAATGAAGAAATAAATATATTATACAACCAACACGACTAGAAAAGACAATAATGTTGACCAAAGACCCAAAAGCAATACTATAGATAATTAGAAGCAAAGAAACCGGCTTTGCAAATTGCAATAAATATAAAATTGTCACAATTTTAGTGTGGACGTGAGAGTATAATCGGATTAGCAAGCTATTAAATCAAAACAAAATTTGTTTCATGTTGAATAACACAAGAAGCAGAGGGATGGTGACTTTGCTAGATTAAGTACTTGAGCAAGCAATTTTTAATTTAGATCAATTGATTACGTGTGGTGACAAGCATAAGTTTTAAATAAAACATAAATGAAACATATTTTTAGAAAATGTGTGGACACATTCACACTTCATATTGTATCAGCATACCACCAATCAACCCATAATCTCATAACCTCCTAACATTTTGCTTGGAAATAGAAGAGAACCATTTATTTAATTTTAATTTTGATTTTTGTCTAGTTTTTTTTTAAAGAAATAAATAGTTATTTTCTGTTTGGCATAGACGATTCACATGAAGTATAACTAAAAACATGGGATTTTTGAAACTCCGCATTCATTTAAATAATAAAGATAAAGATAACATACCAAAGTGAACAAAAACAAACAAACAAACAAACACTAGCAGAGGAGCCCGTGCTTTGCGGCGGGTCGTGTGAGTGTATTAACGATGACGTTTATGTTAGCAGGTGTATCCACAGGATCAGTCGGATTAGTAAACCATATTCAAGAAATGGATAAGTTATACCATTTATTTATTTAATATACATATAAATGTTTATGAACCTTTAACTAAGATAGTACCATAAACTTATTTGTAGTAAAACTAATTGAAAGTACTTTTATTCGGATAATTTTGTAACGTAAAGAAAAACTAAACAAGTTTAATGTTGTGGAGTAACTCAATACATTAAAAGGTTTAACACGTTTATTAGACGAGCTCCAACAAAAGGTCGAGATCTCTTAAGACCGACTGAATTCAAGCTTTACCAAGTCGGCCCTGAGTAACTCGCAAGCAATCCGGCTTGTTTAGTTTTGTATCACAATGGTGGTACCATGAATAATGGTAGGTGGTGATGGCAAAGGAGGACTAAATACACTAAAATCAATGAATCTAAACTTAAACTCGATTCAAAATCCATATAGATAAAAGTTCCTTTTGAAACCAGTGTAAAAAGCAACTACCAAACACAGAAACTGTATTTTGAACCAATGATAGGCATATTAAGTTAGTAGATCATTACAAGCTTAGTGTGGGTCCCAAATAGAAGTGCAAGACAAAATGTAATCAATAAAATGCCTCAAACATACACATTGGAGGTTCCTGAAACTCTCAACAAACTTTCCCCATATAATATCTATACATGTTTTCTCCATCAAAAACTGTTTGACAGCTGATAACCAAAAGCGTACAACCAATAAATGAATCGAAACAGATAAATTTTGCAAACAATTATCATCACCAATATCATCATATTACGTGATGCTGTATACATGTAACTTGTTTGAAGATTTATTCTATTATGTAGATAAATTGTGTCACAGTTGACTTCTTCAAGTGAGAAGTTGTTGGTTTGGTAATATTGGTCACAATTACTGTATGGTCACTTTTGAGATTAGCCATCATGAGCTTCAGTATACGCATTGTTGAAAGTGTTAGGGCCTAGATAATAGGTTGGTCGATGTAGCCTTATGTAGTGACCATTTCCTGACAATTCACATGCAACAGCCTGTTAGGATTAGTTTCATCCTTTCGAGTTTGTGTCAGGTTACCTCGTTTAACACCCCAACCATATTAACTTATGAAATAAAAACTCGACAGGTCAAGCTGGTCATGTTCGGGTCATTTTGTTAACTTGTTGGGTCTTTTGGGCTAGGATGTTTAGGCCAGCTGGGATTGGGTCCAAAGGGGTCACAACAATCTAACTAAACAAAGAGTCAGGGTTAGAGGTGCATAGGCTCCGATTTTCTAACCGGTTACTAACCGATTTTCAAGACACTGGCTACTACACGATTCAACCCAGCGATTACAAACTTTTTTGTATTATTGAGCTCGGAAACCGGTTAGAAACCTGTTAACCAAAACTTGTTTTTAGGTTATTTTTAATTTTAATTATTTTTTTAAACCATTTTTTTCCGGTTAACAGGTTCTGTTATACCCGGAAGCGGTTAATTAATTTACAGCTGATTAGTTCGTTTATTCTTTATTCTGCTAAAAGCCTAGAAGCATTATTAAACTATCAAAAGCTGAAACAAATTATCGTCACTGAGCATATTTTTTTACCAAATTTGATAAAAACAAATCTCTATATGCTTCATAACTTATAAAATCTTTCCAACAGCTATAGAACTCATCAAAATTAAAAGGTAAAAGAGTTCCACAAGTTCCTTATTATTATTATTATTACCCATTTTAAAGATTACATAATATAAGTTAGGACTGTTCACGTTTCAATTTGAAACCGTGAAACATCCCAAACCTACCATCGGTTTGGTCTTACAATCGGTTTCAAAAATTTCAAAGCGTAACGAACGGTTTGGTTTAAAGTTTCAAACTCTTAAAACTGGACAAAACCGGACCGGACCGTAAGATTTTAATATACTTCAATTTTTTTGAAATATTTTGTATTACAAGTATCTGTTTATTAATATGTATATAAGTTTTGGGAAATTATGAAACTGGTTAAGGTTAATTTCCATTTGAAGTGTAATTAATTTGCAGCCCATTTAGGCTTTCTACAGATTTTACCTCCTTAAATGACACCAACGGTTCAGTTTTGTTTTTCAATATAAAAGAACGTTACTAATGGTTTGGCCTAAAGACCGTCAAAACCGGACCGTGAACACCCCTGATATGAGTCACTTTGGTTTAACTAAATTATATGACTTTGTTTATCAAATCATCAACAATTGAGCATTAAAGAATATAAAAGACTTCCAATAAAAATATATAAGCAAGGCATGTTCAGGTTATAATGTGTACCTGGAAACCATAAATATCAGCTTCCATTTCAGCTATTAATGAACATGCCATCTTTACCTTCATTTTTTGTTGCAGCATCCTACATAACAGGGACATACACACCTCAATAAGTCAAATAAACATATAGGATAACAAAATTTGATACCCCTTCTGTTGCATATGAGGGGAGAGCTTCACTGCTTATATCATCTATCAGGTAGCACCATCTGCCTCAATCTCCTCGTCGTCCTCCTAAAGCTGTTAGTTATTATGGGTTACAAAAAGATCAGACGCGAAGAGTAATACTGGAAAAACTAAAAACTATAATCTAAAAATACAAGAACGATGACATACTGGAAAGGGAAAAAACAGCTGGTAACTTCAAGAGCACCTCCAAAATCTAAGCCAAGAAGTTGTCCAGTCATGTGAGAAGATAAAAACTCAGTGCAGTGTTTGATGATCTTCATATCACCTGTTCATAATGTCAACTTACAGTTTAAAATACATAAAAACAATAACAATTGGCCGAATGTCATTAATCCTTCTATGGTACTATTTCTTAATCTTGTTCCATTATGACTTTTACAAAACAAATAGCAACAATCAACAAAATAAACAAATTAACTTCATACAGATTAAACACATACAAGATAATCTTCAATATATCAATTTACAATTTAATATATATCAAACTTGATAACAATTAGTCGAATGTCATGTACGCTTATATAGTTCTATTTGTTAATCTTGTTTCATTATGACTTGTACAAAACAAACAACAACCAACAAAATATACAAATCAACTTTATAAAGTTTAAACACATACAAAACCTAAAAATTATGATTAAACAAAATCACAAACTTGAATGAGATTCTGTAGCTGAGCACCATCTAAATGTAACTCTCCTCATAAAATTCCACATCAGAAAACATTATCCCATCCTGCTAATATGTAATAAATAAAGCACTCAATTCCACATAAAAGAATAATGAAGGAACCAAGAGAGACTTAGCTAGTGAATAATGATCACCAACTAACTATCTTCAATCATTCCTTACATATAAAGTCCAATATTAAACTTTAGTAATTAAGGAGGTTAGCTACTGTTATGATGAAAAAAAATCAAAATAAAAAACGTAAGATATTACATTAGAAACCTGGAAAATTCAATTCAATTGGTTGATCCAGATTTATGGAACATAACAATGAACCTGCAACTTTGATTTTTGAGTAGATATAGATGCTGAATTTGGAACATGTACTAAATCAAAAGATGAAATGAAAATAAAGAAATCCACTGAACATCATTCATCAATTGAAACTTAGAACCTGATGCTACCGAGATGCAATCAAAAAGAGGTGCCCTTGTTGAATTCAGGGCTTAAATTAGGTTTTATTTGAAACTGAATTGGGTATTCAATCGATTTTAAAATGCATTCAGTTGGTGATGGTGAACGATTCGCCCAATTGATGATGTATTTATTTTTTATTGCAATTAAGGTTCGCCGGAGAGTGCATTAATGCCGCCAGAAGGTGAATGTAACGTCGATGAGGACGTACCACATTTAATTTTAGCGGCGTCTCATCATAATTGTTTAACAGTGTCTTGAAATGCTCAAATTACAAATCGTTGGAGGCAGTAGAACACTGATATTAGCCAGAGACTTAAAATGCATTTAATATACCGGTGTCTCACCGGGAAAGTATCAATTACCATTTTGTCCTCGTTATATGTTTTATAGATAATATATAGATATAGATAATTACACTATGAGCCTACCTCATGAAGCATATATAATGGACCTGTAGTTAGAATAGTAACCGTTTTAATTTACCGAAGCATTGGAAAAGGCTTGACGAAGACGAGGAGTCCATACCGACGTAGCTTCCCCACTCTTCATGTTCTCTCTTATTTATTTACACACATTATTATCATTATAAATTATTTCATTTGTTTATAAATCGATTAAGTTGATCACTCTGGAGTATAACTTACTAACAGTTTCTCATACATACATACAAACTGCAACACACACAAACTGTTCTGCATACCTGCTGTGTTCGTTCATCTGCAACAATGGCAGCCAAGGCTCATGTGGCGGAGATACGGCGGAAGAAGTTTTCGATAGGCGGAGAAGCGAATCCGTTGACGGAAGATCTTCATCAGGCGGTGAAGAATCTGTCAGCTGAGCTTTACGCTAAAGATGTTCACTTCCTCATGGAGCTAATACAGGTTGTTATTTATCAATCGTTATATATTAATAATTGCTATGCTATTGCTAGTAGTTAGTTTGCTTAATCAGTCGTTATTATTATTTGTTTTACGAACCTAATAGTGATCTGCAATACTTAAATACATGGTGAACATATAATGCTTGTGAGAACTTGTACGAATGAAGTAAATTTGTACCGAGTTTCAATGTTACCAGTATTCGTTTTTCACGTTTCCAGTATCGGTACCATACTCTATCGGTATATCTATTGTAATCTTTACTTTCACTCAGTTTTGATTTATGTATTTTTTTTTGGTATGGTACCGGTCCCATCGTAAATTTGTAGTTTTCAAAATGAAAACCTTGTTACATAATTCATTGTGAAACTTTCAGCTTAATTAACTTCTGATTGAATGATTTTGCAGAATGCTGAGGACAATGAGTATCCAGAAGGAGTGGATCCATCGCTGGAGTTTGTTATTACATCAAAAGATATAACAAAAACCGGAGCTCAAGCGACTTTGTTAGTTTTTAACAACGAGAAAGGGTTTTCACGTAAAAACGTTGAATTAATTTGTAGCGTGGGACGCTCTACGAAGAAAGGGCTTCGTAAACGTGGTTATATTGGCGGGAAAGGTACATCTCTTATTTGTAATTGTGTTCACCTAACTTATTTTTGATGTGTGATATATTTTTGTCAATTTTGTTAGATTGTCTTGATGTTAGATTCTCTTTTGGACTGTAATATAATTTTGTTTTCAATCAATGAGTTTATTACTTATATATATACTATATATCAGGATTTGAGTGTAAAACTGAAGATTTTAAGACAATGTAAATATCTTGAAGGTCAAAGAATGTCAAACCCCTGATTGGGTCACTCGAACCTACCTTGATTAATCTAATAAACGAACCGCGTGCTCATTCAGTACTAGTAATGTTTAAGACATGTTTTAACCTGAAACCTGTTTACTCAAAAAAATCTGGCCTAAGGTTACTAAATTTGAATGTGCTCTTATTGTTGCTAGTTAAGTACTCTTTTTAAATGAGACTTTACTTTCATATATGTTATGCATCTCATTTACCTCTGTTGATACATTGTCTATTTTTTTCATCAGGAATTGGGTTCAAGAGTGTTTTTCTGATAACATCTCAGCCTTACATCTTCAGCAACGGCTACAAGATACGATTCAATGAAAAACCATGCCAACATTGTAATGTTGGTTACATCGTTCCTGAATGGGTCGAGGACGATCCAACTTTGTCTGCTATACAAAGCGTGTACGGTTCGTCTACTGCTCTACCGACTACCACCCTGGTCTTGCCACTAAAGCAAGAGAAAGTCAAACCGGTTAAGGATCAGCTTTCAAGCATCCACCCTGAAGTCCTTCTGTTTCTTTCGAAGATTAAGCGGCTTTCAGTCAGAGAAGACAACAAGAATCCTAGGTTAAATTCTGTTAGAGAAATATCAATCTCCAGCGAGAAAAATTTTGTTACTTTGAAGAGCATGGATGCCGAGTCCTACACACTTCATCTTACTGCTGATGTTTCTGACAATCAAGATGACACCGAATGCGGCTACTACATGTGGAAACAAAGGTTTCCAGTGAAACAAGAAAACAAAGTGGGTGTTCGATCTGGAGTGAACGAGTGGGTTATAACATTAGCTTTTCCAAATGGGAAAAGACTCAACCGAGGTGCAAGCATGCCCGGTATCTATTCCTTTTTACCAACCGAGACAGTGACGAACTTCCCATTCATAATCCAAGCAGATTTTCTTTTGGCGTCATCAAGGGAAAATATCCTCTGGGACAACAAATGGAATCAGGGGATTCTTGATTGTGTGCCTGTTGCTTTCTTAAACGCGTTTACATCATTGCTTAAGTCCTCTACAGCTGCCCCGGTTTCAAGTCTTCCTAATCAGTTTAGATTCTTACCCGTCAGAGAATCTTCTCATTCTAAACTGAATCTTGTTCGCGACACAATCAAGAAGAAGCTTTTAAATGAGACTATTATTCCGTGTGAGTCATACACGGGGCAGAAGTTGTTTCGCAAACCCAATGAAGTTGGTAGGCTGCATCCTACATTTTGGAGCATATTGAACAGTGCAAGGAGTCAAGGAGTTAGTTTCTCCAACATTTCATCTCACGGAGTTTATCTTCTTACGTGTTCTTTTGATCAAAAGGAATATGATCCCGTTTTGAAGTTTTTGGACATCGAACGTGTAGATAGTGAATGGTATGCCAAATGCATTGCTGGTTCTAACCTTGTAAAGGGCGTTTCAGAGAAACTTTATATGCAGCTTTTGGTGTTCATAGCAGAGAATTGGGTGTTGTCGTTACATAATACCAACATCAAGAACATACCATTAATCAAGTATATCGGGATAGATGACAAAGTGAATTTGTTCAAAATAAATGGTTGTGCAAACAAGCTGCTTGCTGCTGATGATTCTCGTTACATCTCGTGGTTGATTAATTGGAACTCTGAATTCAACTGTTCTAATGGTCAGTTCTTTCTTCCTGCTGTCATGCAAGAAACGTTAGGATCATGCTCGATGGAGCAAACTGTAAAAAAGTGGCTAAAGGAGGAGGTGAAGGTTAGGTTTGTTAGTGTTAATGATTATGCTGATGGTATTATTGTCTCACTCAGAAGCGATCGGAAGCCTGCTTTTACTTATGCACATTTTCTCTACCACTCGTTAAAAAAGAGTTACTTGTTAGCGAGTCAAGTTAAAAAACTGTGTAGTAAGATGCCAATTGTTGACAAGTATGGGAGAGTAACAGTAAGAAGAGAAGGTGTTCTTGTACCTTCCAAAGGAAGTCGGTGGGTAGAGCTGATTTGTACGAATCCTTGGACTCAGCATAATTATGTTGAGCTCGGAGAAGATTACACCCGTTCTATGAACTGTTTTGGTAATCATGTCTCTGGTGAAAGTCTTGTTTCGTTTATGGAAACTTATGTTGGAGCTTCTGATGTTCCTTATCTTTCTCCTCCTAATGCGGCTATTCCCACTCTTTCTTCACCGTTGACTAAAAAAAATGCGTTGTTACTACTACAATGGCTTTATAAATTGAGGTTAAGGGAAGATGGTCTACCGAACCTGTTCTTGTCATCCATCGAAAACGGCCCCTGGTTGAAAATCTCTTTAAGCGGTAGTCCTGGTTATAGGGCACCTTCAGAGTCGTTTACGCTTGACTCATCAAGCGGGAGTATTTTACAACACGGATCGGTGCTTGTTGATATCCCGTTGGTAGATGTAAAGTTTTATGGCGATGAGATAAAAAAAATACAACGACTAGTTAATGATGGTTGGTGTGCGTTGTGATAACAAAGAAGCGTGTGAATTCGTTGGTGACCGTCTCATGTCACTTGCGGCTTCTGGTGAGCTTACCAGAGACAATGCGTTTCGATATTGAAATTTATTCAGCATTTGGGAGCTCATTACATATCTAGTAAGGAACTTGTTGACCGAATCAAAGAAGGAAGATGGGTTAGAACGTCTCACGGGGACATGACACCAGACAACTCTGTTTTGTACAGTTCTAAATGGAAGGCTGCTTCACATCTAAGTAACATTCCATTCATTGATGGGGATTATTATGGAGGCGAGATACTTTCGTTCAAGAAAGAGATAGAACTGTTGGGCATGATGGTTAATTATGATGAGAGTCGTTACCAGCTCGTGTCTGACAACTTAAAGTCCTCATCTTCGTTGACTTCTTTGTCATCTGAAGCCATGTTACTGTTGTTAAGATGCATACAGAAGTTAGAATCATCAGATAAGCTGGTTCAAGCAGTTGACAAACTTGGGCTACAGATGTCCATCTGAATGCTTTTTGGTGACTTCACAATCCGAGTGGAGCGGTCTTCTTAAGGTTTTTGGGTCGTTCCCGGTTATTGATGAGAAGTTCTATGGAAGCTCTATCTTATCAATGGAGAAAGAGTTGAAGAAAACTGGTGTCATGGCTGATTTAGAAGACGCTGCTAAAGAATTTACTCGTGTATTTAAGCAACAAGCTTCGGCATCTTCCATCAGAAAAGAAAATGTTCTTACGTTTCTGGAATGTTTCAGAAAGTTAAAGAAATCGAAGGTCAAGCTTCCAAAAGATTTCAAAAAGTTCATACGCCAAGAGAAATGGCTAAAAACTAAACTTGGTGATTACAGGTCGCCAAATCGGTGCATTCTCTTTGATGCAGGATGGGAACCAATTTCACAAATATCCATCCTTCCAGTTATTGATGAACAGTTTTATGGCATCGGGATCCGTGATTATCATGTGGAATTGAAACAGTTAGGTGTGATTACCGAGTTTAAAGACGGTGCCAAGTTTGTGGCAGCTACACTTTTCTTACCCGAGAGTTTAAGTAACATCACTCCTGCAAGCGTTTATGCTTTGCTTGATTCTGTGAAGAGACTTAGGGAATCTGCATCAGAGATTCCCGCTAAATTTCTTGAGAAACTTTCCCGGAACAATTGGTTAAAAACCCATTGTGGATACAAACGTCCGAACGAGTGTTTGCTCTTCGATAAAGACTGGGATGGTTTCTTGAAACGTGATGATGGTCCGTTCATTGATGAAAAGTTTTATGGATCTCGTATTGAATCCTACAAGGATGAGCTCAGTTTTTTAGAAGTGGTAACTGTTATTAACGAGGGGTGTAAGCTGGTTGCTAGTTACCTTCACTCTCAATCCAATTATGAAAAGATCAACCGATTCTACAATTATTTGTCTGAATACAAATGGGAGTCGGTTGATGAAGACAACAAAAAGATATGGATACCGAGAGGAACTGATAACGGTGAGTGGGTAACACCTCAAGAGTGTGTTCTTCATGATAGAAACAATCTATTTGGTGGTCAGCTTTATGTTCTGGATAAATTCAAGTACGAGACGAAAATTCTCGGATATTTTTCGGACATTTTCAGTGTGAAGGTTCATCCGTCTGTTGAAGACTACTGCGGTTTGTGGAAGAAATGGGAAAATTCAAAAAGTCAGATAACACATACTGAATGCTGTGCATTCTGGGAGTTTGTGGTTAGAAACTGGAACTCGAAAACAGAAGAAACTTTTAATAAATGCTTAACAAAACTTCCTGTGTCATCATCTTCTAATTCTGGTGGTATTATCCTGTCAGATAAACGTGACGTTTACATTGGTGATGATCTTTTCTTAACCGATCTTTTTCAAAGTTGTTCCCGTCCCATATTTGTTTGGTATCCTCAACCAAGTTCCAAAACTTTAACCCGAACCAAGCTTGTGGAAGACTACAACAAGCTCGGTGTCCGTACTATATCAGAATCTGCTAAAAAGAACTTATCTGAAGTTGATCAAGTGAAGTTGGTACCCGTTAATTCGAAAGAAAAGATTATGAGAAGGGGTTTGTTGAAACTAATTCTGGGATTTCTAGCTGGTCCAAGTTTTAATATTGACACCGAAAAAAGACATGAAGCTGTTAACCGTATGCTGAAACTTGAAGCTTTTGAGACGGTTGATCCAATGACCGTGAAGTATGGTTTATCTTTATCTTCTAGAGATGTTATGAACGTCGAAGCAAAAAGAATGATCAGTTGGGATAAACAGAATTCCAAACTGTATATACAGAAGAGAGAAGAAGGCGGTGGCTTGAAGATTGTGCTAGAGCACGCATCTCATTTTGCTGAAGTGATAGCTGAGGGTATGTTGTGGGAGAATGAAGAAGTTGTGCCGCAGCTTTCTGAACTGATAAGGCCGGGTTATTTGGTGGAGTTTGACGACGAAGCAGTTGAGTTCCTCATGAAGATGAAGAATCTTCAAGTGTTTGAGGATAATGACTACCTTTCTTCCATATTTTCTTCCTGTTAAGAGGTATGCCATTTTTATATTCTTCCTTTTTATTGCTATTATTGTTTTGGGTAGAAGAGATTGTATATAGGTCGATTTGGGTCAACTCATATTATACAACGTGTTTAAACGAGACACATTTATAAATCCTGCTAAATATTTTAAACAGGTCCCAATTGATATCTTTCTAATCAGCCAATTTGACCCATTGTCTGATTATGTCATATGTCTTTGTGCTTGGTTTTTGAAATGCAGGAGAAAGTATAGTGTGATCTGAAAATTATGCTGGTGTGGTTACTTGAGCTGTTTTTATGTAATCTACTTTCTTTAATAATATGCGGTATTGCCTTCCTATGCGGCCATGTTTTGCTTCGTTCCACGTTTTTTATTTCAGTTAAATGTAATGGAAACGATGCTTCTATCTTTTGAATTCTATGGTATTATATGGTTTGTGTTTTTTAATTTTTACCATGGAAATTTTTGTCAAGCAAAGCTTTAGTACCAAAGTTATGCACATCAATGGTTTATATTCAGTTTGGTTACAAGTAAAAACTGAAGAGTACAAAATTTTGATAGGCGAATGGTTTTTACTACAAACGGTTATCCTAGTTCTGGGTGTGGGTAAGTTGTGACATAATGTTAACTTATGTAAAAAAACGGCACAGTTCGGCTCTAAAGAAACGACACGTATTTGGCTTGGGGCTAGCTAACTAACTGACATGGTTGGCTAAAATGTTGACATTCATTGATTAAAAACTATTTCGAAGCTTTATTTAATTTCGAGTGTTCTACTTTTCACATAGTTTCTCTATTGAATTTAGTTGGGTTATTAGGCGGTGACACCCGACTAATCTGAAACCCATCAACCTGAAGTTATATATGTTAAACATTTAAGGCCTGTTCTAGCTTTAGGTTTAAATATGATCATTGATATGTTTTGGTCATTTACACCCAAAGCCTGATATACAATATATTACAATATATAAAGACTGTTTGGGGCTTTTAGTTTAAAGTTTGTTTTATCTTGACATTGAGTTTTCTCCAGGTCAATAGAAGATTAGTGTTTGATAAATGTAACAGCCATGACCAAGCCACATGGTCTATCACTGTATTGGTTTTATTGTTCTTGTGTCTTGAATGAAATTAAGATCTTGGGTCAACTACATTTTCGGGTGTCGAAATGTTTGATAAACTACATTTTTGGGTGTCGAATGTTTGATACATGTAGTAGCCATGACCATGCCACATGGTCTATTGGTCTTTATTGTTCTCGAGTCTTGAACGAAATTATAATCTTGGATCAACTACAATTTCGGGTGTCGAAACTAGTCCACCTAATAGGTATCCACTCTCATTCTCTCACAGTTCAAAACTACCTTTAATACTCTCTCCTTGCTTAACTCATGAAGTTAACCCATTTTTGCCCTTAAATCGACGCCCAACCGTATAACGTTATTATTAATGTGCCTTATTATTAATAAAATTGGCAATGAATCAAGTTCTCTTAAAATATCCTATATTATCGAATATTGCATCAACCTCGTCGAGGAGTAAAAACTTAATAACGACAAAGAATGCATAAATACGACTTTTATTATGCTGAATTTACATTTATTTTGTTTAAGTTTTCTTTTTTAAATAAGACTATCTTGTTAGCCGGTTTCAAACCAACCTTAACAGGTTCCAATATGTTACACTTTACCGGTTCACAACGGTTTTAAACCCAAACTGGTTTCACCCAAACCAGTTGTGACCTTTGGCGATTGAAACCGGTTTGTTGAAAAAAATAAAAAATGTGCATCTCTGCAAGATCCTGTAGAAAAAAAAAAACAATTGGAAAAGGACATCTTTAACGGTGACTTGGGTTGGCGTCCACTTGCAAAGACAAAATCTTTTCAAACACCAAAAGGTTTCGGGTTCGTGTCCCGGGAAGTAAAAGAAATTCGCCTTTCAAAAAAAACAAAAGAAAAAGAAAATATCATTCCAAAAAGCTTCATCAATCAACTTCCTGCGTATGCTAGTCATCTCCTGCAGTTAGAACACATAAACATAATTTGTCAAACATTTAAACTGTATTTTATAAATACTTTTGAAAGATTTTAAAAACTTTAAAAACATCCATTTGAGAAAATAATGCATCAAATATAACATACCTCATAATTCTTCACAACCATAACCTAGTTACTGCATGACGGTTAGTCATCTCCTATCCTGCAATTAAAACATACAAAAATAAATAAATAAAAAAGCCAAACATTTAAACTGTATTTTAATAAAGATTTACAGACCCTCTATTAAATACTCCCTCCGTCCCATTATAAGTGTCTACATTTCCTTTTTTATTTGTCCTATTACAAGTGTTCACTTTCAAAATTTATAGGCAATTTCCAAGTTTACCCTTAAACACACACATCTAACATTAATAAACAATATTGATGGACCCACTTTTCGAAGATATTATTGTCATTTGATAAAAAAAAAGTAATCATTCAATCCATCTTAAATAATACTTCTTTTTGGAGTTATAAAGGAAATGGACAAATGTAACCGCCGTCTTCTTGACATATAAATCGAGTAAAGGACTAAGACTCGCAGCATATTCAAAAGCGTTGACAAATCTAACGCCCGCTTCTTCTGTAAGCCACTTCTTTAAAGTATATTTCCTTGAACATATTTTTATGGCTTCTTGTGTAGCTTTGGGCAGAAAGAACTGAATTTTCGAACATTGGAATTCGGTATTCCAGTTAAGCAACCACGAGATTCTATCAGAATCAGAATCCGTAGCAAGAAGCTTTCTTGAACATTCATTTATCTTGAATAAGCTCACGTTGCCATAAAGCGTGACATACTTTACGATTGGAATATTCTTGATATTCGTATTGTGAAACGAGTTCTTCCAATTATCTGCTATGAATAACAGAAGTTGTATATAATCATCCTCGGTGACACCCATTACAAGATTCGTACCCGCAATGCATTTTGCATACCAATTACCGTCTAAAGGTTTGATTTCCAAAAAATCAAGAATATAATTGTACTCGGCTTGATCAAAATAGGAATTAACAAGATAAGCACCATGAGATGAAATGTTATGCAAACTCACACCTTGCGTCCTCGCCTTGTCCAATATCGTCCAAAACTCTGGCTTTACTCGACCGACTTCACAGGGTTTACGAAACAACTTCTGTGTGGTGTACGACTCGCATGGGATGATGGTCTCATTCATTAATTTTGCCTTAATTGCATCCCGGATTTGGTTCAGTTTCGCATGAGGTGAATGCTTGACAGGTAAGAAACGAAACATGTTAGGAAGACTCGATACAGGAGCGTTTTCAGTGGACTTCACTAGTGAAACAAATGCATTTACGAACGCAACGGGCACGCAATCAAGAATCCCTTGATTCCATTTGCTGTCCCAGAGGATATTTTCCCTTGATGAGGCCAAGAGAAAATCTGCTTGGATTATAAACGGGAAATTTGTGACGGTTTCAGTTGGTAAAAATGCATAGATACCGGGATAGTTTGCGCTTTGGAGTCTTGTATCTATTGGGAAAGCCAATGTGATAGTCCACTCTTCGACTTCCCTTCGAACATCAACTTTATATTCCTTCTTAACCGGAAATCTTTGTTTCCACATGTAATAATCGCATTCACCTTTGAATTTATGGTTAGTTTCATCAGCGGTAAGATGAACTGAGTACGAATCTGCATCCTTGCTTTTTGAAGTAACAAAATCTTTCTCACAAGATATGGATATTGCACTCACACTGTTTTCCCGGACCGAAAGGCGCTTTATTTTAGAAAGAAACAAAAGCACTTCAGGCCGGATGCTTGAAAGCTGATCTTTGACTGGTTTAACCTTATCCGGCTTTAGTGGTAACACAAGAATTGTGGTTGGAAGTGCGGTAGCCGAACCATATATGCTTTTAATTGCAGATAGAGTCGGGTCCTTATTGACCCATTCAGGAACAATATAACCAAGGTTGCATTGCGGCAAGGTTTTTCGTTAAATTTTATCTGGTAACCGTTACTGAATATGTAAGGCTGAGATGTTATCAGAAAAACACTCTTGAATCCTATGCCTGAAAAATCAAGTACAAGATTCATCAGAAGCATTACCAAATGAGATGCATAATTAGAATAGATATAGAATATGGTAATTTGACTACTAAAGTTGATATAAAAGAAAAAAACTGAAGTTTGGCTTATTCAGGTTACCCAAACCGCTCTGGTAACCCATCGAGTCACCCATTGGCGAAGTTTCATTGAGGCCCGGGTGGTCCCGGCTCCCCTGTTTTTGTGCGCAGTAGTGTAAATTTACCCGTTTTCGGCTGGAAATTTTTATACATAGTGTAAGTTTAGCCTTTTTCAGTAAAAAATTTGAGCCCCCCCCTCGTTTATGAAATTTTGTATACATATTAAGCTCGGCCCCCGGTGCCTCAGTCCAAGCTTCGCCACTGGAGTCACCGACCTGACTATTCCTAACCCGATTAACCCAAAACCCAACCAAATCACGTATTCCTACATAAACATACACAAAGAGAGTATATTTATTTGCAACCGAACTTGACTAAAAATATGCATAGTCATGTCAAACTACGTTAAGTAAACACAATCTAGGCGTTTCGGCACAATTTAACACCACATGTAATCGTGTCATGTCTAACATGTTATTTACTTATTTTAACTCTATGTGCCCATGGAGAAATAATGAATAAACAATGAAAAATAAATAATTAGACACAAACCTTTCTCGCCAATATAACCACGCTTACGAAGCCCTTTCTTGGTAGATCGTCCCACGCTACAAACAGAATCAATGTTTTTACGTGAAAACCCTTTTTCATTGTTGAAAACCAACAAAGTTGCTGGAGCTCCGGTCTTCGTTATGTCCTTTGACGTAATCAAAAACTCCAGTGTTGGATCCACTCCTTCTGGATACTCGTTATCCTCCGCATTCTGTAAACAATAATTCAACCAAAAAACACCTTAAAGTTGATATCCATCAGTCATCATCCCCCAAATTAGGTTTATTATTTCAACATCATATAATCATTTTACAATTAAATTAACAAGTAACATTAGGCTAATTGTTCGTGAACTATTTGGCGTTTATGTTCGTTTTTCTAATAAATGAACAAGGAATTTCGTTCAACTAACCTAAATGAATGAACATGAACAGAGCCATGTTTGTTCAGTTGTGATCGTGAACATTTGATAATGCATGTATTCATTTTATATTTGTTCATTAAAGGTTTTAGGGTGCAGTTACTGAACGCTAATATCTTAACGTACGGTAGGTACGCGAGACACTCAAAGGCAAAAACCTAAAACACTCAAAAAATGCTCATTAAACTTAAACGCTCAAAAACGGTCTTCGTGAAAAAAAGTGAAAAATTGATTGATTAACCATCCAAAACTGTTTTTTCCGAAGGACCAATTGACGATTCCGAGATTTTTGGATGTGATTTCATGGATCGATTCGTGAAAAAATAGATTCGCGTACGTAATGTACGTTAAGCATTATTGTATTGGATCTTTTCCCAAAGGTTTTAATACTCTTACTTTAATCTTATCATCATACAGATTTAAGCAAAATTGTTATCTACAAAACAAATATATATACGAGTACATGTGCTTAACATATATGTAAATATGAATGCCACCAACACAACTACTATTCTTGGTTAGCCAAATTTGTGTTCGTATACATTTCACCAACATATTCATTTTCTTAATAAATGAACACGAACAAAAAGTTTTCTCTAGTTAGTTTTCCGTAAACCATTTGCTTGTACGATAAAAGCAAATAATAACATGACAGTTAATAAATAAACAACTACCTGAATTAGTTCCATGAGGAAATGAACATCTTTTGCGTAAAGCTCAGCGGACAGATTATTCACAGCCTAATGAAGATCCTCCGTCAACGGATTCGCTTCTCCGCCTATCGAAAACTTCTTCCGCCGTATCTCCTCCACGTGAGCCTTGGCCGCGGACGCCATTATAGATGAAGAAACACAAAATCTATACGTATAAAAACTGTTAGTATGTTACACCACAGTACAGGTCATGAACATAATTAATAATCAATGGCATTATGATTTATGATAAATAATAATATGTTACAGATGACATACATGGTGAGGAAGAAGACCAAAACTCTGTGTTAAGTGACTAAGAATCTTCATTCAATAATATATATTTAGTTATATATAGTTAGAAGATATTGTGTTTATAATAGGTTTGAAATTTGTATATTGTGAATCTTATCCTAAAATGTTTGAGCTCCTCGTTTAGTTATTTATTATACGGGTTAAGTTAAACGTACACCCCCCTCCCCCCGCGTGTACTTGTTATACCCTCTCCTCTAGACTTTCATTTCCTTCAATGATTTTATATGACATATTACTACCCTCTAATATTTTTAGTTATTTATCAAATGAAATACTATAAAATTTATTTTTTGTTGTTTTTTATTTTCTCTTTTTTGTGTTTATTGTTCTTTGTAATAATAATAATAATTATTATCATTATAAAATGTATTTAAAGAATAATGATATAACGTCTTTATAAAAACGATAAAACGTTTTGTATATATTTATATTATCATATGTCTCACACCCGACAAAATTATCATTTAAATATTTTTTGATATGTTTGAAATCATGAAATTAATGTCACATGAGAAAAGAACCAACTTATTTTTCAAGTCGTATATTGTTTAATCTGTTTTAATGATGAAAAAAATGTGTTTCTTTCTTAAAGTAAGTTATCTTTAAAAATTATATAAAAGAAAAACAGACCCTAAAAGTATTAAAACACTTGTAGAAAAAAAAAATGTTTTTATTCTTTTTAATTTTAAAAAATGTTTTTTACATAAACAACTTTTTTGTTATTTAAAAAACAAAAAAAATGTTTTATAATATAAAAAAGAAAGATTAAAGGAAAAGAAACACTCTTTAAATAATAATAAAAAAACTTTTTTTAATTAATAATGATAAAAGATGACAAAATGACAAAGAATAAACATAAAGATTTAAATTGTCTTAATGTAAAATTTGAGGGAGTGTGTATGTTTAAAATGAAGGGAGGAGGGGTACGTTTAGTAACACACTCTTATTATACTCACCGATTAATGAAAGAATTGATTTGAGTCTATTATTATTGTATCAAATAGATTATGATTTACCATTTTTTTCTCTCATTATTAATCAATTAATATAAATATTTTGGGATGAGATTTAAAGTATCCAAACCTTTACTATAAACTATATACAATATCTTTTTATTTTAATATATTGTACGTCTACTAAAATTAAATCTCTCTTCTTCTTTTTTTTCCGGGTATTATTGCATTTTTTATGTTTGTTAGATATATCAAATGCGCATTAAACATTCAAAAGCTTCGATGGCCGGTAATAAAATTTTTGAAAATGATATGATGGATTAAAAATCATGAACAAAATGATTTTATCGGGTTCTAAGAAAGGGAGAAAGTTCGTTCGTTGATGTCTTGATTTAGATGATATTGTTCTTTTGTAGTCGAACAAGTGACTAAGCAAGTGATGCCGGTTTTACTCGAAGCCGTTTCAAATGAAATTGTGTTACAGAATCCAATCTTTTAAAGAAAAGTTTGAATTTATTTTGATATTTTGATCTTGTGAATTTACTTTTGTATTTAAGTATGTTCTTGTATTAAAAGAATATACATACAAAAGTTATCTAGCCCAATTCATTACATCTAAATAGGGATGTTCTTCGGGTTCATTTTTCGGGTTTCGGGTTTTTCGGGTTGGGTTCTTCGGGTTTCAAAGTTTTAAACTTAACCCGAAACCCAACCCGAATCTCTCACGAGTTTTTTCGGGTTCAGGTAATTCGGGTTCGGGTTGGGATAATCGGGTTTCGAATATCCTAGAAAACAAAACAAAAAACAAAATTTAAAAACTACAATGCTAAAATTAAAATAACATATTATTCTTTACTCGTAAGCAAATAATCAAATAATAAATCAACATAACTTGATAAACAATCCAAAAGAAGAGTAAAACTAACTCGAACCATAATCGCTTTCAATCGGGCGTGATTTAGCTGTTCGATTACGGTTGCTATTAGTAATAAACGGAAAACATAAATTAACAATAAACAATCGATCTATAATAGTTGTACTGACAACAATCGATTATGACTAGATTTTGATAACTTTAGTGGCTAAAACCAAGCGTATTATACCTAAATATATATTAATTTCAAAACTAAAAGTTTATTCGGGTTATTAGGGTTGACCCAAAACTTATAAATCAAACCCGAGAACCAACCCAAATTACTTCGGTTCGGGTTCGGGTTAGTCTTTTCTCGGGTTCGGGTTAGTTCGGGTTCGGGTACATGTTTTCTCGGGTTGGGTTTCGGGTAAAAGTGACAACCCTACATCTAAAGTTAGGTGTTGCTTCACTTGTTTCCCTGTTGACAACTAGAATTTAAGAGCGCACGTGTTGTGGCGAAGCCATTATAAACAAATACAAATTTCACGCATTAAACTCGAAAAAGTTTAACGTCTTCGAAAGTTTCTATTAAGATTATATTATGTATGTTTGTTTTCCAATGTGTTATACCTTCCTATATGGCAATAATACTTTCCCAAAACTGTACAAGAGAAGTGAAATTGCATTTTGCAAATTATGAACAAGAGTCCATTAGCTTTTCCCCTTTTGTGTTGGAAAATACAACATTTAAAATGACCCAACCAAAAACAGTAATTTAAAACCAAAATTACACATCTCCTAATAGCTTACTTATAACTTATCTACCTTCTGCTTTCATATACCTCTGAAACAGCTTCTTTGCTTTTGAACCCAAAGTCCATTGATAGACTCACCGACGTCGGAAGGAAGGATCGAATGAACTTGCGTGACGGTTCTCGTTTGCTCTTTTTTCTCCTTGAAGATCCGCCCATGGTCCCCGGTTCTTTGACTGATCTTGAAGACTTTGACTCGAAAATAGATGACCCGAATGAGTTGTCATCGTTTGCTGTGAAAGATGTGAGCCTACCGTTATGTGTTGGGTACCCGAGAGCTGCGTCTTGATGGGGTGGTGGAAATTTCTCACTCTTGCTTTTGGCGGTTGCTTCGGTTACTGCCCTTCTTCTCTGGAGATCAAAATCAAGAAATTGCGTCATAATATTATTACGAAACAGAATAAACCAAAGGGAAAATCAAAATAGCTAGAAAGAGAAACGGGTCAAAGTCAAACGAGTCGAAAGTTGTCAAAAGTCTACTTGACATGCATACAACCTCCTAAATCGTTTTTATTCAAAAATTTAAACTTACATTATTATTGTGATGGCAATATTTTTAATGCAACTAGTTACACTATTAAAAAATATATATTGCAATTTTAGTCCTCTAAGATAAAAGAAAATTACATGTTTAGACCAACTGTTTGTCAAAACGTAACAGCAATGGTCCCTAATGAGTAGATTGGATGGGCATTAACTTTTTCCGTTAAGCGCAAGAATTACCAAGATACCCTTTACATATGGTATCTTGGTCATTCATGCCCATCCAATCCAGGGACCATTGTTGTTACGTTTTGACAAACAATCGGTCTAAATCCATAATATTTAAACTTGAGGACTAAAGTTGCAATGACCAAACCACAGGACCATCCGTTTAATTAATTATTTTTTATATTGGTTTCCAAAGCAGTGGCGAAGCTTGGACATACACGTCGAGGGGGCCGGACTCAATATGTATAAAAAAATTCATAGACTAGAGGGGGGCGGGCTCAAATTTCAGTCAGAAACAGGTGAATCTATACCATGTATTAAAATTTTCGGCTGACAAGGGATAAATTTACACTGCCGAGCGAAAAAAAGGAGGTCGGGCTCAAAATTCGATCGAAAACGGGTAAATTTACAGCACTAAAGTATATGACATTATCATGCAAATATTTTTTCAACTTGCATTTTAACCTAGATTTTAATTCCCAGCACTAAATTTTAATACTATCAAATGTCAATGTCCTAAATTCAAATGAGATGTTTTTTACATTAAACTTAACTTTGGATTTCTAATTATATCATTATATGTCCACTTGGTTTTCAGCTGTCAACTAAAATCATAAAAAATTACAAGCATTTGTGATTAATACTAGAAAATAAAGAGTTTCACTTACATCTAAGTTTGATTGGATCTCTGCATTGGCTTCTGGAGCTGGAACCGCACGGCTAACCCGTTCACGGGGTCTTGTTCTTCTATTTCCATCAATAGCTTGAGATTTACCACTTAAACCTCTTTGCCTGTGAATAAATAAATAAAAAACTGTAACTGGAAAACATTTTGTAAAGTTAACAAATATACAACATAATAATAACCACCTTCTAGCTTCTTCCTCCCTCAATTTGACATCTATTTCTTTGCTGGGAGGGTATTTTGGTAATTCTGATGGTTCACACGCGTAAGGTTCGGTGGTAAAAAACTGCACAAAAAGAAAAGTAAGATTTCAATGGATTCCATACGTAAATCGAACCATTTGTAAGTAAT
The DNA here is from genome assembly GCF_021521415.1 of Bidens hawaiensis. Lineage (NCBI taxonomy): Eukaryota > Viridiplantae > Streptophyta > Magnoliopsida > Asterales > Asteraceae > Bidens > Bidens hawaiensis. The sequence continues at coordinate 248,513 of NW_027494422.1, read as the reverse complement.
GCGAACGTGGGATGTTACTCACATTGCTGTTAAGGGCTGATGTGGCAGAGCCGCGGTCTTTAGGATCAATTGCAAGGAGAGTTTCTAGTAAAGGTAAGGAAGAAGGTGGAAAATCTTTAAATGTTTCCGCTAAACAACGTTTGTACGGATGCTGTGGCTTGAAAAGAGTAGCGTTTGGTAAGCGGTGTCTTTTCCAATATTCCTCTGATGGAGAACCACATAATTTAAATATCTTGTGCAGTTGTTCAACCTAAAGTTAAAAATATTTCATTTTAGCACGGGTCACCCTAAAACGGTTCATTTCAGCGCAGGTGGTCTGGCTTGGACCCACAAACACCTTTTTAACCGTTTTTCTTTATCATTTTGTACACTACTAATCTATACTTGATAAAACAATTTAGAAGGTTGTATCATGCATGCATTAACAATATGCTATGGGTGGCTTTCAACTCGAGATCAGCTCGCTAAAAGCTTAAACGAGCTCAAGCCTAGAGATAAGCTTGTTTAATAAACAAGCACGAGCCGGAGCTTCGGTTATCAAGCTAGAGTTGGCTCGCGAGACAAAACGGGCTTATACTTAATTTAACATATTTGTATATATTTATATAATAACATTTATTAAAATACAAATATAAATATGATAAAATGAATAACTAATAAGTAAACTATTATTTATAAACGAGTCACACCGAGCCGGCCTCGAGCTTTATACACCCCAATTTGACATGTACATCTTTGAGCTATTTCTTTATTTGACCCGTTTAAGATAAAGCACAGCCCAAATCGACGCATTTATAAATGGGTCAAAATTGCCACCTATATGTCCTTTTCACATGTATCACTTTATGGCAATGTTATTCAACATATGCTTGTTTTAATATCAATATAAATCGAAAACTAGCAAGTATGGAAGAGATAAGAAAGGTACAAAAATTGAACCTTTCTCAAGATTCTTTTAATCTAATTAATAATGTAATAAAATTTCAAACTATAAGATTTTTTTGTATTTTTACCTCTGTTCGTCCGGGCAATATTGGCTTCCCAGCAAGAAGCTCAGCCAAAATGCAGCCAGCACTCCACAGGTCAACACCGACACCATAATAAGTGGCACCGAGAAGTAGCTCAGGGGGTCGGTACCAGAGGGTAACAACACGACTAGTCATCGGTTGCTTTTGTTGTGGATTAAAAAAAGAAGCCAACCCAAAATCAGCTATCTTTAGGATTCCATCATTGTCGATCAGTAAATTTGAGCCCTTAATGTCACGGTGCAACACACCGTTCTCGTGACAATGCTCAAGCCCGGAAAGTAGTTGTTTTATGTAGCACTTAACCTGCACTCGTGATTATTATTATTTCAGACATGGAAAAAACTAGGAATATTTACAACATATATAAAACAAATGTTTAATGATATTATATATCATGGAAGTTAAAAGTAGATTATTTGTGTAGTGAAAATGTAATGTAGTGGAAAACTAGAGGAGGTAAATTGTCAATTAGTGGAACTTAGAGGGTCATAATTGTAAAGGTCAACTAACTTATCAAAGTTAGTTGACATTCTTATCAAAGTTAAGTATAGGGGTGTTCTTCGGGTTCGTTTTTCGGATTTCGGGTTTTTCGGGTTTCAAAGTTTTAAATCTTGACCCGAAACCCAACCCGAATCTCTCATGGGTTTTTCGGGTTCGGGTAATTCGGGTTCGGGTTTTTTCGGGTTGGGTTAATCGGGTTTCGAGTATCCTAGAAAACAAACCAAAAAACAAAAAAATGCTAAAATTAAAACAACATATTATTCTTTGCTCGTAAGCAAATAATCAAATAATAAACCAGCATAACTTGATAAAACAATTCAAAAGAAGAGTATAGCTAACTTGAACCATAAGTCTTCTATCAGGCGTGATTTGGTTGTTCGATAACGGTTGCTATTAGTAATAAACTAAAAACATAAATTAGCAATAAACAATAGATCTATAATAGTTGTAATGACAACATCGATTATGACCAAATTCTGATAACGTTAGTGGCTAAGACTAAGCCTATTATACCTAAAAATATATTTAATTTCAAAACTAAAAATTTATTCGGGTTATTCGGGTTGACCCGAAACTTATAAATCAAACCCGAGAACCAACCCGAATTACTTCGGTTCGGGTTCGGGTTAGTCTTTTCTCTAGTTCGGGTTCTTCGGGTCGGGTTAGTTCGGGTTCGGATACGTGTTTTCTCGAGTCGGGTTTCGGGTAAAAGTGACAACCCTGTACTTAACCATCTGGATCATTAATGAGTATGAAAAGGTTGAAATTTTACTTGCTAATAAGGAAACCGAACGAACACGAACGGAGAATGTTTGTGTTCGTTCGTTTAACTTTAACTGAACAAACGATCGAACACGAACAATTAAGCGAACATGGTTTACTAGTCCGTGTTCGTTCGTTAAGAAAATTAACGTGTTCGTATATGTTCGTTCGTTAACAATATGACGACCAAATGGTTAACGAAGGTAAACGAAAGAACATAACTTAACATGGACGAACGTACATAACTAAGCTAAAATTAGTTAAATTAACGTGAAGAACAGTGTGTGGGCGGTTGGGCCTAAAAACATATTAAAACTATACTAAGTTGTAACGGGCCAATATTAAATGAATATATTAGTGAAACGTAAACGAACAAACTTAAGCTGACGAACATATATGAATGTAAACGAATCTTAAAAACGAACGTTCAGAACATAGATATATGTTCGTTTAACTAAATTAACGAACCAGGCGGTTAAGTTAAACTATATCAACTAGCTTTGATAAGTTAGTTGACCATTACAATTAAGACCCTTTAGTTCTACTAATTGACAATTATCCCCCTTTATTTATTCACTAGACAACAAAAAGTTTAGCCTTTATCATCACTTCATTACATGATGAAAACTTCAATCCTTATACAAGTATATTCTTGATTTCATTACAAATTCATAGTTTTTCACAATTGTCTAAAACCAAGCGAATTTCTTAATCGCGTGGTACCAATATTTTTAATCATTACTTTTCATAGTCAACATCGACGAATTTAAGACATAAACGACACAAAACAGAAGATTCGACGGTATTCTTAGCCATTACAACCATTAAAAAAAACAATAAAAACATATTTATGGATACTATCTAATGGACAAAACCAGAAAACAACAATGTGAGAAAACACAATAAACAAAACCATGAGACAGGTACAACCATACATGCCAGCAATAATAAGACAAATGCAACAACTGTATCACAATAATCAAATAATCAATGACATCAACATTAATAGCAAACAATATTATTAAACTAAATTTAAGTCCATATCTATCTTAATCAAATAATTGAATGTATCATAATACATAATTATAAAACTAGGTTTGAGTTTTGAAAAGCACCTGTGGCTCGGTAAATTTGACACCTTGAACGGCTGCAAGACCAGAAAGATCATGTTCCATATACTCGAACACGAGGTAAAGACTACAAGACATTCTTGATGTAACCAATCCTTCAAGCTTGATAATATTGGGATGGTTTAGCTTCTTTAGTATAAGAATCTCTCTAGCCATGAACTTAACACTTTCGGGCTCTAAATTATCAAACCGAACTTTCTTTAAAGCAACTATTTTTCCTGTAATCAAATCCCTAGCTTTATATACATTGCTATATGTCCCTTGCCCAATCTATAAACACCAAATTAAACAATCATAATGTTACACACTAGCGCAAACGAATCCCGCGTGGAAAATACAGAACACGATAATATAACGTGGTTTACGTCCATGGCTGCAACTCGGGTTTCTCTTTATTAGTTAAAGTGCAAGATTACAATTACATAGCCGAGGCTAATTAGGTTCAGTGTTGTAGAAATCCCGACTAGGTGCGATTAATCATTTATTAGTCCAGATTATCCTGGTTAGTCCTGATAAATTCCGATTAATCCGCGGATAATCGTTAGTCCCCACTCCACCGCCCGACTAGCGACCAGCGATTTTTACAACACTGATTCGGTCTAATAATTTAATGAACAGGAAACAAAATATGGGCCTGAAACCGATCCCCATGAATAAAAAAAAACTTGATTCAAAACTGAAAAAACCGAACCGAAACAAAAACTGACGGTTTGGTTTCATGTTTTTTGTAAAAACCAAAGTTTTATGTTTTTGTAAAAACCGAACTCACGGATCAGTATTGGTTTTGCATGTAATAAAAACTGAATAAACCGAACTAAATCCAATTTACAGCTTTTCATTTTCTTTTTTTAATTTTAAGCCATTTATAAGAATGAATTTAATAAATATGTAAAGCAGATATTTTTGACCCAAATGTATAATAAATTAATAATCAATTATTTATTAATTAACATAATAATTTAGACCCAAACTCATTACTTTAGGCCAAATACTTTTTCGGCCCAAAATTTTTAAGCTCAATTAGTAAAACTGAAAAAACGGAAACTGAACACAAAAAAAACCGAAACAGAAACATAACGGATTTCAAAAATTCGAATCCCGGGGTTTCGGTTTTTTTCACCCACACCGAACCGTGCACACCCGTAAAACTTCAAGTATTAAATACTAAATACAATCTTAAAACTAACCTTGTCAATTTTCATTTTAAGTAATTTATACGAATTTAATAAAACAAACATGCATATTAAAATAATATTTTAGCCCAAATATATAATAATTAATTATTTATTAATTAGCAAAGTAGCTTAGGCCCATATTAATTATTTTGGGCCAATTATTTTTCCGACCCAAAATTTTTAAGGTCAAACTAAAAAATAGAAACCAAAACCGAAATCGAAAAAAATTGAACCAAAACCAAACATTTTTCAAAATTTCAAAAACTGATGAAACCGAACTGAATTTATAGATTTTACCTTTTTTATTTGAAGTAAGTTATATAATTTAATAAATATGTAACATAAATATTTTTTTACCCAAATATAGAATAATCAATTATTTATTAATTAATTAACAAAATAATATCGTACTACTCAGTATATCCCACCAAGTATATCTCACCAATAGCAATGCTATGGTAGGGTCCGATAATTAACAAAATAATTTTGACCCAAATTCTTTTCCAACCCAACATTTTTAAGCTCAAATGAAAAAACCAACAAAACCGAAACCAAGAGGTTTTTAAAAAAATTCAAAAATTCAAAAACCGAAGTTTCAGTTTTTAGTTCAATTTCATCTCAAAACCGGACCAAACCAAACCGAACCTTGTCAATTTTCTCGAACGTACTAGCCCGCCTTGGCGTCCAATCTTTAATAGCATCACCGGCGACATCACACAGCCACGTGGGCCACCCTTGATTCGTCTTCAAACTATACGCCGGTTTAAGTCTCCGGAGATCATTCGCCGGAATTGACTGGCGGAGTTTGTCACACACCAAGTGTTCGACGTTATGCTTAGCTGAAGATTGTTCACCATTTGATGTGGGTTTTGGTGGGGTAGTTGTGGTTGTGGCTCTTTTACAGAGCACACATCCCATTATTTGTTATTATTATTATTATTAAGTTGTTCGGAGTAATAACATTAAGATGAAAGATGATGAGACTAGTGAGTGTGTGGTGGTTGTGGGTATTAATTGGTGGGAATTTATGGTGGTTTTGATTGTACTGAAATTACTGGGTTAAAAAGACTTGCAGAAAGAGTGGGGTTAGTTGAAGAAGAGAGAGTGTGTGTATATAGTTTGTGTATTAATGGTGTGGTGGGTAAAATGGTCATTTTCTGGATTTACTTGTTTCAATAGATTTTTATCTTTTTTTTTTATTATTAATAGCGTTTGGATTCACCATTAATACACGAGTGAGTTGTTTTGAGACGGGATATCAATCGTCAGTCGTCAACCGTCCATGTTGAATTTGACGTTCCAGGCATAATGATTTTGACGGTGTATGTCTGACTCACTCAAGAACACCATCAAGGAGAAAACTCACTACTGTGAAAAAACCCTCTTGAGTCAGGTTTCGAATCTAATACCCCAAGGATCATACGTATTAACCATCACCTTCATGTTATTGTGCCAGCAGACCAATTGCATATATTTTTATCTAAATCATGAATCCAAGACTATTTCTAAATGCTACGAGCAGGTGAGCCGGTAGCCCAACCGGTGAACATGTGATTCAATAGCTCGACTGGTTTACTATTCGATTCGATTATGAAAACATTAGCCCTTAGGCGCTCTTAATTCTAAAGTCATCTGTCATATAATATTTTTTTTATAAATCCTTAAAAAACTCAATTTCATGTCCAACCCAAATATCCTTACCTCGTCACGTACTCAATACCCACATTTATCTAAAACTTGTATTTTTTGCTTTGGGCCCGCCTCACATTAAAAAAAACAAAAACCAAAGCCCTTGTGAAAGAGCTTTTAGTTGTTAAAGACAAGATTATCCAATGGTTAAGGACTACTAAAAGCATAATTTAACGCATGCGTTGGAGATTGTCTAAGTTCTAAGATATATTAGGAGGGTTAGTTAGTTAGTTGGGTAGTAGGAATGGGGTGAACCCACCTTTTAGAGCTCTCTTGGGAGTTACTAACATGACGAGCAGAAAAAGTGGCACCAAAGAGATGTGGTTTTGAAGGTTAAAGTTGGGTGAGGTGGCGGAGAGTGGCGCCCGGCGTCCCTTCTAGGTCCTGTGAAGTTTGAGTAGACTTGTAAACTTAAGTTAGGTCGTTAATTATTTAAGTTTTTTGAAGAATTAAATGTATGTTCACATTATAATAGTTATTTATATAAAACATGATAAAATAATTACTTATATATGCATTGTGTTACATATAAAAGCATAGTTACAAATATGTATATAAATAGTTATAGAAGTTGATAAATAATAAATGAAATAATAAATCTATAAAAGAGAATGAGTTAAGTTCAAGCTTAAAAAGCATTTATGAGTCTTGTTTAAGCTTTAGAGACAGGATTTAAAAGTTTCTAAAAGACTTCCCGACAAATGTATATTTTGTATATGTTTTTTAACTTTTAAAAAGTTGTACACTTTTTTTATCTTATCAATTGAAACATTCATCAACCAAAAAAACATAACAAATCGCAAGTGGGGGAGCCAGCTACACCAAACCCAACAAAAAAAGATGGGGAGAAAACAAAAACTAAGACCATGATTAGTCATAAAGCCTCATCCTGGGTGTTATGTGTTATGTGGCGCCCAGTCAGAGTTATGGCTTTTTATAAAAAATAAATGTAGTCATAAAGCCTCTATAACTTTGTTTATTTGTTTTTTTTTAATTCTTAGACCATGTGTAGTCAAAAAGTTTTACATCCAGGGGTTATGCGCCATGTAGCGCCCAGTCAGAGTTATGGTTTTGTACAAAAACAGGCTGTAGTCATAACTCTCCACATTCAGGGGTTATGCGCCACGTGGCGCCCAGTCACTTTTACAATTTTTTTTTTAAATTTTTAATAAGAATAATCAAATAACAATAATATTTTATTAAATAAATATTACAAGAAAATAAAAAAAAACTATTCATCGTTGTTGTCGTCGTCGTCTTCGCCCTCTTCGTCGTCATCCTCGTCGTCGTTTTCATCGTCTTCGCCATCGTCGTCGTTGTCTTCATCATCGTCTTCATTGTTACCCTCGTTTTGATCATCGTTTTCACCAGGCAGGGGCCGATACATCCAAAGATGTTGGACCAAATCCTCCTTTAGTGCGTTATGTATCTCTCTTGACCGCACGGAATCCGAGTTTTCGAGTCGTTGCTCCATACTTGCCGGAGTCCGTGGTGGATCCGGGTCCGGTATGAAAGTTGGACATATTGTTCTTCCCTCGTCCTCGATGATCATGTTATGCATTATGATACACGCATACATATCACATCTCATTCTTTCTAAAGACCACAGACGACAAGGATTTTTAACATAATGCCATCGTTGTTGAAGAACACCAAAACACCTCTCGATATTCTTTCTCGCAGACTCTTGCACTTTCTTAAAATACTGTCTTTTTTCATCCATCGGATCTCTAAATGTTTTAACAATTATCGCGAACTCTGGATATATTCCATCACCCAGATAGTACCCATGATCGTAGAAGTTATCGTTAGCCCAAAATGAAGCAACGGGAACGGTCCCAGATATGTAACTCTCCATCACAAGAGACTGCTCTAAGACGGTTATGTCATTGTTGGAACTGGGAACACCAAAGAATGCCGACCAAATCCAAAGGTCGTATGAAGCGATCGCTTGAAGGCTGACCGTTGGTCCTTTTTGGTCACCTCGTGTGAATTGACCTCGCTATGCAGTTGGACAATTAGCCCATTCCCAATGCATGCAATCTACACTTCCTATCATGCCGGGGAAACCATGCACCCTTGTATGTGCCTCGTAAAGACGTTGTAGATCGTTAACGTTGGGCTCTCTCAGATAATGTGGTCCATATAGTTTAAATATTCCTATATTTTACAAAATTTTTATAAAATAAATGATCACAGTAAATAAGTGATAAACTATTTAAAAAAAAAACAAAACGTACCGTAACAAAAATACTCCAAGGTGTCCCGGGTTGTTTTTCGGCCATCTTTAAATAATCGTCGTTGATGTCGGTCGTGTTTTCGTAGGCGAGCACGCGCACGGCTGACGTAACCTTCTGAATAGCCGTGAATCCTAGCGTCCCTCGAGCGTCAGGCTTTTGCTTAAAGTAATCAACTCACGCTCCAAATCATTGGTGATGCGCATAAATAAATTTTTAGACATCCAAAAACGGCGCCTAAAGGTCTTCGGGTTCTTGTATCTCGGCGTGTCGCAGAAGTAATCCGCCATCAACCGGTTGTTGGCTTCGGCACGATCTCGTTCGATATATGCTCTTGTTGAAACGGGGGGTGGAGAGCTAATCGCACCCGTAACGGAACTCATATACTGTGTCGCGAGCATAATCGCACTCGTAACCGCCTGTTCCTCCTCCACGTCCTCGGCTTGTTGGTCGGGCCTGAAAAACTGTTTATATATAGATGGAGGATCCATATATAGTGAATTTGGTGTAAAGGAATTTTTATAGAGTTGAAAGAGAATTTTTATAAATTTGATGAGGTTTGATTGGGAATGAAATGGTTTAATATATAGGAAATAATTTTTTTTTTAATTACCCAACGGTCAAATGGTTTAAAAAAAACGGTCAAATTTTGATTTACGTGCCATTCCTCAGCGTTTTATATACAACGCACACAAAATGGAAATCAACATAACGCAGGGGGGGGCGGTGTACCCCCCCGCGTTTTGCTTCACAACGCTAGGGCCAAAACCACCACTACGGGTGGTCTTAAAGGTAAAAGTAACGGCTCTTTTTTGATTTTGATGCAATTATCGGGCGTTTTGTGTATAACTTGCAAAAAAAAACCCATAACTTGGAGGGGGGTGTTTCCCAGAGTTATGGGCTATAAAGTCGTCCCATAACTCTCCACTACGGATATTCTAACTACAACTTTTAAACAGTGTTTTAACTTCTATAATTATCAAAATAATTTGGAAAACCTACCTCCTCTTCTTGGCTCTCACTTCTATGCCAACCTTCCACACATATTATGAGACCACCATGGTTCGGATAATCAGTTTATGCATGTCTCGGGCAATCCGGTCGAGTTTCACCTAACACCATACCCATCCCAAACTCACGAAAAGTTTTAAAACAAATCTAATACTTAATCCCATACCCGCAAATAGTTTTAAAACAAATCTAGTACCCAAATACTCGTCCAAAATATTCCTTGTTTACCCGTTAGAGTTTTTTTTACCAACCTTAACTCTATGTCTTTGATGGAAGGAAATACACACCGGTTAAAGTGAAAGAGAACTCGAATTACACTTCGATTTTAACCTTGAACTTAAAGAGGGATAAAACAAGGTAACTATTGCCTTTATAAAGAATATGAAAGTCATGACCTGAATGGTCATTTTATTCTAGTACCATTGCACTAAAATCGAGAACATTAATGTCTTTTGGTCAGCTCTACAACAATTCAGATAGCACAAGAAAACAACTAGGTTCGTGTATTTATTTTAAGTTTTTAACAATTAACTAGTTTTAAAGACCCACAAGTTGTGACATGATCGTTAGACTATGCATAGTGGAGGGGTTACAAATCGGACGAATTGCTTGCGCTATGTGACGCCCAGTCAGCAAAGGGTGTGTTTTTGTTTTTTGGGTGTAATGGTGTTGTAGCCTACATACACACACACACACACATATATATATATATATATCTCAATCAATTATAATAATAATATACTCACAAGGGAAGTAGGCGAGAATGTCTTGCCCCTCCCCCCATATCGCCCCACAAATCGCCGGGGGTGCGCGGTGCTGTCGCGGAATTTCGCCCCAAGAAGGCGCCCACTACGGATAGCCTTAGACCAAACAAGAATTAGACGTAAAATTATTGAGATGAACACGTGCGTTGAGTTAGAAAAATTAGACTGAAACGTAACACATAGAAAATAACTAAGTTGAAACGATAAATAACGTAAAATGTAGAAAATAATAAAAAAATTAAAACGACAAAGTAGCATAAGACCAGAAGTTAAAACTTTGAAAAAAATAATTTAAAAAATATAATAGTTATAGACATTACATGTTCCAGAGAAATTAAAACAAATGTCTAAAAAAAGAATCATATATTTTAAAAACAATAATAAACCAATAAGGTATTTTAGTAAGCGACACTACTGTTACGTGAACCCACGCAAAATAGATTGAATCCTCTCCTCATATTTTTCTTTTTTTTACTTTTATCATTGTTTGGTGAATGGTGATCGGTGACCATGTCCCCTTTTTTTTGCATGGTACACGTTAATAACATGGTGCATACATAAGTTGTATATTATGTAAAAGAAATTGTACATTTCATGAATAATGATTTTAGTGAGTGATAGGAATTTAGGTTTTTAATATATATATATATAGTTTTTTTTCACACCAACAGCTAAAGTATGTATAAAATACGACGTTAATGCCTCCGGCTAGTGACTAGAAACAATTACAAAACAGAAAACATAAACTAACAAGTACACTTAAGTAGTTAAGTCAACAAAACAATAAGATGTTTCATAAAAAGTAAACTGCGGTTTTTATCCATGTGATTTGTTCAAATTTGCGGTTTAGTTCAATAGTTTCAAATCTGTGATTTTCGTCTCTATGGTTTCATTTCACTTGCAATTAAACCCAACCTCATTAACTCCGTTAAGTCTGATCGTTAAACCCATCAGTGTGCCCCTCACGTGAGGGGCAATTTTGTAATTTTTTTCCCCAAATACACCACAGCCCTTCACGCGAGGGGGCTTGCGAATTAGGGATGGGGTTTATTTGAGGAGAAAAAAAAACAAAACTGCCGCTCACGTGAGAGGGACGTTGATGGGTTTAACGACCATACTTAACATCGTTAGTGGTGTCGGGTTTAATTGCAAGTGAAATGAAATCACATTGATGAAAATCGCAGATTTAAAACTATTTGACTAAAACCGCATATTTGGACAAACCACATGAACGAAAACTACAGTTTACTCTTTCACAAATATTAACTAATCTTTTTAAAGGCACGGTAGAAGGAACCCACAAGTTTTTTTAACTTATTAATCAGAAGAAGTCAATGATCATCGGCTCAGTTGACAAATGCTAGCAAGTTACGTGTGATACGAGTGGCATGTAGCAAGAATTTTATGAGAATTTCCTAGAGGTCCCAGTTCGATTTCAACAAGTGCATGTATGCCACTAATAGAGAAGAACACCATTTTTTAAGAATTCGAACTACGGTAATGTGAATTGCATGCAGGTGGTACGTCTCCACCGGTTACACTAAATCCGTTCAAAAATAAATAAATAATCAAAAGAACTGAAACTACAATGTAATTACCCAAACTTTTAAGGTATCCTAATAAAAATCTTATTATTATTATTATTTTTAATGAAACAACATTTGTAAGCAATTTTCTAAAGAATTTTCATTTACAATATGAGAATTGTGACACTCGTGAAGTAATAAGAATATTGGAGGGAAACAAATTACGTTGAAACTATGTTGACTTACTAAAAGATGGGAAAGTGAAAAGTTGAAAGTGACAACATATAGAATGAGAATTTGGACTTTTATCAAGTCCAGTTTGTAAGGCACGCGAGCTACTAATATAGTGATAGGACCATTTTAAAAAAACTAATAATGTCACACACACATATGTAATGTATGTATGTATGTATGCAAATTTACTCTATGTATGTATAATTTAACAAAGAAAACATATGCATTATCTAAAAGGTGGTGGTGAAATGTATATTGGACATTCGGACACCCAACTCCTTGTATTATGCTGCCATTGTGTCAAGATGTTTATTATAGTATCACTAAACAGCCTCTATGCTTAATTATGAACGCAAATGGATAAAAGCCTAGCCCCGGAAGCCATATTTATCTGTCCCGACGTAACGTGCCGAGGTAAATTACTAGTTATATACATATACAAGAATCGTGTGGCGTTAGTGATTTAATATATTGGTTATGGGCCAACCGGTTAATTGTTGGGGCCAGAGTGATGGACCTAACCTAATGATACCAAACTACCACAGCCGGTTCGACTGGGACCGGTAGGAAAGCCGGTCTGGTTCACATATACAATCTGGTTTCTAACAACCTGGCCAGGTTTGGTGGTTTGCGGTCTGACTGGAACCTGTGAACCGCCGATTGAGCCGGTAAAACCTTGTTTTTTATTAAATAAAAAAGTGTTGTTCACATTGGGACTCGAACCTAGAGCCTTACGAGATAAAATACTTAACAAACATCCACCAACCAACCAACCTTAATTTATGGATATTTACTTGAAATATAAATTTATATAGTGAAAATAAACATTATAAATGGACAAGAAAGTTGCTTAATATTATTTTTTCTTTATATACAAATTATATATGTATATATAAATAGGGTGTATATATATAAATATATTTAAATTATTTATGAAGTCAACCGGGTCAAACATCGGTCCTCCCTTCCGAGTCAATCCGACCTTTAACCAGGTAAGGCGTCTGGACCGGGTCTGAAAACACTGCAACCGATGCCCGGTTACTTTTGAAATGTTTTCTAGTTTTTATGACTGGTTCTGTCAACAAAACAATAAAGCAGTCAATTTAATTTTTAAAACAGTAGTGACGAAAACAAATTTAGTGACAGAACAAAATTTCACTTAAGGGGAGTTTCAAAATAGTTTTTATTTACTAATAAAATTTGCATGCTAGCCCACTTTTATTTTAAACCTTTATTTGACATAAAATTTACTTTTTACGTACCTTTTAATATTAAATAAATATACACATTAATTCAGTTTGGTAAAATGTTTTTATACATAAAGTTTATAATCCACATGCTTAAATCATTATACATTTGAATGTGAGGCTAAATAAACAAGAATCTTTAAAAAGGATGGTAGATTAGATATGGAATAGTTGTGATGAAAGAAATATAAAGTTGCCTATAATGGAGATTAAGAAGCCTTTTTTCATAACCTTTCCAAGGTATCATACTTGTTATTTACCCATAATTCTCAATATTTCTTTCATTAGCCATTTCATCCATTCTTTCTTTCAAACACCATGGCAGACCAACAACGATCCGCCTTCCGCTTTCGTGTTCCTCGGTTGAGACCCTCCGTCCCACCTCCTCGCACCACTGCCACCACCACCACCACCAGAACCACTACAAGAAACGCACCAGTTCGACCATCACCTCAACCATCAACAACACAATCAACGCCACCCCCAACTCAACCTCGGGGTCCTTCCCCGGGTCCACCATCACCATCACCATCACAACCACATGTTGTACCATCACCTGCACCACCACCACCAACTCAACTTCGGGGTACATCCCCAGCTCTACCATCACCATCACAACCACCTGTTGTACCATCACCTACACCACCACCAACCCAACTTCGGGGTACATCCCCAGCTCCACCATCACCATCACCATCACCACCACAACCACCTGTTGTACCATTACCTATACCACCACCAACAACTCAACTTCAGGGTACATCCCCAGCTCCATCACCACCACCACAACTTCAGGGTACATCCCCAGCTCCATCATCACCACCACAACCACCAACTCAACTTCGGGGTACATCCCCAGCTTCATCACCACCACCACAACCACCAACTCAACTTCAGGGTACATCCCCAGCTCCACCATCACCACCACAACCAGCTGTTATACTGTCACCTACACCAACACCACAAGAACCGCTTGCATCACCACCACAACCACAAAAACCACGTACATCACAACCACGACCACAAGAACCACCTGCATTACCGCCAACACCGTCAGTTGGATCTCTGAGCACAGTCTCGACTTCCCCACCAGACCTATCAAGATCACCATCACCACCAACACCGTCAGCAAGATCTCTAGGCACAACACCAGCACCAGCACCAGCACCAGCACCAGCACCAACACCAACATCGCCAGGCAATGTTCAGGTACCACCACCAAAGCCACTAGTCGAACCATCACCATTATCACCACCACAACCAAAAGATGAACCAGCCTCAATGGCACCAACACCATCACCGTCACCATCACCACAACCACAACCCTCAATGTCACCAACACCATCACCGTCACCACCACCACCAGAACCACAACAATATGAAGTCAAAAGTTCAACATATACATCTTCAAGTAACCACCAATCATCATCGTCATCCACGGACCAATCAAGTGAGCAATCTAATTCAGAATCCCATATAGAAGAAACCCATCAAGAAAACCACGAACCTGTTACCACACCACAAACCAAACAAATGATTTCACACCAAAATGACAAATCTCCTAAAACCCATAACCCAAACATGCCACAACCTCCTAATTATGAAAAACCCACAAGCACAAACCCAAACCCGAACCCGCCAAATCAGTTTTCAGATGAAAAACCCGCGATTATTACACTTGCAGGTGATAACAAAGGAACATCCATGCATATAGGAACTAGTGCAACCAAACGAGAAAAGTCGATCCATATTAACCGCAGGTATAAACTCAACCCTGATGAAATCTCGGACGCTACAACAGACGACGAAGACGAAAAGGAGAACGATTCAAAAGCCAACGAAAACGAAGAACAATCTTCATATATCAACTGCAATATTCAAGGGATCAATAACTCATTGGTATTCAACTGCTTGATTACCGAAAAGAGTCCTGGAGTTCATTTTGGTTCTTGTAATAAAAAGCATGCAAAGAAACTAAAGAGGAAATATATAAAGTCAACTGACTTGAAGAAAGTCAAAGTCAACAGTACTCCATCACAGAAACATATAATTAGAAGGAGGTGTCTCAGAGGTCTTTTCGCAGAGTCAAGTGACTCTGACCCGAACAATTCCCATAGACGACATGGTTGTCGTTACACTTCTGGGGACAAAAGTAACAAAGATGACAAAATGGATGTTGCTTGAATGCTTGATTTAATCCCATTTGCAAAAAAAATAATGAAAAACTGTAAAGAAAAAAACAAAAATAAGGATGATATTCCATGTACTCTTGTGTTTTCTTGCATACAACCGTTCTTAGTCGAAACTACTTAAACATATCGCAAATGCCTGAAACGTAGATAACGAATAGCGATAATCCATAGTGAATATATCTTTCCCAAACTGTAGTACCACGTCATTTTGTTTATCAATAAACTATAAAATGATACATAATTGATAAACAAGTATACACAATCAAGTTTTAGAATTTTTAACAGCAATAAATATGATAAATAACGTTAGAGCGAGAAAATTCAAAGACAAATTCTATACTTTAAAAGAACCGGCTTAACCGGTCCAATTGTTGAACTATTGAATTGATCAAGAGAATGATTTAAAGTTTGATTCCGTAATTAGTGTTCATGTTGTTCTAACTATTCTCATGCATTAAAAAAAACATACACACACAATTTTTTTCACAAAAGAGAAAAAAAGAAGAAAATAAATTATTCAACCACCATATATGGTCACAGTCTTATAGACACCATTTGAACTTTGAAATACATTATACCCACAGCTAGGGCTGCCCAAACTGCTCGGCGCTCGTTCGTCGTTCGCTCAAAAATTGCTTGAAAAATGCTCGTTCGATTTCGGCTTGGTTTGGAAGTGAGTCGTTCGACTCGGTTCGATTTGAAACCAAGCCAAGCACGAGCAAATCCTTGCTCGGTTTGGTTATCTTTACATGTACATCATATTATCTTTCATATTATATTTAAATGTACATCATATCATATTATATTTAAAGAAAGTAACATACTCAAATTTACATAAAAAAATTACATATGTTTATATTTACATGTACATCATATTATACTTGACTCGTAGACATGTTTTTACCTGTAAGACTAGTAATGGACATGATTCGATTCCTTGTGAATAATCCATGGTCGGGATAAGCTCCCGAGTAGCGTCCGATTCTGACTTCATAAACAACACGCCTTGTCCTTGACAATTGATCCCAATCCGGCCACTCTCGTCTTTCTTTAATCGGCCCGTCATTGGTTAAAAGGTAACCAAAGGTTCAAACTCCATGGCTCTACTCAAAGCATCTTTGATAGCTTTTGTATCAAAGAAGTCAGTAGCACCGTTGGGACGGTAAATATTTGGGACTACAAGGTCGAGGTTCGAAATCCATAGTTTTATGTTTGGTGTCTTGTCCGCATGAATCACCATAGTTGATTCTCGTATCACGATCTTCATTTGTTCAGTTATAGTATTAGTTATTGATCAACAACAAATGTGTTATAAAATAGTGTTTTTCATAAGTATTTATATCTGGTGCTACATAGGGGTGTGCAGGGTGGTTCGTGGGACAACGAAAACAAGTTAGAGCTTTAAGCTCACACTCAGTCAAGGTCTCAAAATTAAAAAAAAAACATTATATATAGATATATTATAATGAGTAAAATAAACTCAAATTAATGTATTGATATGGTGATATGCTTGGTTGTTACTAAATTATAGGTTATGAGTTCAAAACTTGTACTAATTAATTTTTTTCCTTAACAATTGTTATGAAAAAGCCCCAAAATATTGTATCGATTTAGCCCCCCACATTAGTTGAGCCGGCCTTGGGGGTGTGCAAGAAACCGAAAAAACTGACCCGGAACCGAAAAAGCCTAAAAATCCAAACCGAAAAAACCGAACCGAAACAAAAACTGACGGTTTGGGTTTATGTTTTTGTAAAAACCGAACGAACGGTTTGGTTTTGGTTTTGGTTTTGATTTTGCATGTAATAAAGACCGAAAAAATCAAACATAACCGAATTTCTAAATTTTTATTGTTTTATTTCTTATTTTAAATAATTTATTAGAATTTAATAAATATGTAATTCAAATATTTTTGTCCAAATATATAATAGTTATTAGTTCAATAGTTAACAATTAACAAAATTATTTATACCTATATTCATTATTTTGATCAACTTCTTTTTCGGCTTAAAATTTTCAAGCTCAAATGGCAAAAACCGAAATCAAACCGAAACAAAAACAAAAACCAGAAAACCGAAACTGAACGGTTTCAAAAATTCCAAAAACCGAAATTTTAGTTTCCAGTTCAGTTTTAGCTCAAAACCGCATTACACCGCACCCATTGACTGCTACATTTTGACTTACATGAGGGGTTGACTCTTTTTTACTTTTGTGTTTTGACACGTGATGGGTATACGTCAAAATGATTCCTAAATTTTTTCCTACTTTAATTTTTATTTTCTTTGAATTGAAATAATATTTTTCCCTACAAAAATATTTCTATTTGCTATATTTGCTTCGGCTCAAGCTCAGACTCAAAGTTAAACTAATCACAGTACTCGACACACTTTCTTTAACAAGCTAAAATTTGAGTTCATGTGCGGCTCAAATGTTTAGCTAGATAATATGATAACAAAGTTAATATTAATCTCACTTTGAGTGCTAAAGCCTATAACCAAACATATTTGAGTGTTGAGAGTTTGGGTTCACAAACAACATAACCACCAAAATTTGAGTGTTTGGTTTGGGTTCACAAATACAAAAGTTGGTATTTAAGTGTGGTTTGTATGTTAGGATTTTCAAAACTTTCTTGGTTTTGATTTTCACCTTTCTTGCTGCCCAGCTTTTAATGTCATATTTCATATACGGATTAGAAGTAAGTTTTTAACGCAATTTTTAATTATATAATTTAACGATAGTATAGGGCTTACGGTCTACGTAGAGACCACTAGATTATATTAAATGCCACTTTTTTATTTTCTCTGGTAGATTGGGCTACAGTTAGGCAAATTAATTTGTAACATTCCAAACTAGATATTCCACATATGATGATACTTATGCTATACTATTCGTTTAATCTATTTACATTACTATAATAGAAGGATAGAAGATTATAATCAAGTCGTGAATATGTCCAATGAATTATATACCAAAGGCTTCTTGGCTTACTAATACTAGAGTATTTTTTACACCTTTGGTAATGAGGTTTTAGGGTACGAGTCCTTAGGTCGCCAAATAAGTGCAGCTTAGAAGTAAACTTAGAGTGTGTGTGTGAGTGAGTTGTTAAAGAGAATTACATGCGCGTAAAATATGGGTTAATAGATTGTCAACGTGTTAATTACGTATTTATTAAAAACAATTATCTTTAATTCATAAATTGTTTCGAATTATATTTAACTCAAAGTACTATAATTTTCATGTACTACTTCTCATAATTTCTTAGTTCGCATTAAAATTATCACCATGTTTAAAAACATAAATTTGAGATGCAAACTAATAATTTAAATTCAGATTTTCTCCCGTTCCTTTTCTGTTTAAATACTCTAACATTGGTTAATCCATCCGCACTCAAAATTTCATAATAACCTTCTAACATCATTAAAATTTAATTTAATAACATAATAGATATAACGATATCTATAATTGTGAAAAAAAAAACGTTAACCACATTCTGTATATTACTATTCACCAATTGTTCAAGCAGTTAAGTTTAAAGTACAAGTTGTTGCTTTATATATCAATTACTTATGTCACGTGTATTTATTCTTCACTTTATCACTCATCATTTCCATTTTAACAATACAGAGATATCAAGAGAATAGAGAACAAATTCGACACCACATGAAATCTTCGACCGCAACCACTTCACTTCTTCTACGGTGTCAAGGTTTTTTTTAAGAACCTTTGGTTTTTTAAAATCATACATACACTGTTGATTAGTTCTTCATTTAAGTAATAGAAAACATGATAAATATTAAACATATGAACCTGTTACAACATGGGGAGTAGTAACCGAAACAGAGTATGAAGTCGTCGACATGCTTGTCATCTTGATCGAGTTCCCTTTTAGGATGTATAGTTAAGGATGGTGTTAGGGTTCTTAAGAGGAACCCGGTTTAGGAGAGATGAGTACACAAAATTGTATGTGTGTGTGATTATGTTATGATGTTAATTTATTCTCTCTATATATACACCCAAGGGGAAATCCTTTATTAGCTATTAAGAGTAATATGGCCCATCAACAATTACTAAGCTAATATATAATAAGGTATAATTAAGTATTTTGATCTATTATTATATAAATGATAATGATGGCCATATAAATAAATATATAAAATATATTTATTCTTACATTCTCTCACTTGGCCGAGTAATCATTTATTATGAGTATTAGATAAGCCTGATCAGGAGTTAAAACTCATTTTAGTTTTAAACTCAAACTGGAGCAGAGAAATACAGTAATTGAATTGAACATCAGCTCAAGACCCCCATTAATCATACTGCGGTCCTTATTTAAAACCTAAGTAGTTATGATCAAAACTTTCAAGTAAACCCTTCAGAATGTTTAATTTGTATAATAATTTGTCTATATGTCATTATGCATGTTGAACATATTAAGAGACATACAAAATCAAAACTGATGAGGAAATTTAATAGTTAATCATTCATAGTATGATATGCAGTTGCGCATAGTCATCAATAACCTGTCATTATTATAAGCGCTTTCATAATATTTATGGGTGAGACTTTTAGTTATCAGATCCTTAAGCATATCATGAGTGTATTCGATACGAAAATTTAGATTCCTCAATTCGTTTATAAACGAATAATTAATTTCATATCGAATTTTAATGCAGCACCTCTCGAACTATTAATGTTTGAGAAAACATGGTAGCTGACTTTATCACAGTAAATCTTCAATATATAATTTATATGGAGTTAATAAACTTATGAGTCCACTGATAAATTTTCAACAACATTTATTGTTAATTGCGTTATGATTAATCAACACATTATGTCATTATAACTTAGATTGTTGTTATCAGTTACTCTCCGATGAGATATATTTATCTGCTAACATAAAAATATATCCTGAAAATTACATTTTCTTATCTCTGAATGACAAAGTTTAGAGAAATCTACCGGTTTGAATTCTCACTTCTTCTTTTAAATTATAGTCTTTTGTTTCCTTTAAAGATATCTTAGTACTCTTTTAGATGCTTCATATTAACTAGACATATCTAGTGTGTTGCAATTTTGAGTAATATCTAAACGAGTATAGACTTGAACTTATAAAGGCTTCTACTTAATGAAGCATGAGGAAATAATCTATGTGATCCTATTATCCTCTAAAGTAGAGCAGTATTGTATGTTACACGTGTAAGGAATATCTCTGAGATCTATAATATCAAAGTATGTGTGAACAATGCTTTGACATATGTAACATATACTTGTCAGAAGAATGCCATCTATATTAGGACAAGTTTGTTTTTAGTTGCTCCCACTCATCTTGAGGTAGGTACATTAATCCACTTGGTATTTGATGAAAATAATTGAATAAAGATTTCATCACATTTTGATGTTTGCATTAACCCATATATGGATTATATTGACTTATAGACTAAATGTTCTTTGACATTCAGTTTAAAACTTTTAGGTTGTTTTATGAACATATAAATATGTAAGCCCATTGTTAGGGAAAGTTATTTTAATGTTTATCTAATGTAGCTCTTAACTATTATAAGCTACTAGAACAATAATGATCCTTAAAGAAATCTTTTGTAATGTAGGTAAGAAGATTCTTTGATAATTTGTTTATCCTTGAATATAACCTTTTACAATCAATCGTGCTTCTTACTGACTTAACGTTTCGTATTGGAATTTAGTTTAGTTATGAACACTATTAGGTGATTCAACCAAATCTCAAAACGTTAGCCTGACTTATGGAGTCAATTATGATTGATGCTAATGGTTTCATTATAAGGGGTAGGATCATTAAACTTTCCAAAATCCATTTCAACTTTAGTTAGGGAGGTTACATAATCATCAGTGTTAGTAGGTTTTAAAACCTAGATGGCCTCCTGAGTTGATTATTGGGTAATTTTAAAAGCCTTGGTTTATGGATTAGCTCTTGGTTAGGTTGCTATCATTTTTAGGATTCTAACTGTGTAAGAGTTGTGCAGTATGATGTACAAGAGGTGTAATTGGAGTTAAATTTGGAGTAAAATTTAATGACACTCTTCCCCCGCCTCTTGTACTTCTAACAAGTCATTATAAGGACTTATACTGCTCCCACTAACCTTAGAAACCTTTAGGAAATTAGTATGCTTAGGGTCAATATTTAAAGACCAATAGATTCTAATAGAGAAACAAGTTAATGACGTAAGTCGTTGTAGTTTCTCTTGTGAGGATTATTTTAGTAAGAAATCGGAGTATGCCCACATTTAAGAAGCAATGAAACTTTTGTAAGTGTAGTAGTAAATTCTAAAGAGGTAAGTTTTGATAGAATAGTGTTGTGATGGAGCAATGTCTTGTGATTGAGACACTTAAGGCTGCCACTGCTTTTTTAATATCTCTAGGAAAACTACAAGAGAAGTTTCAATGATGTGCGTGATGTGGGAATCTGTCATATATATGTTAGACTTGATTTGATTTCATTAACGTCCAGATGTCATAATAAACTTAGGGACATATTTAGAAGAAATCATAATAAGTATATATGAATGGATCTTTTTAAGACTGTTGACCATATAAGACAGATTAGATACAAGTAAATAGTCTTTTAAATGATAAAAGAATTATGTCTGTAATCCGGTTTGAATAAGTTCCACGAATGTCAGTGATATATAACTTATGGTGGACCCATACTTATTCCTTAAGCCAAGTAATGTTTTATGGCATTTAACACATGATTAAAATCACTTAGAATGAGATTAGATGAAAAAATCACCCTCATCAACCATGTTATGATTTCTCATGAAATTTGGTTTTAATGGATGAATTTTATAAGTCTCATTTGTCTTTTGTTAAATTCTTATTGCATAATAACAAAAGTTGTGAAAGCATGTAGTATCATCTAGTTCTATTTTATATATGTTTCAATCCAGATACTGATAACAAATAATATGAGATTTTAGGGTAAGAGTGACTTTCTGTTGGCTATGAAAACCTCACAACTGTCATAATGTAGCTTAAGTATTGATACTAAATTGTGATTGATCTCCAGAATATTTAAGGTATCATAAAATGTAATTAGAAGACAGTTTTTCATGGTTATAATAGCCTTAACATTTAAATTTTGTCACCAACACTCATGTTAGTTATTTGTTGATATCAGTAAAGAAACTTATAGAACTAGACCCAGCCTATCATGTTAATTGGAATATTAGGATTAGCAGACTTAAATTTAACATACGACTACTGTTTTAGCCAGATGTTCTTTTGAATTATGGATAGCCTTGTTACTTATGCCTAATATAATGATATATTTTTACAACAAGACTTCTCCTTAGAGAACTTAAAGCTGGAAGTAATACTTGTATTTTGTCTATGAACCTTAGAATAATCCTCTTCTAGGTTTTAGTGGTAGTGAGTTGAATAACGTCTTATTTTCCAGTACCAGATGCTTCTTTTCTTGTACATATGTTGCTGATCAACACACTCATTTTCCTTTGGTACTCCTGAGTATTATAGTTGGTTTTTAAGGCACCAAATTGTACTATTGTGAATTTGAGTATGCAATGTACTAGAATATTGTACTTAATATCATGTGTGAGCCCTTAATTTTATGGGTCATGATTGTACCTTATGATATATTCAATAATACCATATAACCTTATAGTTAGAATTTTTTAAGAAGTGCATGAATCTTGGGAGTTATTTTGATTAGTCTTAGGAAAAACTAAATCTAGAACAACTCTAGTGATAGCATTTATTTATATAAGTTCTTGATTATCATTATCGTAATAGACATTATGATTGACTCATTCCATTTGTTAGGCTCTAGTTTTCAATGAAATAATTGTTATTAGAAATAGCAGCAGGATAGTCATATCATGTCTTAATGGATAATTAAAATTGAGAAGAGCTAAATGTTATTAAAACTCTTTTTGAGACAAAATTCAATTGTGTTTTAAGATTAGAGTGGATGATTTGGATGAGATAGCTATTTATAGAAGAAAATTATAGTGAGTAATGTTAAGGGATATTAAGATAATACATATTAAAATTTATGATCATTAGATTAATGAAGGATCATTAATGTGAGGATCATTATATTTTATTGAAGATGTGATATGTCTATTATTAACATCAAACTAACAGACTATAATTAAAAGTTCTACTTAAATAAAAAATAAATCACCTTTGGGCATAATTAAATTTTATTTAATGA
The DNA here is from genome assembly GCF_021521415.1 of Bidens hawaiensis. NCBI lineage: Eukaryota > Viridiplantae > Streptophyta > Magnoliopsida > Asterales > Asteraceae > Bidens > Bidens hawaiensis. The sequence continues at coordinate 224,808 of NW_027494422.1, read as the reverse complement.
TGTGTGCAAAATAATTGTAACACATCACCTTTGGGCAGAAGTGAGACATTTATATTATGTTAGGCAAAAACTAACAAAAGCTTTCAGTTAGACTTGAATGATATGACAAATGTAACTCATCACCTTTGGGCAGAAGTGATACATCAAAAGTTCATTCAAGTTAAGCCTTTATATTTTGTAAAATTTTATAACATTTAAGTATCTACAAAACATTTTAATGAGTTCATGGTAACAACTTTCTGGGTAAAATTAAGGATTTCGAGAAATAACGTTTTCGGGTAAATTATAGTTTTCGGATGACATGGGTTCTTGGTTAATATGTTTTCGAGTATTATGGGTTTTTGGGTAAAGTAATGAGTTTTCGGAAAATTAGCGTGTTTGCGGGAAGAAGATTGGAAAACCATTCAAAAAAAAAAAACCTGTATAAGGCGATATAATGTAAAATCCGAGAACTCTAAAATCCAAAATTTAATATTATCCTAATTAAACTGAAAACACAAAACAATAATAATAAAACCCATACAAATAATTCCGTAAACTAGTTGATCCCTAAACAGATTTCGAAAACTAAAAGGATAATAATAAGATTTGGTTCAAATCTTTTAAGGATTAACAATTATATCTATTTCCTATTTTAATGGGATTCAAATCTTTTAAGAAAATACCAAAACTTTTAATTAATTCAAGATTTGAAAAATTATACCCCTAAACTAACTTTAACAGATTTTAATCCAGATTTGAACCAAAATATGTTATAATTTTCAAAAAATTATGATGAACACGAAGAACATCGTTGAAAATTTTAATTATTAAACATATACAAAAACTGGAATCGAAATCTTTAAACATGATTTTAACAGATTTCGAAAATATTAGGGTTTATTAAATATGAATTTTAGCGATTTTAAACAGTTTCATATATTGTTTTCGTAATTGAACATGAAAAAAGAAACCGAAAAAATTAGGGTTTATCAAGTTTTAGTCCATGTCTTCTGATTCAATTTCAGATTTAGGGAAAACATGAAGAACTGATTAATCAACATCGCTCTGATACCACATGTTGATTAGTTCTTCATGTAAGTAATAGAAAACATGATAAATATTAAACCTATGAACCTGTTACAACAAAACTGATTAATCAACATCGCTCTGATACCACATGTTGATTAGTTCTTCATGTAAGTAATAGAAAACATGATAAATATTAAACCTATGAACCTGTTACAACAAAACTGATTAATCAACATCGCTCTGATACCACATGTTGATTAGTTCTTCATGTAAGTAATAGAAAACATGATAAATATTAAACCTATGAACCTGTTACAACATGGGGAGTAGTAATCGCATCAGAGTATGAAGTCGTCGACATGCTTGTCATCTTGATCGAGTTATCCTTTAGGATGTATAGTTAAGGATGGTGTTAGGGTTCTTGAGAGGAACCCGGTTTAGGAGAGATGAGGCACACAAAATTGTATGTGTGTGTGATTAGGTTATGATGTTAATTTATTCTCTCTATATATACACACTCAAGGGGAACCCTTTATTAGCTATTAAGAGTAATATGGCCCATCAATAATTACTAAGCTAATATATAATAAGGTATAATTAAGTATTTTGATCTATTATTATATAAATGATAATGATGGCCATATAAATAAATATATAAAATATATTTATTCTTACATACCCCCCCCCCCCCGGGAACACGTGAGGTACGAAAACTCGTATAATTTAAAATGTAACGCGTTTTGAAGACTTGGTTTACAAGGTTTAATATTCAATAAATACATTTTAACAAGGACTGAAACTATAAAGTTGATAAAAAAAAGCGGTCTATCGAGAGCGGCAAACATTCAAAACAATCAGACGACGGCACGTGTAGTCCAGTCACCACCACACAGTTTGTTACAAACAAATACGAAACTCTGCATTACGCTTCGTTGATTATTATTATTATTATTATTATTATTATTAATGGCGGTTACATCGGCGAAGCAACACGTGGCGGAGATACGGCGGACGAAGTTTTCAATCGGCGGACAACAACGGAGTCCGTTGACGGACGAGCTTCAACAAGCTGTGAAGAATCTGTCCGCTGAGCTTTACGCTAAAGACGTTCATTTCCTCATGGAGTTTATTCAGGTTAATTCTGTTATTCGTTTATTATTCGGTTTTATTTCGGTTATCTGCTATCTTAATATATGTTATTATATTGCTGTCTGCAAGTGTTAATCGTGCTTCGGAAATGTAAAACCTAATTTGCTTGTGAAGTTTTGGCTCTATAAAGTTAGTTAACTATAGTTTTGTTCGTTTGTATGTGTTAATTGTGCTTGATCGGTACTCGTTGTCTTTTAGTTTCTGAAATGTAAAACCTAGTTTACTTGTGAAATTGTGGCTCTGTAAATATGTTCGTTCGTATATGTATAATGTATTGGTTCGTTGTCTCTTAGTTTCTGAAATGCAAAACCTAATTGTGAAATTTTGGCTGTGTAAAATTGAGAATAACTGATCATGAATCGATAGTTGTTTCGGTTTTATAATCACTTACAGACAACAATAACCTAGATATTACTCATCCGTTATGCAGTTTTTGTTCGGTTTTATTAGTGTAAACAAGAAAGTTTCTCTGCCACTTTAGGAGAGAACTATTTCCATTATATACTTGATTTTGTTACAAATACAAAAGGTAAATAATCAATACAATTAATACATAATATTGACAGAGAATAATTCACGGGTTTGAGCAAATCACGGGATTGAGCAAATCGTGGGATTCCGTATCAATTATCTATTATCCCCCCTCAAGTGAGACGGCGGTGTACAAACACGAAGCAACTCCCGAAAGTGTTCAAACTGAGGTCTCGGTAAACTTTTGGTGAAAATATCAGCTAGTTGAAGCTTGGTAGGAACAAATTGAGTGTGAAGCTTGCCCGACATAAGCAGCTCACGAACAAAGTGGTAATCTAAGTCAATATGTTTAGCCCGTTTATGAGAAACAGGATTTTGGCTCATGAACAAGGCACTACGGTTATCACAAAGTAGTGTCGGTCTAGCAGGTGGAAGAGCATGAAGCTCACGTAACAAGTGAGTGATCCAAACGATTTCAGCAGCGGTATTAGCCATAGCCCGGTATTCTGACTCGCAACTTGACCTAGAGACAGTGGGCTGCTTTTTGGCACTCCACGAAACAAGGTTTCCTCCCAAAAAAATAGAATAACCATAAGTTGACCTGCGCGTTTCAATGCAATGCGCCCAATCGGCATCAGAGTAGCCTAAAATAGTAGTAAGTTTCGGTCGTTGAAACACAAGACCGTGTGATACTGTCCCCTTAACGTATCGTAATAATCTTTTAACGAGCCGAAAGTGATGGTCAATCGGAGCATGCAAAAATTGACATGCCTGATTGACCGCGTATGCAAGATCGGCCCGGGTAATGGTCAAGTATTGTAAAGCCCCAACAATCGAACGATAAAAGGTAGGATCGGAGTACGGTGTACCATCAGACGTGAAAGAGTCAGTTGTTGCAAGAGGGGTTGGAACGGACTTAGTATCCACGAGCCCGGCACGAGTGAGGATATCATGGGCATACTTGGATTGACTGAGAAATAATCCATTTTCTGTGTGAACGACTTCCAAGCCCAAAAAGTAGTTTAACGACCCTAAATCCTTGATGGCAAACTCATTGTGCAAGCGGTTAATGAAGTTTGCGATCATAGCAGCTTTATTTCCAGTGAGAATAAGATCGTCCACGTAAACAAGTAAGTATAGAAGACAATCTTCTTTATTGAAAACGAATAGTGACGTGTCAGCCCGACTGCACGTAAAGCCATAGGTAACGAGAAACGAGCTTAACCTTTGAAACCAAGCTCGTGGTGCTTGTTTTAAACCATAAAGGGCTTTGTTTAACTTACACACGTGGTTGGGAAAAACCGAGTCGATGAAGCCCGGTGGCTGTTCCATGTAAACTGTTTCGGTTAAGGAACCGTTTAAAAAGGCGTTGTTCACGTCCAATTGGTGGAGTGGCCAATTATTGATAACAGACAATGATAATACGATGCGAACGGTTGAAGCTTTCACAACTGGACTGAATGTGTGAGAAAAGTCAAGACCCGGGATTTGAGTAAAGCCTTGCGCCACTAGTCGAGCTTTATGCCGATCAATGGAACCGTCCGAATGATATTTGGTGCGAAAAACCCATTTGGAACCGACTATATTGGACATTGACGGTCGCGGCACGAGTGTCCAAGTATGATTTCGTTGAAGAGCATTGATTTCTTCATGCATTGCATGCATCCAATGAGGATGTTTCGAAGCGGAACGAAAACCTTTCGGGTCGGCTGCGGCGAAAAGAGCCGCATAGAGACCATGATGCATAAAATGAGCAAGATTGGCACGGTGCTTGAGATTGGGTTTAAAGACACCAACTTTAGACCGAGTAACCATGGGGTGAGTCGTGGATGGTTGGTGTGGGTTGGTGGTAACAGTCGGTTGTGAGCTAGCTGTAGCTGTGGAGACAGTAGGCTAAATATTGGTTTCGGTGTTATTGGGTTGTTGTGTATAGGGTTCTGTGTTTAAGGTGTTTGGGGCCAAAGTGGAGGATGATGATGGCTGGAAGTTATCTGATGAGGTGGGAAATGAAGGAGTTTGATGTGTAGGCTCATGTTTCTCATCTGTGCACATAGGACAAGATGGAGTTTGAGTGGAAGGAGTGGGTGAAGGTTTTTGTGGTAGAGGGAAAGGTTGATGTGGCAAATTATAGTCCTCTTGGTAGGTTGAAAGGAAGAGAGTGGTTAAATCATTAAAAGAAGAACACCTCACATACGGAAAGGAGTTTTCATCAAAATGAGCATGACGGGTGATGTACATACGAGAAGTTTCCGGGTCTAAACATTTGTAACCTTTATATTGGGTTGCATAACCCATGAATATACAAGGAATGCTTCGCGGAGATAACTTATGCGGGGCATAGTCACGAAGATACGGGTAGACCCGACACCCAAAAACCTGAATATTTGTGTATGTGGGTGTTGTGGAAAATAAAATTTCAAATGGTGATTTATTGTTTAACACCCCGGATGGTAAACGATTAATAATATATGTGGCGGTGCAAAAAGCCTCAACCCAATAAGCGGTCGGGACACGAGCGTGAAATAACATAGCTAGGCCCGTTTCAACTATATGACGATGTTTTCTCTCCGCTCGGCCGTTTTGAGGTGCGGTGTAGGGACAAGATAAACGATGAAAGGTGCCATTGTCATCAAAATTTTTTCGAACATGTTGGTTTATAAACTCAGTACCACCGTCACTTTGGAAAACCTTAACTTTTCTTGAGAATTGTGTTTGGACAAAACGCAAGAAAGTGGATAATATTGAGTAAAAACCATTTTTTGTTTTGAGCGGATAAAGCCATGTAAATCGAGAATGGTCATCAACAAACACAACATAGTATTTATAGCCATCATTACTTGTTACGGGCGAAGGACCCCATAAATCGCAATGAATAAGATCTAATGGGTTCGATGTACGTTTTTCATTTAGTTCAAAAGACATTTTATGAGCCTTAGCAAGTTGGCATGGAGAACAAATATTAGGTTTAGGCAAAATGGAAGTAAATGACAAACAACCAAGTCTTTTTAAAATAGAAATAGTATCAAATGCAACATGACCTAAACGGTTATTCCATAACTCAAAAGAAGCTTTATTAGAAGAAATTGAAGCAACGAAAGCAAGATTCTCATCCCGTAGCACATAGAGACCGTTTTCACACCGACCTTGAGCAAGAGGTTGGCTTGTTTTCCGGTCCTGAATAGTAAAGAAAGGTTGCGAAAATAAGACATCAACGGGATAATCGGTTGTTAATTGACTTATGGATAAGAGATTCTTGGTCAAGTTAGGAATAACCAAGACATCTTTTAAAGATAAGTGGTTGTTTAAAGAAAATTGACCCTTATGAGAAATGGGTAAGGAATTGCCATTACCAAAGGCTACTGTAGAATTACCCGTATACGGTGCGGTGGAATGAAGATGACCGGTGGAGTTGGCCATGTGAGTAGTTGCTCCAGAGTCGGCTACCCAATCCGGACCATCGGTGGTGACATGGCACTGAGCCTGGAATGCTTGAGCAATGTTTTCATCGGTGTTTGAGGCCGAGGCAAAGGAGGGTAAACGTGGACATTTGTTGGCATAATGACCATCGGTTCTACACAATTGGCAATGGGGCGGTTTACGGGGACCACGAGAGACGGAGTGAGAGCCAGAGCCACGAGAGAAGGAATGAGAACGGGCTTTAGTCATGGATGATCCGGAGCCCGAGCCACGTGCGCGGTTCAGAATAGCGGCAAAGGCAACAGGTGGCGGGGTGGGTGGGTGAAGGGTCTGTAAAAATTGCTCTTGACTCTCTGCCTTAGTTACCAAGTCGCGGAAAGCGAGTGAATCTCGGTTATTGCGTATGGAAGTGGAGAAGTTCTCAAAAGAAGCTCCAAACCCACACAAAAACCAATGAGTTTTATCGGTGTCGGTGATAGGATAGCCAATAGCCGCCAACTGATCACATATGGCTTTGAATTTCCTGCCAAACTCGGTAACGGATGCCGACCCTTTGGTGAGTTGTCGGAGGCTATCACGAAGAAAGTGCATTCTTTCGATAGAGGTGTTACTATAGGCAGCCTCTAGGGCTAACCAGATCTGACGAGCAGAGGTGAGGCCTCATACTTCAGCCACAGCTTCCTCCGTGAGGGAGGAATTGAGAATAAGAACAGCCCGCTGGTCCGCTTCTAACCAGTCGGTGTATATGGGGTTGGCAAATTCGTTGCCATTGGTGGTAATCATGGTCGGAGGAGGAGTGAGGGTACCATCGACATGACTGATTAACTTTTGGTAGGTAAGAAGAGGTAGAATTTGATTTTTCCAATAGAGATAGTTGGTGGAGGAGAGTTTGAGAGTGATCATGTGAAGGATTGTGGCCATTGGGAGAGTAGTATCATTGGGTGTAGTAGCCATGAAAATAGATGGAAGAGGAGGGAGTAACAGAGGGAGAAAGATAAGATCTTTAATTTAGGCGTGATACCATGTTAACAAGAAAGTTTCTCTGCCACTTTAGGAGAGAACTATTTCCATTATATACTTGAGTTTGTTACAAATACAAAAGGTAAATAATCAATACAATTAATACATAATATTGACAGAGAATAATTCATGGGATTGAGCAAATCACGGGATTGAGCAAATCGTGGGATTCCGTATCAATTATCTATTAATTAGTATGCGATCATTTGAAGTTGCTTTGCTGGTTTAATCCATATTTTATGCTTCATGAGTAGTGTTAGTTGTGCTTAAGCGGCCGTTGTCTTTTAGTTTTTGAGATGTAAATCTTTGTTTACTTCTGAAATTTGGCTCTGTAAAATTGAGGATAACTGAATCTGATCATGAATTGATTGTTGTTTCGATTTTATAAGCACTTACGGATAGCAAAATCATAGATATTACTCATTGGTTATGCAGTTTTTGCTCCATTTATTACTCTGCTATTAATTAAAGTTGCTCCTGGTGTCCGCTATCTGTAGTTTTTTGTATCTGTTAATCGTGATGAATCTGTAGTTGCCTCTTAGTTTCTGAACTGTAAAACCTAGTTTACTTGTGATATTTTGGCTCGGTAAAATTGAGGATAACTGATCATGAATTGGTAGTTGGTTCGGTTTATAACAGACAACAATATCATAGATATTACTCATCCGTTATGCAGTTTTTGTTCGATTTTATTAATCTGCAATATACTAAAGTTGCTTTGATGTTCATATATTGTACTTCATGAGTAATGTCTATGATTTTGTTGTCTGTAAGATTGTGTTAAACTGGTTCGTTGGTTTTTAGTTTCTGGCATGCAAAACCTAGTTTAGTTGTAAAACTTTTGCTCTGTAACGGATGATGAATCGCTGTTTCACAGAACGCGGACGATAACGAGTACCCTGACGGAGTTGATCCATCACTAGAGTTTGTGATCACGTCAAAGGACATAACGAACACTGGAGCTCCGGTGACATTGCTAGTTTTCAACAATGAGAAAGGATTTTCTGCTAAAAACATCGATTCTATTTGTAGTGTGGGATGTTCCACGAAGAAAAGTCTCCGTAAGCATGGTTATATTGGGGAAAAAGGTACTATACTTCTATCTAATTAAGGACCTGTAATTTATGTAACGTATGCTTCATGGATATAAAATAATGTATGTCAATGTGAATTTGTGTAAATGCTTCTCACACATTATCTGTTTGTTATCAGGAATTGGATTCAAAAGTGTGTTTCTGATATCAGCTCAGCCTCACATATTCAGCAATGGTTATCAGATAAGGTTTAATGAAAAACCTTGCCAGCAGTGTAAAATTAGTTATATTGTTCCTGAATGGGTCGAGGAGGACCAGGCATTATCAGCTATCAAAAGCATATACAGTTCAGCGACTGCCCTGCCAAACACAGTTCTTGTTTTGCCACTAAAACCGGAGAAGGTCAAACATGTTAAAGATCAGTTGTCAAGTGTCCATCCTGAGGTTATTCTATTTCTTTCTAAGATAAAGCGGTTTTCAATCAGGGAACTGTGTTTGGCTCACAGTGTTGAATTTAGGATTCTCATTGTGTTCCCTGATTGAAAACCGCTTTATCTTAGAAAGAAATAGAATAACCTCAGGATGGACACTTGACAATGAGCAAATCACGGGATTGAGCAAATCGTGGGATTCCGTATCAATTATCTATTAATTAGTATGCGATCATTTGAAGTTGCTTTGCTGGTTTAATCCATATTTTATGCTTCATGAGTAGTGTTAGTTGTGCTTAAGCGGCCGTTGTCTTTTAGTTTTTGAGATGTAAATCTTTGTTTACTTCTGAAATTTGGCTCTGTAAAATTGAGGATAACTGAATCTGATCATGAATTGATTGTTGTTTCGATTTTATAAGCACTTACGGATAGAAAAATCATAGATATTACTCATTGGTTATGCAGTTTTTGCTCCATTTATTACTCTGCTATTAATTAAAGTTGCTCCTGGTGTCCGCTATCTGTAGTTTTTTGTATCTGTTAATCGTGATGAATCTGTAGTTGCCTCTTAGTTTCTGAACTGTAAAACCTAGTTTACTTGTGATATTTTGGCTCGGTAAAATTGAGGATAACTGATCATGAATTGGTAGTTGGTTCGGTTTATAACAGACAACAATATCATAGATATTACTCATCCGTTATGCAGTTTTTGTTCGATTTTATTAATCTGCAATATACTAAAGTTGCTTTGATGTTCATATATTGTACTTCATGAGTAATGTCTATGATTTTGTTGTCTGTAAGATTGTGTTAAACTGGTTCGTTGGTTTTTAGTTTCTGGCATGCAAAACCTAGTTTAGTTGTAAAATTTTTGCTCTGTAACGGATGATGAATCGCTGTTTCACAGAACGCGGACGATAACGAGTACCCTGACGGAGTTGATCCATCACTAGAGTTTGTGATCACGTCAAAGGACATAACGAACACTGGAGCTCCGGTGACATTGCTAGTTTTCAACAATGAGAAAGGATTTTCTGCTAAAAACATCGATTCTATTTGTAGTGTGGGATGTTCCACGAAGAAAAGTCTCCGTAAGCATGGTTATATTGGGGAAAAAGGTACTATACTTCTATCTAATTAAGGACCTGTAATTTATGTAACGTATGCTTCATGGATATAAAATAATGTATGTCAATGTGAATTTGTGTAAATGCTTCTCACACATTATCTGTTTGTTATCAGGAATTGGATTCAAAAGTGTGTTTCTGATATCAACTCAGCCTCACATATTCAGCAATGGTTATCAGATAAGGTTTAATGAAAAACCTTGCCAGCAGTGTAAAATTAGTTATATTGTTCCTGAATGGGTCGAGGAGGACCAGGCATTATCAGCTATCAAAAGCATATACAGTTCAGCGACTGCCCTGCCAAACACAGTTCTTGTTTTGCCACTAAAACCGGAGAAGGTCAAACATGTTAAAGATCAGTTGTCAAGTGTCCATCCTGAGGTTATTCTATTTCTTTCTAAGATAAAGCGGTTTTCAATCAGGGAACACAATGAGAATCCTAAATTCAACACTGTGAGCCAAATATTGATCTCCAGTAAGAAAACTTTGGCTACCTCAAAGAGCATGAATGCTGATTTTTACATGCTTCATCTCTCTGATGATATTGGTCACGAAGCTGACAACGAATGTAGCTACTATATGTGGAAACAAAGGTTTCCTGTGAAACAGGAAAACAAAGTTGATATCAGAAGGGAAGTAGATGAGTGGCTTATCACACTGGCTTTCCCAATTGGGAAAAGACTTAAAAGATGTGCAAGCCTTTCTGGCATTTATTCATTTTTACCAACCGAGACAGTCACAAACTTCCCGTTTATAATCCAACCAGATTTCCTCTTGGCATCTGAAGAGGTAGGTCCCAGCAGAGCCCAGTTGGACCCGCAAGACTCACCTTGAAAAGGGATGTCTGCGCAGTTGAACCCGCAAGACTCCTTAACGGACGTCTGCGCGGTTGAACCCGCAAGACTTAACTTAAAGGGACGTCTGCGCAGAGACCAACTGGATCCGCAGGACCCACCATGCTCAGAGACGTGACGTCCTTACGCGCAGTACGCAAGCTGTCCCCGCAGGAAACGCCTCCCAATGGTCGACGTACTCCGCCTGTTCCCGCAGTAGCGGATACTAGCCATCAGGGAAGGCTACCCGCGCAGCAAGGCTACATGCACAAGGCACTAAACTCTCAAATAATTCAGTAATGTCACCTGAAGAAGAAATGAGCAAAGCCGGCAATACTCCCGCCCAAAGCCGGGAAAACTCCCGCCCAAATGAGCCAGTCCGTACGATACTGGAAGATCTTTTGTACTGTACCTAACGAGGTATGGACAAAAGATCTGACCAAAGATACGACAGCTCACTGACAACAGTATGACGAGCAGCACGCTCTTGTACTGTATGTCACTATTAGCCGCTGCCTACTCACCAACCTGTCGGAGGACGTGCATAGCCTGCAGTTGGTGGAACAGGAATAGTACACAGCCGGCCTGGTCACTATCAGCCGCTGCCTACCCACCAACCACCAGCATGGCATGTGCGTAGCCCACAGTTGGCAGAACAGGAGCCGGCTGTACCTGCTTGGAAACCTACCTTCGGCTATAAATACTCCAACACATTGGAATGGTATTATCTTATCATATATCTTATCTCATATCTCATATCTTGATATATTACCTGATATCTGCTCTAGTCATTCTCTTAATATACACTTATATTCAAGAGCAATCTAGTCTGATTCTCACGCCGGAGGGTGGTCACAAGGAGGGACCCCCCCCTTCTCAGTGACGAGCTCACGGTGTCTGTTTTGCAGGTCATCAGAAGAACCATCTTCGCCGGATCTAACCCCTCATGGGAAACATCTATTTAACCCCCAGATTATCCGTAATCTGCCCGGGGTCGATTAGTGTTCCTTCATTGGCGCCATCCGTGCATAAAAGCTAGAACTACTTTTTCAGTTTTTTCAAACTTCTGGAAAGATGGTTAAGGTTACTCCGTTGCCAAGGCCAACGAGTGACCAAGAAACCCCGGTAACCACAACCCCAACTACTGGGGGGAATACCGGCGACTACACAGTTTTTACGAACACTACCCCGGTTACCCAAGCCGGGGCAAGTGCAGTAAATTTTACGAACACTACCCCAGTTACCCGAGCTGGGGCAAGTGCAGTAAATAATCTTTCACTGGGATTCACCGATACCCAGTTAGAGAGACAACGGACGAGGCTCCCCCGCCAAACACTCGATGAAGTTAAAGCGTGGGCGGAAGCACGTCAAAAAGAATTCCAAGCTGAGTTGGATGAACGCTTACGTTCACTCCAACAGGCTGATGAATTCGGCGAGTACTTGGACGATGATTCGGAGGAATCCGATAGTGACGCAAACCCTCGTCATAGGATGAAAGGGAAGCGTAAGGAAACGGACTCCCCACCGAGAAGGCATTTTGGAGAAACCTTCAAACCAAAAAATGCGGGTGGAAACCCACGTGACTTCTCCAAAACCTTTAGACCAACTGCTGCAAATGCGGGAACGTCCAAGTTCGCAAGGGACATTGCGGAAGCAATCGCCCCAAAAAGTGCCAAACAAATGTCCAACATCGGCACTTATGATGGTATATCCGACCCAGACGATCATTTGAACAGATTCATAGCGGGGGCAACCGTCAGCAACTGGACGGAACCCACGTGGTGTTATATGTTCCAGATGACGTTGGTTGGAGCAGCCAGAGCGTGGTTCGACCGTCTACCGGTCCACCACATCTACGATTGGGCAGACTTCCAACAGAAGTTCAGCCAACACTTCAGTCAACAAAGAAAGTACACTGAAGAGCAATGGACAATCCTCAACTGCATCCGAGAGGAAGATGAGTCTTTACTAGACTTCATCACGCGCTTCAATTCAAAGAAGCTAAGTCTGGGCACTATTAGCGAAGATCTTGTTCGCGCTGCTTTCATCCAGGGCGCGAAAGACCCAGAGCTCATCCGCACCTTAACGGGTAAAGATGGCATGCCGTCCACATGGGATGCCATCATGACAGCAGCTAAACGCTTTGCGGAAACGGAGAAGCAACTGGGTAGAGATCTCCCCCAGAACACAAACCTCTACACCCAGAAAACAAGAGAAGACAACGTCCTTACCGCCCGACTAAACAAAAAGCGGAAGCTAGGCATTTGGCAGTCAAGGGTAAACTTTGACACCTCATCCGGCTTGCACCATCGGTTAGGCGGAAGGGATAACGTACAGTCGAACCAGAACTCCAGATGGACGCCACTCACCAAAAGCGTCACCGAGATATTCGCCACTGAGAAGCTCCCATGGCCAAAGGCTCCAATAATCCGACATCGTCACAATGCTGATCGGAGCAAATACTGTGACTTCCACAGGACAAAAGGCCACACCACTGAAGAATGCACAGACTTGAAGGACATCGTCGAAGCATTTGTCAGAGATGGGACGCTCGCGCACCTCGTGGCGTAACGAACGCTGAGCAGGCTAATGCGTGTAGAACCCCAGTTGGGGAAAACACGAATAAAACTGCAGCTTCAATGTTGGAGACTACATACTGCGTAAACAACGAGATCCCGAACCAGACGCATATCGGCTCGATGGCACTCCCATCCCAACAACATGGAAGGGAGCTCAATTACACAGTTTCCATGTAGATCAATTCCAAACTTGTAAAGAAAAGGCCCAGAGCCACTTCTAATGGAAATGATTCTCCTTATCACATTGATGCTGCTGGCCTTACGTTTATACTTATGAACTTTCCACACTGATGCGCCGGTCTTCACTGCATACATAAGTGGGGAGTAAGTCGTTGCGTGTGGAAGGCGGCAAAACCCGCATAAACACAAAAAACGGCAAACCTTCACGCAGGTCAGTCATAGGTAAAGTTAGGTCATCCCACTAAATGAAAGTGCTGGTCTTACCCGCACAAATCATGATAGAGGAAACCGAACTAACCTATTGACAACCACGCATCGAACGGTTAATTCATTCAAAACACTGATATGTCAGTATTCACCGCATAATCACGTGGAAAGTCGTTGCGTGTGGACGGCGGCAAAACCCGCGTAAACACAATAAACGGAAAACCTTCACGCAGGTCAGTTAAAGGTAAAGTTTGGTCATCCCACTAAATGAAAGTGCCGGTTTTATCCGCACAAATCATGATAGAGGAAACTGAACACTAACCTATTGACAACCGCGCGTCGAACGGTTAACATTCAAAACACTGATATGCCGGTATTCACCGCATAATCACGTGGAAAGTCGTTGCGTGTGGACGGCGGCAAAACCCGCGTAAACACAATAAACGGAAAACCTTCACGCAGGTCAGTTATAGGTAAAGTTTGGTGATCCCACTAAATGAAAGTGCCAGTCCTAACCGCACAAATCATGATAGAGGAAACCGAACTAACCTATTGACAACCGCGCGTCGAACGGTTAACTTATTCAAAATACTTAGAAAATTTCTAACGGAAGGATGAGGAAAACCTACACGCATGTCAGATATAGGTGAAGTTTAGCCATCCTACTAAGTGCAAGTGACGGTCTTACCCGCACAATCACGAAGGAGGAAGCAAAACTTCAACCTATTATCTACCACGTTCAAAGGATAACTTATTCAAAACACTTGGAAAATTGCTAAGCTAAACTAAAGTATGCACGAGCGAATCATATATTGTTTATGCGGCAAAACAAGTGCCAAATTAAGCTATAATATGCATGAGCAAGTCATAACGTTTACAAAGCAAGTCATCCAGTGAAAGTGGCGGTCCTACTCGCACAAAGATTTATATTCCTTAAATAATTCAAGTATTACAAGAATGGCCGGGTATCTACCCGCCTACAAGAATATCAATCTATACAATGTAAACCTATCCTAACAGTGGGAAGGGATCTAAAGGTTCAAGCTTCAGGACCACTCCCTCCAAACCCACTTGTACCCGCACCATCAGTTGGCTGTGGCGGTTCAAGGAAGGTCTTAAGAATGGTTAGCCCATCATCAGCAGCAGCAACTTCGTTCACCTTCTCCACCACTGGATGCGCGAAGGTGGCATATTGGTTCACTGCTTGGTCATATACGGCTTCAGTATCCACATCATATAAAGGGAAGTTGGAAGGCGGGATGCCCTTCTCAAGGAACCCTAGACCAAGCAGGAAGCAAGCCTTTTCCCCATCATCATGAGAAGCGTTGAGGGCTGCGCTCATGGCATCGTCATATGATGTGTCCGTGAAGACCCGATGCACAACCTACAAAACAAAAATACAAGTATCAAAACCTTTTCTAAGTATAAAGAAAAGCGTGAAGACATTATGAAGCTAAGCTTACCTGCGACAACGCTTCTCGTAGAAGCCATTCCTTGGTAACCAGAGCCTCCTGGAGGGCAGCTTGAGCTTGGTTACGGGCGCGTTCGGCTTCACTTTTGTTAAGGTTGGCAAGCAACACTTCTTTAGCCGCAGCCTCTTCGACACCCTTAAACTTACGCTCAGTATGGTCAAGCACGCCCCTCTGGTCCAAGATCTCTTGGAGCTTCTTGGCGTCTTCCATGGCCAAGGCATCATGAGCCTGTTGGAGCCTCTCTAGTTTGGCTTTAAGTTCCTCATTCGCGAGGCGTAGAGGCTCAGCAACAGCTTCAGCCTTGGTGGCCCTCTCAGTTGCGTTCCGTGCAGTTTCCTTAGCTAGCCGAAGCTGTTCGTTAACAGCTTGGGCAGCCTTGGAACGGGCCTCGAGACCGGCCTGAACTTCAACCTCAAGGGCCTTGAAGGCCTTCTCCTTATCCGCAGCAACAGCGGAGAGCCTCATGTTCTCCTCTCGGACAGCCCGCGCCTGAGCTACTTCTTGAATCCGAGCTGCCTTTAACTTGTCGTCTTCACGACAAAGCAGCTCGACGCGCGGCTGCATCCGGGCTAGGAGAATCCGGAGCTCATTTGTCAACCTACCCTCCTGGTAGCTTGACATTGCTTCCCCCAGCGCACCAGCGGGGGCGGCGTGGCGCGCCCATTCGACGCAGTCTACAGGCGTCCGAAGGGTGGTTCCCCGGCGGATGTTCCACCGCGGAACAAACACCTCATTCGAATCCGACACTGCAAAAACAAAAAGCAGTTAGGAAAAGATGATAAAAAAAAAACATAAGAGGCCAAATTCACCCTACGCACCTGTAGGGTCGACAACAGGCCGGTAGCCGCCGAACCCATCACCTGAACCTAACGGATATCCATCCAAGAGGTCAAGCAGATGGGAAGGAGGCACAAACTGGCTTGAAGCCCCAAACATACCTGCTGAACCGGCCGGGGGCGAGGTAGTTGCCGGCGCGGGAGGCACGGTCGAAGCCGCTGCGGTGGAAACCAACGGAGGTGAACTCACCAGAGGTGAACTCACAACCGTGGCCGCGGCTGCGGAAGAATCCACAGAAACACTCACCGCCGGCTCAGTGAAGGAATCAGTGAATATGGCACTGACAGCCGGCGGAGATGTCATCACAGTCGGAACAGTTGGCTCAACTGGGTGAGCAACTGAACCAACGGAAGCAGGCGCAGTCGCCTGGGTCATCGCCTCAGGTAGGTTGACCAAGCCTACCGTCATGGGTCCGGAGGTGCTCCTCCCCGCTCCACCCTGGAATGCGGTAGCATCCATGCCTGCACGAAAAGATATATTAGTATAATGGCGGAAAGATATGAAGTTAAAAGTAAAGGAAGTTTGTACTTACGAGTCCTCTTGAGCTTGAAGGTACGAACAGGCGGGGACGAACCCGATGGAACCGGCCTCTTTACGCCGGTCACCGTCGCTGTACTGGTCTGCCCGGAGGTGACAGCCGTCTCAACCTCCGGAGCAATGGTCTCATCACCACCAGGGTTCCCCGCCACCTCCTCGCTTTCGGTCTCTGAGTCAGACCGATTCACCGGATCGGCAGTGGAGGCAACCTTCGCCTTCCCGCCGGCAGCCTTCTTCTTCCTCGCCAAGAAAGGACCATCTGCGGATTCCTCAGAAGATGACAAAATTAGAGGAATTCCCGCAGAGGTTTGAGCATTGAGAGGGCGAGGGTCAGAAAGTTCTTTACCTGGCCGCCTGGCGCTCAGGATCTCGTGGCCTGGCGGGTAGACCTCCACGAACCGATCCGCCGTTTGCTCAAGGATGGGCAACTCGTGCTCATCTAGAGCACGAGTACCCATCCGAGCGGGACCATCACTCTCCCGCGGCTGCAGAAGAGACTGCAAGTCGTTTCCCTCTGTAAACAAAGAAAAACGGTTAGAACAAAAACCCTAAATTAACGGATAATATGAAGCATACCGTAAGGGACAGAGTTCAAACCGTATTCAAGGACGATGGGAATCTGTGACGCCTCCTTCCACACCCGGCTCATCCCGAGCATCACCATCCCGGACTCCGCAAAGCGGTACACCGGAGTCTGGATCCGGGAGATCTTGGCGAACCATTCCGCCTCCTGGTAGTTGGGGGCGTGAAGGGCGGGGAGTGCTCTCCCATTCTTAAACGTCATCGCAAGGGGGACGACGCGAGCGGAGATATAGAAAAACTCCCGCTTCCACGACCGAAGACTGCGCTCGGTAGCGCAGATCTTCAAACCCTTGATCCGGTTGACCAAGGTGTACCACCCCTGGATGCACCTCCAGAAGTAGAAGGTCATCAACCGATCAACGGGGGGCTCCACGCCCAGAATGAGGCACACCCATTTAAAATGGCGGATTTTGGCGATCGCCATCGGGTGTACCTCCGTCAGATGCACACCGTGCCTCTCCAAGACACGGTATACAAACTTCGTCAATGGGAACCTGAGATTCCCATAAACGAAGAATGCAGCATACACCCCTATTTTGCCCTTGGGGGCATCGTACACCGTCTGGTGTGGCTCCGGAAACTCAGGCTCGAACGGCTCGAGCATGAACTTCCGGACGATGTACTGAAAAAGCTCGGTGGGAAGAGCACACTGGCATTCGCCAGCAGTGCTCTTATCGTCTTTATCAGACGTAGACGTCGGGATCTCGACGTGCACGTCAGATTCCTCGGCGGCAGCCTCAAAATCGTGAGTAGAAGACATGTTTTGGATCTAAAGTGATTTCAGGAGAATGCTCGACAGAAAGTTTGAGTATTCGCCGAAAATCGCTTAGAAGAAGAAGAGTGAAGGTGTGGATTAAGATGCACCCTCTCCCCCTTTATATACTCATCGCAATTAATGCGATGAATTTAATGCGGAAGAGAGAGAAATCGCAGGTGCAATGAAACTATGACACGTGGCAAAGAGCAAGCTGGCAACAACTGTTGAAAGGACGCGTGCCATAAATTTCGCGGCCACGCGCCCGAAAACTCGCGCCCACGCGCCCGAAAAAGCGTCTGGAATGACCATATACTGTCACGTCGCCATAACTTCTTGCACGTCGTGGAGCTGTCAGAAGAAACCGTCAGACCACCCTGACGTCCCTTCAACAGGTCAGACTGTTCTTATCCTTTCACCAACTCTTCGAATTTCAAAAACGAAATTCAAAAAAATTCAAAAAGATTCAAAAGTAAGTGGGATTATACCCCTTACCTTGGCAACCAAGTAACTATAAGACAGGTGTGAGTACAGTGTTAAGGCAAAACCCTTCACATACTTAGCACCTGCAGGGAATTGAAGCCAAGAATACCTCGGCAACCAAGTAACTATAAGACGGGTGCGGGTACAGTGTCAAGGCAAAACCCTTCACATACTTAGCACCCGCAGGGAATTGAAGCCAGGAATACCTTGGAAGTAAAGTAACTATAAGACGAGTGCGGGTACAGTGTCAAGGCAAAACCCTTCACATACCTAGCACTCCGCAGGGAATTGAAACCAAGAAGGATCTTCTGGGCCATGCTTGCGGAAACGGGAATGACATCCCCGCATAGCGGGAACGTCGAGAACTAGATTGTTTGAAGCTCCAAGATGGAATTGGTTGTTTAAACATAATTGATCACTATGTTTACTCAACGCTCCTGACTTGCGAGGAGGTTACAGACCTACCCGCATCATACCCAAAGATCAAGCAGAACAGTGGGAAATTCTGCGCGTGACATTAGGACTTCCGCGGGAAGAATCCCCATGGAAAACCTTAAAACTAAACCCTTTTCAAAACCCCTTGCTTAAGTCCAAAAGTTCACCTCATTAACAATTCATGAGAAGAACATTGGACTGGGGGGACTTGAAGAGGTAGGTCCCAGCAGAGCCCAGTTGGACCCGCAAGACTCACCTTGAAAAGGGACGTCTGCGCAGTTGAACCCGCAAGACTCCTTAACGGACGTCTGCGCGGTTGAACCCGCAAGACTTAACTTAAAGGGACGTCTGCGCAGAGACCAACTGGATCCGCAGGACCCACCATGCTCAGAGACGTGACGTCCTTACGCGCAGTACGCAAGCTGTCCCCGCAGGAAACGCTTCCCAATGGTCGACGTACTCCGCCTGTTCCCGCAGTAGCGGATACTAGCCATCAGGGAAGGCTACCCGCGCAGCAAGGCTACACGCACAAGGCACTAAACTCTCAAATAATTCAGTAATGTCACCTGAAGAAGGAATGAGCAAAGCCGGGAATACTCCCGCCCAAAGCTGGGAAAACTCCCGCCCAAATGAGCCAGTCCGTATGATACTGGAGGATCTTTTGTACTGTACCTGACGAGGTATGGACAAAAGATCTGACCAAAGATACGACAGCTCACTGACAACAGTATGACGAGCAGCACGCTCTTGTACTGTATGTCACTATTAGCCGCTGCCTACTCACCAACCTGTCGGAGGACGTGCATAGCCTGCAGTTGGTGGAACAGGAATAGTACACAGCCGGCCTGGTCACTATCAGCCGCTGCCTACCCACCAACCACCAGCATGGCATGTGCGTAGCCCACAGTTGGCAGAACAGGAGCCGGCTGTACCTGCTTGGAAACCTACCTTCGGCTATAAATACTCCAACACATTGGAATGGTATTATCTTATCATAAATCTTATCTCATATCTCATATCTTGATATATTACCTGATATCTGCTCTAGTCATTCTCTTAATATACACTTATATTCAAGAGCAATCTATTCTGATTCTCACGCCGGAGGGTGGTCACAAGGAGGTACCCCCCCCCCTTCTCAGTGACGAGCTCACGGTGTCTGTTTTGCAGGTCATCAGAAGAACCATCTTCGCCGGATCTAACCCCTCGTGGGAAACATCTATTTAACCCCCAGATTATCCGTAATCTGCCCGGGGTCGATTAGTGTTCCTTCATTATCAAGAGAAAATATCGTCTGGGACAATAAATGGAATCACGGGATTCTTGATTGTGTGCCTGCTGCCTATGTAAATGCATTTATCTTAATGGTAAAGTCAGAAGATGTGCCTGTTTCCTTTATCCCACAAGTTTTTCAGTCCTTGCCTGTTCACTGTCCATCTCATTCAAAACTGAACCATATCCGCGATGTAATTAAAGCTAAACTGATGAACGAAGCTATTGTCCCATGTGAATCATACTCAGAGCAGAATTTGTTCTGTAAACCCAAGGAAGTTTGTAGGTTGAAACCTGCATTTTCAAGCATATTGAACAAGGCACAGAATGAAGGAGTGAGTCTCCGTAATATTTCATCTGACGGATCTTACCTTCTCGCTTTCTCACTCGATAAAAAGGATTACAATGCCGTTCTAGACTTTTTGGAGATCCAAGAAGTTAATCACAAATGGTATGCAAAATGTATAGCCGATACTGATCTTGTAATGGGTGTCTCAGAGAACGTTTATATACAGCTTCTGGTGTTTCTTGCAGAGCATTGGGATTCCTTGTTTCACAATACCGACATCAAGAACACACCACTCATAAAGTATGTTGATATGGATGGGGATGTCAAGTTATTTAATATTAACACAGTTTCTTGTTCTAAAAGGCTACTAGCTGCGGGTTATTCTCGTTACACATCATGGTTGATTAATTGGAATAAAGAATTCGGGCGTGCAACAGGGCAGTTCTTTCTTCCCGGAGTTACACATCAAGCTATAAGATCATGCTCAGAGCAGTATATGTTAGAGGGCTGGCTTAAATATGAGGTGAATGTTAGATTTGTAAATGTTTTTGGATTTGCTAGGCATGTTTGCCGGTCACTCAGTGATGATTACCAGATGGCGGTTACTTATGCCCATTTCCTTTGCAACTCCTTAGATAAGAATTACTTACAGGAGGATGAGGTTAAAGATCTTTGTCGTGGCATGCCCGTTGTTGATAAATACAGGAAAGTAACATTAGATAAACGTAAGGTTCTTTTACCTGCTTATGGAAGCAATTGGGGGGAGTTGATTGGTTTAAATCTTTGGAGTAAATATGGTGTTGTTGAGCTGACAGAAGACTATTTTGGTAATTTTCAATCAAGTGAAGAGCTTGTTAGGTTTCTTGAAACTTATGTTGGAGCTTATGATATCCCTGATCTAATGGCCCCCGATGCTGCTGTCCCTACAGTGTCTTCCCCTTTAACTAGAGAAAACACATTATTACTTCTAGAATGGCTTTGCAATTTAAGGGAATTGGAGTTTGATTTGCCAGAAAAGTTTTTGTCGTCCATTAAAAGTGGAAGCTGGTTGAAGGTCTCTATAAATGGTAGTCCTGAGTACAGACCACCATCTGGGTCTTTCATATTAGACTCTTCATTCGAGCATCTTCTACAGAACGGATCATTGCTTGTTGATATTCCATTGGTAGATGTAAGTTTTTATGGTAATATGTTAAAGCAATACATAGAAGAGTTTGAAATAATTGGAGTTCGGTTTGAGAGTAAAGATGCTTGTGAATTTATTGGCCAACGTCTCATGTGTCTTGCAACTTCCTCAAATCTCACTACAGACAACGTTTTTTCAATACTGCAGTTTATTCAGTATATGGCAGAAAATCATCTTTCTAGATCGTGTTTGGACTTTATCAAAAGCATCAGAGGAGGAAAATGGCTTAAAACATCCCGAGGTTACATGACTCCACCCAACTCTGTTTTCTTCAGCGATGAATGGAATGTAGCTTCACAAATAAGTGAGATTCCATTTGTCGATCAAGATTATTATGGAAAAGATCTACTTTCTTTTAAAAAAGAGCTAAATCAGCTGGGCGTTGTAACCAATTTTAACCAGAATTGTTACCAGCTTGTTTCAGACAACCTCAAGTCCTCATTTTCATTCACTTCTTTGTCATCTGAAGCCATGTTCCTAATGTTAAGGTGCATACAGAAGTTAGAATCATCAGATAAGTTAGTGCAAGCGCTTCAAAACCAGAATTGCTTGATGACAAACTTGGGCTATAAATGCCCGTCTGAATGTTTCTTGATGAATCCAGAATCTGAATGGAGTTGCCTTCTACAAGTCTTTAAATTATTCCCGGTTCTTGATGAAAAGTTTTATGGAAAGTCCATATTTTCAATGTCAAAAGAATTAAAGAAAATTGGTGTTATGGTGGACTTTGAGGACGCTAGCAAAGAGTTTACTCGCACTTTCAAGCAGCAAGCTTATTCATTCTCACTCACAAAAGAACACGTCTTCTCTTTTCTATCATGTTACAGATATTTAAAGAAAAAGGTCAAGTTTCCTTTAGAATTCAACAATTGCATACGTAAAGAGAAATGGCTACGCACAAGAGTCTTTGGTAGCTATACATCACCAAACGAGTGCATTCTTTTTGGCAAAGATTGGGAAGCAATCTCTTCAATATCATTAATGCTTCCGTTCATTGATGACAGCGATCACTGTTATGGCAGTGGGATCCATTCTTATAAAGAGGAACTTAAGCAGTTGGGTGTAACTACTGATTTCAAAGACGGTGCCAAGTTTGTGGCTGCTGGGCTTTTTTTACCTAATGATTGCAGTACCGTTACTCCTGCAACTGTTTATGCATTGCTTGATTCTCTCAAGAAACTTGAAGAAATTGAAGCAGACATTCGTGGTAAGTTTCTCAAACAATTGTCTGTGAAAAAATGGTTAAAAACTAGCTTTGGATACAAACGTCCAGATGAGTGCTTGCTTTTTAATTCAGCGTGGGATCCTTTCCTGAAACGCAGCGATGGCCCGTTCATTGATGAAGTATTTTATGGAAACAGAATTGTATGCTACAAAGAAGAGCTTAATGTTTTAGGAGTAATAACCGATATTAATAATGGATGCCAGTTACTATCTACTTACCTTCACTTTCACACTAATTTTCAAACTATTAGTCGAATCTATAGTTACTTGTCTGAATTTAAATGGAAGCCTGTTGATGATGATAGCAGAAGGATTTGGTTCCCAAGAGGACCCGACAATGGAGAATGGGTCGACCCAAACAATTGTGTTGTCTATGATAAAAACAGTTTATTTGGTGGTCAGTTGAATGTTTTGGAGCAATTCCAGTATGAGAAGAAAACTCTAGACCTCTTTGCAAATAGTTTCAATGTGAAAGTTCATCCCTCGGTTGATGACTACTGCAAGCTGTGGAAGAAGTGGGAGAGTTCCGGATGTAAAATAACCAATACTGAATGTTGTGCCTTTTGGGAGTTTGTGGTTAGAAACTGGAGCTCAAAAACGGAGGAAACTTTCAAGAGCAACTTATCTAAACTCCCGGTTTTAGATCCTATTTCTGATGGGATTTTTCTATTCGACAAGCGTGATGTTTTCTTTGGTGATGATTTTTTATTAATGGACCTGTTTCAAAGCTGTTCTCATCCCATATTCATATGGGATTCTCAACCGACTTTTAACTTTCTAACACGAGACAAGCTTGTGGATATCTACACCAAACTTGGTGTCCGTACATTGTCTGAATCTGTACAGAAAAACATACGCGAAGTTGAACATGTTGGATTGGCTCCAGTAAGAGAAAAGATTATGAAAAAGGGTTTGTTTAAACTGATTCTCTGCTTTCTTTCTGACTCGCGTCTTAAACTTGACACAGAAAGGAGACATGAAGCTGTTAGCCGGTTACTTGCAGATGAAGCTTATGAGACATTAGAACCACCAATGACGGTCGGATATAGTCTATCTTTGTCTTCTGGAGACGTATTAAATGTTGAAGATAAGCGAATGATCTGGTGGGACAAAGAGAAATCCAAGTTGTTTATGCAGAAGATGGAAAAATCTTGTGGTTCTGACAGTGTAATGGAATATGCATGCCATTATGGTGACGTAATAGCCGGTGGGGTGTTGTTGGAGAATGAAGAACTTGTGCCACAGCTTTCTGAACTGATCAGGTTGGGGTTGCTAGTGTCGTTTGATGACAAATCAGTTGACTTTCTCATGAAGACTAAAAAACTTAAAAAATCTTGATGGAGGACCAAGATTACCTTTCTTCCATCTTCTCTTAACAGGCATGTTATCTTTTATGTTTACTTTATTCCATCATGCAGTAATTGGTTTGATTTTGTAAACATGTTAAGACGATATGCCTTTTGATGTTTAAAAAAATCTTTATATAAGTGTTTGATTAGTGATAGTTAAGCTGTGTCTCCCTTAAACACAGATTAAGCTAGTCCCGAACGAATAGTAGATTTTGAGGCAGATCAACACATGCCTATATAGAATAAATGTATGTGTGTGTGGATGTGCTTGGGTTTAAAACTTTAAACAAAACATAACTGTAATATTATAGAATTTGATGACACCACTTTTGCGTTAAAAATTAACTGGGACTCAGTGGGAACTAAACACGCAACCCTCTGATGTATGTTTGGACTAAGTTTGTAAATTTTAAAATCTGGAGACCAAACTTGCAATATGGTCAAACCACGTGACCATTTGTGAAATTTTCTCAAAATAAAATGAGTTTGTAATGATCATAATAGGAAGGTGAAGGTGCTATAAGAGTAACCATCCTGCAAGGAAACTTGAAAGAGTTCAAGATGGGCGGAAACTTGATCCGCATGTTGAAGAGCAGTTTTCGTGTGGTGGCTTTTGGCAACGATCTCATCACGCCTGGGCCAGTGTGGTCGTGCTGACGGGTATGGAGTATATTACTTTAACTATGTTATTTTTGGTATACATGGTTTTGTACTTTTGTTTAAATGTTTGGTTGTATTGTTTTGTGGTAGGTCATTAAGTTTTTCTAAGGCTAAATTAACTTTTTTGTGTTAACTTATTTGAATGGGATTTGAATTTTGCGTTTTAGTTTTTGAATTAATCATTTAAGATTTTGTTGATTTATTCACATGGCTTTAGTTAAAGGTTTGCATTAATTTTGTGAAAAATGGAATTCTCATTTTTCTGTATGGGTGTTAACGAGTGAAGTAGACTCGTGAGCACAACGTGTTTAATGAACGAGCCCTAGCTGGCCCATGATAAAAATAACAACATTTACTGTTTTTTTTATATCTATATTACATCATAATAGAGATAGGCAACTTTTCACCTTCTACACCATCTCTCCATAAGTAGTGAAATTAAATGCACTTTCAAACTGTAATATTTATTGTTTGTTTATATACTAAATATAAGTTTATATAACTATTTATTGTATATATAGAGAAAATCTTGAACCTTTCTGACGATCGATTGATTAAATGTATGTGCCTATGTGGAGACAAACTTGATGAAGGTGACAATGAAGTGTATATAAACCTTAAAAGCTCGTTGCAAATATATGATAAACCAAATAGATTGAATCCGAATTCATTGCCTGCGGGACGGTGAACCAAATCGATTGAACTAGGGGTGTTCTTCGGGTTTCGGGTTTTTCGGGTCGGGTTCTTCGGGTTGTAAAGTTTTAAATGATGACCTGAAACCCAATCCAAATCTCTCACGGGTTTTTCACGTTGGGTTGATCAGGTGTTTCAAGTATCCTAGAAAACAAAAAAAATTTAATAACCACAACGCTAAAATTAAAACAACATATTCTTCTGTTTATAACGTAAATAATCAAATAATAAACCAACATAACTTGAATAAATAATTCAAAAGAACAGTAAAACTAACTCGAACCATAATCGTATTCAATTGGGCGTGATTTGGTATTCGATTACGGTTGCTATTAGTAATAAACGAAAAACACAAAATTAGTAATAAACATTTGATCGATAATAGTTAGAATGACAACAGTCGATTAGAGCCAGATTCTGATTACGTTAGTGGTTAAGAGTTAGCCTACTATACCTAAAAATATATTTAATTTCAAAACTAAAAGTTTATTCGGGTTGACCGAAAACTTAAATCAAACCCAAGAACCAACCCGAATTACTTCGATTCGGGTTCGGGTTAGTTTTTTTTCGGGTTCGGGTTCTTCGAATCGGGTTAGTTCGGGTTCGAGTACGAGTTTTTTCGGGTTATGTTTCGGGTTTCAGGTAAAAGTGACCACCCTAGATTGAACAAACAATTTAGCATAGTGATCTTTTACCAATTTACCCAAAAAGTTTTAAATGTGATTCAAATGTTGTATTTGCCCATCCTTATTTTAACCTCATTATAACTTATTGTCATAAGTTACAAAAATTAAAAATGTAACTTATGCCTTATTGCCCTCATAATGTTGAACTCGTCCAAACACCTTATAGCTTTTTGGAAAAGCTGTAAGTCATAAGGAGGCTAAAATAAGGAATCCCAAACACTCTGAGTATTGAATCGACTAACATGTCCATATCGCATATAATGGTGTAATACTTAGGGGTGTAAATGAGTCAGGCTGCTCAAGATCGGCTTGTTAAAAATTCGAATCGAACCAAGCTTCACTTTTCAAGCTCCAGCCCGCTTGCAAGTCTATCAACTATCAAATTTTCATTTAATACACTAAATATGTTTTAATAATAATTAGTATAAACTATGATAAATTTAAGTAAATTAATAGTATACACTATATTATGCTACAAATAAAAGTTTTAATCTTAAATATATATAAACGAAACCTCCATATTTTTCCTCAAGTCACCAGATTTCTTTATTTGTAAATGATTGTTTCTCATGCATTTAACCTAAATTCACGGGTATGGGTCTCACCAAGCCCAGATAGCCATTAAACAGGTTATAACATCTCATTATATTAAAAATTAATCTCACCAATATTTGATATGAAATTCTATAAAATAGGAATATATTAAAAATTAATATCCAAATTAAAAAAAAGATATTATTTATAATTATGAAACAATTTTATAGTATAAAAAAATAAACGGGTCATGGGTCTCATCAAACCCATAGCTTTTAAACTCGGTTATAACATCTCATATATTTGTGAAGCTCTTTCATCAAAAAACCCTAAGGTTTATTATTAACTTTCTTTTAATATATATAATGAAAAATAAAAAAAAATATATAAATTTTAGAAACGAATAATATAAAACAATCCCGTAATACGAAGGATAAAAGCTAGTTAAAATATATATATATATATAATGTAAGTTTAAAGATTAAATAATAAATAAAGAAAAAGACAAAACGAGCCAAACTTAAAAAGTTACTTACAAGCCAGGCTCAATTGAAAACTAAGCCTCGAAACGAGCCTAGCTTTAGCCTATGACGTTTACACATTACACCCCTTGCATCACTACTTCTCAACCACACTAATAATAATAATAATAATAATAATAATAATAATCTCCAGGTGCTTCTTAATCAATCAATCAATCACATCTTCATCCTTTTATTTTTACACTCTTACATGTTATTATAATTATTATTATTATAATGCGTTAATCATCTATATTATATGCTGTGTATTCTTAGGGCTATGCACCGATCTGCTTAGGCCTTGAGGATTTTTATATCCGCCGCTTATATCTTCGTATTCAGGTATTATTATTATTATTATTATTATTATTATTATTTCCGGCTATTTCTGTTCTGTGTGATTTGTTTAAGCTAATGATGCCGTTGGAACGTTTTCGGTTTGTTGATTAGGTTTTGGCAGTTTATACAGCTTGATTTGAGTTATGTTAAAAAGTCTAGATTATGTCAACTAGTAGTGAAGTACTCAACGAGCAGGCTTGAGCTCAGCTCGTATAACTTACACACGAGCTTGGCTTGTTTCGAGCTCTATTTTCGAAGCTCAAGCTCGGCTTGTTTCGAGCTCTGTTTTCGAAGCTCGAGGTCGGCTCGTGAGTAGAATTTGAAGCTCGAGCTCGGCTCGTTTACTATTTATTAATTACTTTTTATTTATTTATAACTATATATATATATATTATATTATATTATATTTTCAATTATAATTTTATGTATAAAATAATATATATTATCTAGTTATTTTTCATAACATTATATATGTTATTTAATAATTATTAAATATATTAATTAAAAAATTATCTTAATGGCAGGTTCGTTTAGGCTTGTGAGCCGGCTCGAGCTCGAAAAGTGAAGCTCAGACTCGATTAAGCTCGGCTCGATCGAGCTATTTCACGAGCCGATCTCGAGTAGCTCGGCTCGTTTGCACCTCTAATTATGTGTATATCTAGGGATGTAAACGAAACGAACCAAACAACGTCTCGTTCGTTAAGATTTTATCAAACAAGCGACGGTTCACGAACACAAACAATGTTTTATTTGATTTTTTGGCTAACAGAGAATGGTTAGTGTCAACTGTGACACTGTTGCTCACTCTGGCTACCAAGTTTGTGTATATCTAGGGCTGTAAACGAACCGAACCAAATGACGTCTCGTTTGTTAAGCTTTTATCAGACAAACAAACGGTTCACGAACACAAACAATGTTTAATTTGATTTTTTTGGCTAACAAAGAATGGTTGGTGTCAACTGTTCACTCCGGCTACCAAGTTTGTGTTGGTGATTTTTTTCAACATTCATGTTCATATGTTAATTTTACATATAATTTAATCGCATAATACATTAATATATTTTTGTTTTTTGTTTTATTTATTATACCTGAATACGAAGATATAATCGGCGAATATAAAAATCTTCAAGACCTAGGCAGATCGGTGCATATCCCTAACAATTAACAATTAACAACAATTTCAGTTGAAAATTAAAAGAGAGCAAAACAATAAGATGGGATTGAGCACCTGGAGATCGTGTCATTGTTCCACTAATCAACGACATTATGGAAGACATCATGCAATTGACCAAAAGCGAAGAGCAAACCATAAACTGAAGTAGGTTGTTAAAACAG
Organism: Bidens hawaiensis; assembly: GCF_021521415.1. Classification (NCBI taxonomy): domain Eukaryota; kingdom Viridiplantae; phylum Streptophyta; class Magnoliopsida; order Asterales; family Asteraceae; genus Bidens; species Bidens hawaiensis. The sequence continues at coordinate 196,161 of NW_027494422.1, read as the reverse complement.
TTGTGTACGGATTTTAAACAATTTGACGGCTAATGAAGTGGATCGGAGATCGGAAGGGTGATGGGTAGAGTGATGGAGTGATTGGATGGTGTGTGTTTGTGTTTGGATTTAGATTTGGTTTTTGGAGGTGTTGATTGTGGCTGGTTTGGATTTGACTAGTTGCAATAATCAACATCTCCAAAACCAAATGCGAACACAAACACACACCATCCAATTACTCCATCTCTATACCAGTCACCCTTCCGATCTCCGATCAACTTCGTTTGTCGTCAAGGTGATAAAGATTCCGTACATAACAACTTAAAAACCTACTTTAGTTAGAGTTATGGTTTGCTCTTTGCTTTTGGTCAATTTCGTGATTTCTTCCGTAATCTTCTTGATTGGTGGAACAAGGATAGCAATCTACAGGTGCTGCTCAATCACATCTTATTGTTTTATTTTCTCTTATAATTTTCAACTGAAACTGTTGTTAGTATAATGCATAAATGATGTGTATTGTTAGGGATATGCACCGATCTGCCTAGCTTGAAGATTTTTATATTCGTCGATTATATCTTCGTATTCAGGTATAATAATAATTTCCGGCTATTTCTGTTCAGTGTGCTTTGTTTATGTAAATGGTGCAGGGCTCTAAACGAACTGAACGTTTGGCGAATTGTTAGTGAACGGTTTGGCGGAAGTTCGTTTATGTTCATTCGTTTAATAAATGAACGATCATGAACAACGAGTTTGTTTGGTAATATAATGAACGAGCACGAACACGTGTTCGTTCAATTGTGTCCGTGAAGGTTTGATAAAGTATTCGTTTATGTTCATAAATGTTTGTTTTTAAAGGTTTTTAATACTTCTTTTTTTACTTTTTTAATCTTATCATATAGACTTAAGGAATTTTTTTAACTATAAAACAATAATATATATGAGTATTATGTGATTTATTTATATGTAAAATTAACATACGAATATGAATGTTAAATCGCCGGACCGAGTTGTTGACATTGACCATTCTCGGTTAGCCAAATCAAATAAAACATTGTTTGTGTTCATTTGTGTTCGTGAACCGTTCATGAACAAGCTCATTTCCTTTAATCCTTAATGAACAAACACAAACAAGAAATTGCGTTTGGCTAGCTGTGAATGAACTGTTTGATTGTCCGATAAAAGCTTAACGGATGAACATGAACTAGGCCTTGTTCGGTTCGATTCGTTTGCAGCCCTATGTGCACTGAAACTTGCCTCTGTAAGTTTTACTCAACCAACTTAACTGTACATGTAGGATTGTTTTGGACGAACTATATCAAGTCCACCTGATGCTTGGTTTGATGTGCTGGAGCGTGTTTCCAAAGATAATAACAAGACACTCAAGTGAGTGAGTGGATATGCATCCTGAGTTTGCAGTTGAAATTTACCATATTGATTTGGTTCCTCCTTAATATCCAAATGTTAGAACATGTTATGACTTATGATGCATCCCATTTCAGTCTACAAGGTGTCCTCAACACTCGTTTAAACTAAAAAAATTATATATATTTGCAGGCGGACTACAAAAGTAAACAGGTGCCTTAACTTGGGATCATATAACTACCTTGGATTTGCTGCTGCGGATGAATAGTGCACGCCCCGTGTAATTCAGTCTTTGAAGAAATACTTTGCAAGCACGTGCAGTTCTCGTGCTGATGCAGGTAGTTTTCTAGTTCCATATCCTATTTATAATAGAAAAGATTACACAAATGGTCCCTGTGGTATGTTAAAGTTTCAATTTTGGTTTTCAAGTGTGGGAAAGTACACCACTGGTCCAAACGTATGCAAGAGCATAAGACCAATGGTCCCTGGTATGGATGGAGTTATTTCCATTTAAAAATGTATGGGAATTTGATAAAAATCAAATATTATCGAAACGCCCCCAGCGCCGCATGTTACAACGATATTGTTTTTTGGACTTCTTAGGCTACTCTCTACTTTGTATTTGGACCCTTCTCTCTCTCTCTTACATAAGTTTTGACCAGTGGTATACTTTCCCATACTTAAGGACCAAAAGTGAAATTTAAGCATACCATAGGAACCGTTCTTGTAACTTTTTCTTTATAATTTTTTTTAACGTACGTAAATGGGAATCGAAGTTCATGATCTGTTATCTTTACTTGTTATTATGAATTCAGGAACTACAGACCTGCATTCTGAATTAGAGGAGGCGGTGGCTCGTTTTATTGGGAAACCAGCTGCTTTAGTTACTGGAATGGGTTATGTCACTAACTCTGCTATCCTTCCTGTCTTAATTGGAAAAGTATGCACCACTATTAGAATATTAATACGAGTGAGACGTTTAGTTTCTCATTATTTTTTTTTTCATGATTGCTCACAGGGAGGGTTAATAATTAGTGATTCTTTGAACCATAATTCTATTGTCAATGGCGCTCGAGGGTCCGGTGCTACAATTAGAGTATTTCAACATAACAGTAAGTTCATATTTATTGCTTCTTAAAATTCATTTAGTATTGCATATTTATATATTTTGTTATTGACTTGCATACTTTTATATGTGTATTGAGAGAAAACATTGCACATGGTCAACCGAGAACACATAGACCTTGGAAGAAAATCATGGTTGTCGTGGAGGGGATATATAGCATGGAAGGAGAAATTTACAAGCTTTGCAAGCTTCCCGAGATTGTTTCAATATGTAAAAAGTACAAGGTAATTCTTTTGAATATTAAGTCACTTAAGTTGTACTTTTGTTGACCACATGTAGTTATAGGAGTTTTAACTTGTTGTATATGTAACAGGCATACGTGTACTTGGATGAAGCTCATAGTATTGGAGCAATTGGGAAAACTGGAAGAGGCGTGTGTGAGCTTTTGGGTGTCGATACTGCTGATGTGGATATTATGATGGGAACTTTCACAAAATCATTCGGTTCATGTGGTGGTTACATAGCAGGATCCGAGGTCTCCTTTTATTTTATCACTTCAGAAATAAACAATATTATTATTGTTGTTGTTTCGACATTTCTATTTGCATGACAGGAACTTATTCAGTATTTAAAATACACTTGTCCGGCTCATCTATACGCCACATCCATATCACCGCCTGCTGCTCAGCAAATTATATCTGCCATAAAGGTTATTGTCGGAGAAGACGGCTCTAATCGAGGTTCATATTTCTTATTTCTATAAATTTACTCTCTAAACAGCATTTTGACCATGTTGATCATAATTAGCCGATATTTAAATTATTTATTGTTACCTTTTTATATAGGTGCTCAGAAGCTGGCTCAAATTCGTGACAACAGCAATTACTTTAGATCAGAGTTGCTGAAAATGGGATTTGAAGTTTTAGGGGACGATGACTCGCCTATAATGCTTTATAATCCTGGAAAAATCCCCGCCTTTTCAACAGAGTGTCTCAAACGGAATGTATGTTTTTTTTTGAATAATAATGTCCGTTTCTTTAACATTTTTATATATATATATATATATATAGGATTAAGTTCATTTCAGAAGTGATTTTATAGAGAGAAGTGCGAGAAGTGATCTCAACCATTAGATTATTAATCAATGGTTGAAAATTTATTGCATTTATTATAATTAATAAAACTTGAAAGACTTTGAAATTAATAATAATAGGGTAGTTTAGGTAGAATAAAACAAATCATCATTTAATTAGTCTCATCTATCCCTAAATAAAAGCTCAAGAATTTATAATTTGTAAGTTACAATTTATTTATTTTATTATATATTAGTGTAAGATTTGATTTTGCTCTTTTTTCACCAATAAAAAGTTTTTAATTTATAACATTTAAGCAAAATAGTAACTTCATCATTGATTGCTATTTTGAAAAAAAAATTAATACTCTGAAGATGTGTGAGACAGAAAAAAATGTGTACGAATAAACTGGAAATGTGTAGGAAAAGAAATAAGATATGTATGAGAAAAATAAAGATGTGTAGGAAAAAATTTAAGTTGCGTATGGGAAAATTAGAAATGTGTAGGGAAAAAAATGAAGACGTGTATGATAAAATTAAAAATGTGTAGGAAAAGTTTGAATATGCATGGGAATAAAATAAATACGCGTAGGAAAAATTGAAGATGTGTATGACGAAAGAAAAACGTGTTTGGCGATATTGTAGATGTGTAGGAAAAAAATATGTTATGTATAAGAAAATTAAAGATGTGTAGGATAAAAAGTAAGATATGTATGAGAAAATTAAAGACGTGTAGGAAGAAATTAAATATGCGTAGGAAACATTTGAAGATGTGTAGGACGAAAAACATGCGTACGGAGAAATTGAAAATGTGTAGGAAACATATTTAGATGTGTATGAAAAAATTAAAGACATGTAGGAAAAAAATTGTAGATGTGTAGGAAAAAATTATAGTTGTGTAGGATGAATTCAAGATATAAGCTAAAAAATTATAAAGATTAATTTATTGTTTTATGGATTTATTGTGATTATATTAATTATATTAGTTAGAAATGTAACTTGTATTGGTTTAATTATATATATTAATTGGAGAGAGAACATATTTATATTACTTTAATAACCTTTTTATATATTTTAATGATTCAAGATTAAAAATTAAATGAGTGGTCTAGATTAAGTTCTCGCACTTCTCGCTGTAACTTTACTTCTCGCATGAACCATCCCCTATATATATATAAATTTTTTAATTCTGTGACAACAGGTGGCGGTTGTTATGGTTGGTTTTCCTGCTAGCCCTTTACTGTTATCTAGAACGCGTATATGCATTTCTGCTGCTCATACACACGAAGACATGGTCAAAGCGTTAGAGGTTAAAAACCGAACTGTTAGATAATAATATAGTATTAATATACTGCATTTAAATAATTTCATCATGTAATGTAACAATGTTTACTTGCCAGGTTATAAGTACAGTTGGAGACATGGTGGGGGTTAAATACTTTCCAGCTGAACCGAATAAGCCACAACTTGAAGGAAACCAAGTAAAGGTGGAGTAGATTTTATCATTATTATTATTATTCTTTTTAATATTTTGGGTCGGGCAAATTCATCGAGTCCTTTAAAACCCGCGTATGTTTGTGGTTGGAGAACAAGATACATGTAAATACTTGTATGCATTTCTTTATAGAATCTTGGTAGGGCTTCTTGTATCATGTCTATATGTATCAAGTTTTTAAGTAGAATTTTGGGCTAGGGCTGGTATTCAGTCCGTCGGTCTGGTTTGGTCGATGGTCATGATTTAATATGTAGTATGAGGTTGCGTTATATGAACATAACTAGAAAACTAGATCATTTGTGAACGGGCTTCGAAGTAGGCAACGGTAGGTGTGATGAACGCTAGCACCCACGCAACCTGACACTAGCCCACATGCATAATGGCATATCTATGTGTGTATTTAGATGAGTTATGAACGTGTTTTTAACCAGTACTACTGCACACTAATCAAATCAGAATCAGCTGGGTCGCTGGTTTATTTTCCCTAACTAAACCACTCTACAACGTGCATACCAATTGCGAAGAATTCAAACTCGTGAAGCTCTAAAGCATTCTTGAACGTGGTGGCAACGCTTTCGTGGTGGTTTCTATGTTTCCGGACTTTAGAAGTCGTTGAATGGTTTGGTGTAATAAGTTTGTTAAATCCCATTATTCATACAAATTAGCTGTATCATGTATGTTAGTTTAAATTAATTTTTTTTATTAAGTACCGTATGAGCATTTTTGACTAAATCATTATCACATAAAATAAAAATATAATTAAGTGCTAATTATAAATGGGTTAATTATAAATGGGTAAATAATAGAAAAATAAAGGGTGGTGGATTTAAAATATTGTCGCATATATTAAAATCCAGTTATCCACTAACTAAAGATAAAACTCTAGTTTGATACGAGGATGTCTGAGTTTTACTACCATTAGGCCATTGGACGGGTGGGTTTTCTCATAAATTAGAGATAACTTGGAAGCACTTAAGGCCTCCATACGACTGGGTTAAGCTAATTGGCGGTGCTTTTTGCCATTGACTTACCCTGTACGAAATATCTAGGCAATTCTCTATTTGTTGGTCGTAAAAACAAAAAAAGATAGTAATAAACAATTCATTTATATATCATACAAGAACTTCAATACTAAGGCTGAGGGTAGTTGGGCACCGGGGCTTGGTTGAGCCCCAAGTGATTCAATATATTTGCGCCACGTAGGCGTTGATGTGGCACATGATCAAGCCCCTCAACCAAACCTCAGAGGGTGTAGTGGTCCAGGTGATCAGGGGCTTGATTGATTTTATTTATTTATTATTTTTTTTGTTATATACACAAATATAAATTAAAATACTTAATTAAAAGATAAATAAAAAGGAAATAAAAAGGAAAATAAAAAGAAAAATAAAAAGGAAAATAAAAAAATACATATAAATTGAGTGTCGTTGATGTTAATATTACCCCAACCCGACATGGTTTGTAACTTGATAGATTCTTAAATTATTAGAGAGAAATGTAGTGAGAATGGTGTGTTATTGTTATAAAATAGGGTAGTTATTTATAATGAGTTTGTAAAAAAAAAGAATTTAAAATAGCCCAACGGCTATTTTTTTGAAAACCAAAACATCACCAACGGCTAGTAGCCTCGTGGTCCCAGCCACGGCGGCCAACCGTGCCACCAATCACCAGAGGGGTGTAGCGGTGTTCGCGAGACACGTAGGCGGTCGCGCCCCCGCTCACCCCCCAATACCCTCAGCCTATTCATAACAGGCCCCATTAATATAACTAGATTTATTATGTTAATGTTTAGAAATTCAAGTATTACACTCAAAAGCCCTAACTTTTTTTTATATATCATACAAGAACTTCTTAAAAAACTTCATATGCTTAGTTTGTAACGAAATGACTATTGACAAGCTCCCGTCTTTGATCGGGCTCGGTAACAAGGTGCATACTAGACGTGCACAAATCGGGTTCAACTGGAAAACCCGAACCGGTTCGAAACCGGTTTTTTCACACCGGGTTGTAAAATGGAACCGGTTCCAATAAAGAACCGGTTCGGTTCCCGACCCGAACCGATGCCCAGATATGCTAACTTTTAAGAACCGAGTAGGGTATGAACCGGAACCGGTTTTTACGTAAAAACCGGTTCCACCGGTTTTTTTTGAAATTTAAATATTGTAGTCGTTAGGAACCGGTTCCAACGGCTATATAGCCGTTTTTGACCGTTGGAACCGGTTTTTTAACTACAAATAGGTTATTTTCTTGTGTACTTGTTAAACCAATTCCAAAACTATAAAACACACTCCAAACCACAATTAACTTTAAACCGACAACAAATGGCAACAAAAGCACTCTTCTTAGCCTTCTTGTTAGTTTTTTTGATGTGTGCCATAATAATATTTAGTTGGATGGTCGGGTAAAGGAACGAGTTTGCTAAAGGAGTAGTTTTTTAGTTTGTTTTTGAGTTTGGTGGTAAAACAAGTGGCGGAAACAAGTTATATATAGGTTTGGGCATCAAAAACCGGTTCCAACGGCTATATTACCGTTGGAACCGGTTCCAACGGATCTATTGTCTCAAAAACCGGTTCCAACGGCTATATTACCGTTGGAACCGGTTCCAACGGCTAATTGGTGTCTAAAAAACCGGTTCCAACGGCTATATTACCGTTGGAACCGGTTCCAACGGCTAGTTTGACTTTTGTTTGACCCTTCAAAAAAAACCCGTCGGAACCGGTTTTTCCAGGTACGAACCGAACCGGTTCCAATTAAGAACCGGGTTGGAACTGATACTGACATACAAATAGGAGAACCGGGTACGATTTTCGGGTACAAAAATACCCAAACCGGGTATTGTACCAACCGGGTTGGAACTGGAACCGGTTCCGGTTCGGTTCCACCAGTTAGGTTCCGGAACCGGTTTTTTTGTGCACGTCTAGTGCATACTCCTTCAACACTAATCATAACGGGCCCCATGAATATCGGTCGACCCCATCCAAAGTCCACATCATGGATCGGAAACCAAGCCCATGTAGTTAAAAAAAGATTCGCGCTTTTAAAGGTTTCCACAGTGTCACCAACCAAAGACGTTATATTAGGCTGAAGTTCCAAGTAGTCGATTGCTGACTTTATGTAGTCATTGGTCCTCCTCACTACCGCCTCGTGGATTTTACTAGCGGCATGCCAACTAGGTTTTGATAGAATATCGCCCGCTAGTGTTGTTGCATTATTTGTGAAGACAACATTCCCAAAATAGCCTGGTGGTAGTGCAGGCTCAAGATGGGCCCGCACATCAGAAGGAAAGTAGAGCTTCGTTTCCTCCTCATCAGTAAGGGAACGAGCTTTACACATGCTCTTCCAAACATGTCCTGAGATCATCTCAAAGGTACTATAGTTGATGGGACCACCATCCTCACTCGATTTGGCTTTGAGCGCATTGATTTGGTCTCGTGTTACCTTAAAAATTGAGAATGCTATTTCGCGTGGTTGGGCTTCGGGTGGCAGTTTCATTGGCGAACCGAGGTGGTATTCAATGTGGTCATATACCGGTTGTGGTGGGACACGAGCATGAAGGAGGGTTCGATCTATGAAGGGTGGCGTGATGTGGTCAAGGCCACGAGCCATATCGGCCCAGGCGTTCATGAAATGAAGTGCGGAGATCCCGTCACACACGAAATGGTGCATTCCAACTCCTAGAGAAACTCCTCCACATTTGAAGAATGTGACCTGCTCAAATTTGCATATAAATTAAAACATGTTTGTATTTATAGCACTATCATCATCAATCCATTCACTATCTCAACTTTCATATTATGTCTACTCCAAAGTTATATTTTGTTAACATTATAGAAATTAAATATTTAGTTAAAGTTAGAATATCACTAAAGGATAAAGTACTTTGATTAAGTTAGTTCAATATATGTATATAAAAAGAATTTTAAATTATTTATGACTAGAGGGAAGTTGATATATGCATAAAACATAAAACAATAGTTACAATGGTATTATATCTAATCAAATAAAAGTCAAAAACATAAAGTTGTGAGTTCACGTTTCGAACCAATAACAAATAATAATAATAATAATAATAATTATAATAATAATAATAATAATACTGAAAATACCATATCGAAAATGAAAACCATAAAGTTACACAAAACTTTCACGTAACCCAAATAATAAAGTCGAAATATGCTCAAAATGATAACGATTCAAAAATCATAAAAATGGATACCGCTAGCAATAATCCATAATACTGACACCTGCATAGATGTTGTTAGATCAGTATCGGTCGGTTCGTCATGGTACTAGCACGATATCAACACTCGGTATACTAAAAAATGGCTTATTTCGAATACAGCACCGTATTTAATAAATTTTATATTAGAATGTTTAGAAAAAAAATTAAATCAAACACAAACGCGTATACATTTAGCTTTTACTTTAAGTTAATGAACGTAAGTATTGAACTATGTATTATTATTATTATTAAGTATTATTAGTGTGAGCCCACATACCTATCTTAAATTTCTAGGGTTTACATTCGGTTCTCAATATATTGCATTGTCAAGAAATAAACATTTAAATATTTATCATTATGCTACAGTAAGTTACTAAGTTTTAACTTAGAGAAAAATAAAATTATTTAAAAATTAAATGAGTTAAAACTTATAATATTAATAATAGAATTGGTGAAACTAAAACTTAAAAAAGAGTGGTTAGCAACTTAGCACTTAGCACTTAGCACTAGGCATTGAATTGAAGTTATATACTTATATATATGAGATCCATACATAATCATGCATGTAAATGTTTTTAATCACCTGTAAGACCAGCAACGGATACGATTCGATTCCTCGCGAGTAATCAACGGCGGGGATAAGTTCCTGGAGCTCGGGTGTAGGCGTAAAGTCCCCAAAATCATCAATCACACCATCATAATCCGCCTCCAAGAACAACACGCCTTGTCCTTGACAATCGATCTCAATCCTGCCATTCTCGCCTTCCTTCAACCTACCCGCCAACGGGTAAAATGCAACCAAAGCTTTGCTCAAAGCTTCCTTTATGAGTTTTGTATCAAAGAAGTTGGTAGCACCGTTGGGACGGTAAATATAGACCGTTTGTGTGTGGGCACACGGGACCATGAGGTCGAGGTTCGAGTTCCATAGGTTTATGTTTGGAGTCTGGTCGAGTGGAAGCACCGTAGTTGAGTCTCGTACCACGATCTTCATGTGTATGCTTGGTTGTTAATGATGTGTTGAAGATTGTAGTAAAATTTAAAATTTTGTATCATGTATATATAAGGAATATTTAGGATTGTATATTTATAGTGTATGTAGTGTTGATTTTCTCTTGCATGGGGCCTATGTATATTTGAACATAGACTTTGTGCTGTCAAAACGCATATTGATTATTTAATTCTCATCATTCAAATTCAAGCATAAATATTTAATTTCTTGTGTTTCTCGTGTAATCACTAATCAGTTAAATACTCGTCTATATATAAAACTAAGATAAAAACTAGAGGTGGCAATTATGACCTGTTGGTTGAATGAGTTGTATCAAAATGTATATGATGGATCAGAATGGGTCAAACTAAAAAAAGAAAATGATTGAAACGGGTCAAAACGGGTTGACATTTCTCGGTTTTTTTATAGAACGAGAAAAGCGGAAAAAACTTTTTAGTATTTTTACTTTGTAATTTGATTTATATTTTGAGTTATAATTTTTTAATTATTTTTTTTGAATTTTTTGGTGGAGGGTTTGGAAATGGTAAAATGAGAATTTCAAAACCCATTTCAAAACCCTCACCAAAAAATTCAAAAACAATAATTAAAAAATTATAACTCGAAATATAAATCAAAAGTTTAAAAAGTAAAAATACTAAAAAGTTTCTTCCGTTTCTATCGTTCCATAAAAAAAACCCGAAAAATGTCAACCCGTTTTGACCTGTTTCAATCATTTTCTTTTTTTAGTTTGACCCATTCTGACCCATCATATACATTTTGATACAACTCATTCAACCTAATGGGTCACAATTGTCACCCCTATTAAAAACTCACTTAGGTATATTATGTCTAGAGTTATTCTGGTCTTTTTTACATTCGGCTTCAACACAAGAGGTTCAACTTTTCATTTAGAAGCCAATTTAAAAAGAGCCAAATGCTCTTATGTCTATGCGATTTAGATATGTCATATGAATGGTTCCATTCAGTGGCAAACAAACACCCCCTTAGTCTTTTTCGTCTTTTTCGGTTAAGATTTTGTAACTATATTTGTTGATGATTGTTTTTGTTTGAGACGTTAAATCCACTTACATGTTTTGCAAGTGAGAGCATGATTGTTTTTACTTGTGTTTTATTTTGTCATAGTTTAATTATGCATCATTTATGATCTCTCTCTCTCTCTCTCAAATGTATATCCTTATTTTGTTGGTTAGTAGACCTTTAAGTTAAGTTAATTAATCAAGCAAATAAACTAATTATAAAGAGAGAATCATGAAGAATATATGTAGAAATCATAATATTTAAAGATAATGGTATAATGATCATGTTGTAGTTGAAATCAAGTGGTGTCCATGTCATTGATCTTATCTTAAAGAAGCACCCACTAATTATAGAACCAATTTCTTAAGGAGACAAATTGGTTTTAAGAGTTGACATATGGTGAAGTATTATATTTAGCCAGCTAGCTAGCTTATGTGATACCGGAATCTACTGTCGCATATCCACTACTTTAGCTTGTTTATCCGACTCTATCCTGGTTGTTTCATGCTTAAAATCATGTTAAGGTGCGCGCGCCGCCCTACTCGCCCCACCGGAGTAGTCGTGTTACATGTGACACGAATATTTTATGACAAGTATCACTAAGTTGTAGTTTATTCAAAGTGCAACTAATGATGTTGTAGTTTGAATCAAATGGTGACCATGTCATTGGTCTTATCTTTTCACCCACCAAAAGAGGAAATTGGGGGACGAATTGGTTTTGAGGGTTCACTAAAGGAAGTTAGTGAAGAATTAAGTTTACTTAGCTTATAGCATTTTCGACAGGTTCTCTGTATTGTTATGATTGGGTTCTCAATATTGTACAAAGTAGTTACTTATTAATGGTAGTGAGCTTGGAGGAGATAGAAAAACTTTTGTTGATGAGTTAATCTGAATAAACACTGTTCACCCTATATAACTTTTTAATGTTTTATGAAAGTAGTTTTAAGTGCAGAAAAATGGAAATATTTACTATTGGTTTAGAAATCTAGTAGGATCTTTTCCTAATCTGTCGCCTCACAACTTTTATAAACTATTATGAGAATATTAGAGGATTTAGGGCTAAAACACACGTTTTATATCTTAAAAAAGACTATTTAAAGAATTTTACAGTTCAATTTATAAAAAATTTTGTCTTACGTGGCCGGCTTTGAGTCTTTGACATTTATTTATGTCGTCATCAGAATCCCTCATAATTTAAATAAGATGCAATATAATTAGTACAATATTAGCATCTTATTATTAAATTTTACTTCATATTTCTTATAGCTTAGTTATAATTCTCTCATAAGTCGTAACTAATAGAAGTATTAGAAATTACAAAGTCTTAAGGATTGAATATTTATTACGATTTTGATCCTCGGTATAATTTCATAAGAAAAAAACAAATGAAGAAGAAAAAGTAAAAAAAAAAAAATTAATATGTTTGAAATCCATCCATAGTTTTTTAGGTTAGAAGTTAGGGGTGTGCAAAGTCAGTTCGATTCGATTATGGGGTTTATCATAACCGTAACCGAGCTAATTTAGCTATGGAAGATTTCTTAACCATAATCATAACCAAATTGCCAGTTAACCTTCGGTTATGGATCACTTTCAGTTAAGTTTGGTTGATTGTCCAATGTATTTTGTTCTAATTGAAAATGGTTCGGTTATGGCGTTCTAAGCTCAATTATGAAGTTTCGAAGCTGAAATATGTCAGTTTCAAGCTTGGTTATAGTGTTCTAAGCTATTTTGTAAACAGTTATAGCAAATTTAAATGTTTAAAGCTGAAAATGGATGTATAAAAGACAAGTCCCAAACAACGTTGAAACATTAAACGAATAAACTTTGTATATGATACAATTGTGTTTCTAGGTCTCAATGCTGGATATCTCGTGCTTGTATAAGTGAAATTTATATTCTTTTCGGCCTAACCCAAAATATCGTAGCCTCGTAGGCCCAACGTACAATATTCAATTAATTATTAACTAACAAAAACCTTTGGGCCTAAATTCAATATATTTTGCCATTTTTTTCGGTTCTAAATTTTCAAGCTTTAATGAGAAAACCAAAAAAACCGAAACTGAACCAAAGTAGCAAACCCAAACCGGAATAAACCAAAATGGAACAGTACATACTGGTTCTTGGTTCGACTTTAGCCAAAAACTGAACCGACCCATGCATATGCTTAGTAGAGTTTGCTGGTAGCTACTTGTACATCGAGTAATAATTATCCTAATCAAATCCCATCTAACGATCAAGTCTTAACATATAAAAAAAAAGATGCATTTCTTCATTCAACACAAATCCTCTTGTCCATGTTGAGCGCCACTACACCTAAACACACACAAATTCTTGTTAATAATTTTTTCAATGAGGTTCTAATAATAATAATAAAAAAAAAGGGTTATGATTTTTTTTTTGAGATCAAAAACCCCTAAAAAAGTTTAAAAAAAAAACAATAAAAAAATCATAACTTAAAGTATAAATAAAACACGAAAAAAGTAAAAAAAAAAGGTAAAATGTTTCCCCCGTTGTCTTCGTTCATAAAAAAACGAGAAATAAACCGAAAAGTTGACGAAAACGAAACAAAAACCAAAACTGAACTGAATTGATCGAAACCGAAAAAAGATCAAAACGAAACTAAAAACCTGAAACCGAACATAAATGAAATTGAAAAAAACTGACCAAAACGAAACAAAAAACCGAAAACGAATCCGAAATTGACCCGTCTAGTGCGAAAACACGAAAGAAACCGAAACCCAACCCGTCCAGTGCGAAAACTCGTGTCGGCACGAAACCTCATCCGAGCCAAAACCTAAACAGATCTCGTTCCAATCCAAAACCCGTTTCAACCCGAACCTGCAATATTTCCATAAGACACTAACCCACGTCGACCACATCTTTAAATTTGTCGACCTATTTTGACCCGAAAATAAGAATGTGGAATTTCATGTGACTCATTTTGACCCATTTAGTTAAAACCTATGACCCATACCAACCCATATAATTTTTAAAACAACCCAAATTGACCTATTAAAGTGGTTTGGGTCAAGATTACCACCTCTAGGTTTTATCTCTAACGAGTCAAACAAATAAAAACTGAAAACCATTCGAATGAATCTAAATTGTACTCCCTCCGTCCCATTATAAGTATCGAGGTTTGAAAAGCACAAATTTTAAGGTGGATTGAATATTTACTTTTTTTTTCTTACCAAATAACAATAATGCCCTTGAAAAGTGGGTCAATCAATATTGTTTATTAATGTTAGTTGTGTGTTTAAGGGTAAACTTTGGAAATCAGCTAATAAATTTTGAAAGTATACACTTGTAATGGAACAAACAAAAAGAAAATTTGAACACTTATAATAGGACGGAGGGAGTACTTAACAAACAAAACTTAGCTCCTATAACATTTTATTCAAATAATTGTATAATTTTCAATATAATTGATGTAACATTTGTAAAACATAATGTAACAAGTTAACTTAGACTTTACCAGGTGCAGCTCATTCAGCATTATGCGTTTGATCGTGCTCGATGAAATCCAATGCTTCCTCCACGGTCATAACATTTACATGACTAACACGGTTTTTGTGAGTCACACCATATATCTTGTCAGCAACTTTCACAAGCTCGGGTCAAAATGTGGTTGCAATGAACTGTGTACTTTGCATATCTGCGAAGCGACGAATGATATCTAGAAACATGTCGTCAAGGATGCAAATAATAGAACAAATGAGACAACACACGCGAGTGCAAGTCAACAATTTATTTGACTAGCTAGCACTAAATAATAAAAGTGACAATTTCCACCTATTTACTTTTAAATGGATTAATCTCTTGAATCATTTTATGTGGAAAATTTGATCATTATTATTAAGGGGAAATAGCATAAAAAAAACTAGTATACTTTCTGTTTTTCTCGTAAAAGTTCTTTTAACAATATTTACACATTAAAAACTCTCCATATGTTAGATTTTTTTAAAAATTGTTAGGGACTTTTACGATAAAAAACAGAAAGTATGTTGGTTTTTTATAGTATTTGCTCTATTATCAAAACTTCAAATATTTGGCAGGATACTTCCAACTGCAGTTCTATACTGAGGGTCTAGTGCCGCGTCTATCTCATCAAACAGGAAAAACGGCGCAGGATCATGTCTTTGAATGGCAAATATAAGTGCCAATGCAACCATAATCTTCTGAACACCGGACAATTGCTTCATTGATTGTCTCCTCCTGTCCCATGAAAGAAACCTACAATATTAACCTTAAATCAAAATGAACCTTTGCACATACATGTTCAAAACATACATCATGCATGCCACCTCTAACTATGATAAGAGTCGTAAAAAAACCCAAGGCCAGCTCGTTAAAAGCTTAGATCAAGCCAAACAATCGAAGCCCGAGCCTTAAAGTAAATTTGTTTAACAAACAATCTGGCTTTATTATTTATATAATTCATGCCCATGGGCCGGCCAAGTCATGCCATTGTCTTGGGCCTCCAACTTTGTTAGGCCTCCAATTATTATAATATTGTTATAACATGTATATAATATATGTGTTAAAAATGGGTCACAAACTAAAATGAAGACCCAATTCCTTTTAGTTATGTATTGCTTATGTTGAATGCTTGATAGGGTAAAAATCAAAAAACAAAAAAACCAAAAAATATATATTTACATACAAAATTCTTGTTTTTTATTTTATAAAAAATTTTAAGTTCATCAACTATAAACTTAATAGTTTATTATTGCCGGTTCCAAGCCCGGGTAAAGGAGGAGGGTTTATATCAAATTGTTTTTAAAAAAGGCCTAATTCACTTTAGAGGCTTCAACATTTTAATTCACTTTAGGAGGTGTTTGGGATTCCTTATTTCCACCAACTTATAACTTATAAACTTTTTGAAAAGTTAATAATGTGTAAAAGGTGTTTGGCAAACCATAAGGACTTATGGTTTTTAACTTATGGCCAAGGCAAACTAAGAGAGTTTTGAAAAGTTATGATTCTCTAACTTATTAACTTAAAGGGTATACTATTCCCAAGCACTCCTTAAAAAACAACTTATTAACATAAGTTAATCCAAACACTTTTATACAAACTCCTTTTCAAAAAGTCATAAGTTTATAATTCCTTTTCACATAAAGTCCTTTTGAACTTAAATAAGGAATCCCAAACACACCCTTAGGCCTACAAGGACGTTGAGACGACCCTGATATAATTTATGTTTAATGTGTTAAAATATTTATTTATATGAAAATAATTAGTAGTAAAAAATTATAATAATATAACTAAACAATGCACACTATGTTATATATAAAACTATAGTTTAAAAAATATAAAAGAAAACACAAATGTATATAAATTAATGAATGAATATTCAACAAGCCGAGCTCGGGCTTGTTTACACCCATAAGTCCTTTGATAAAAGAAAGGTTCTGTAGAGAACACACTTGCCTTTACTTTTACACCAATGTATTTTTCGACAGGCTTCTTGACATCATCCTGAGGTACATCATTGTCATAATCGTTATCAGCGGGTTCACCATCCTGCTTTGGAAGACATAAGAAGTAAGTTAGAAATCCCACAAGGACGGAAAATGTACGTATAAAGGAAACTAAAAACCCGACCTTTTTCTTCATCATGATCAAAAATCCATGACCGCCTTGCTCAAGTTCAGAAAATACATCTCGAAAATGCATAGCCAAGCCTTCCAAAGTACTTTCAATATATTCATCGTTGCGTTGATCCAGTATTGATACAAGTTCTTTGATTTTCTGTAAATAAGATTTTGAAATGGTTTTTATTAATGGAATAAAATACCAGTTACATAAGCTAACATAATTTACAATGTAAAAGATTACAACTAGACGTTCAATGAATAGTTCATGAACCATTCAACGGGATGTTCATTTATCTCCGTCAATTCTAAATTCGTTTATCTTCATTCGTTTACATTCAATTATGTTCGTTAGTTTATGTTTGTTCGTATATATTTGTCAATATATTCATTTAATTATTATTTGTAGGGTGAGGTTAGTGTACAATAATTACTCAATGTACGATAGGTATGCGAGACACTCAAATGCAAAAATACTAAACGCTCAGCCAAAAACCTAAAATGCTCAAAAACGGTTTTCGTGAAGAAAAGTAAAAGGTTGATCGATTAACGATCCAAAACTGTTTTATTTCGGTGAACCAATGATTAATTGGATATGTATTGACGATTTCGAGATCTTGTGATGTGATTTCGTGGATCGATTTCATGAATATAAGTATTCTTGTACCTAATGTACGCTAAGCAATTATTGTATTCTATCTTTTCTCATTATTTGTATCATTACAACTTAGTGTAGTTTTAATAACTTTTTAGGCCTAACGCACTGTTCTTCACATTACTTTTACGAACGGACACAAACAAGAAAATCACGTTCGTTTGATCGTATGTGCTCAATTGATTGTATGCTTACAAGCCTACTTTCATTTCCTTTTCATATTTTTTTCTCAAAGCTTAAAATTAAGAAGTGAAAACTAATAAATAAGATTAATGTTACCTCATCACCAGCATCAAGTTCTTGTAGTCGCTTCTGGAGTTCTTCTCTTTCATCCGAAAAGTATGCATACTGATCAAGTGCTTTCTTGTTTGCATGACTAAACTGTTTTAACTTCTCGTTGCACTTGCGCAGCATTTTATATAATTCTTCTAAGATTTTCTGTTTGTGCCTGCATTTGATGTGTTATTGTGTTAACAACTCGTTTACTTACTAATGGATCGATTTGAGTCTATATTTTTTTCTTTAACGGGTTAAAACGATAAAATACAAAGATGACTAAAAGGAGGGCGTATGAGCTAACCGATCAAACGGATTGAAAACCACCAAAAGTGTATTCAAATATTACCTAATAATATAGTTTCATAATCATATTTTACAGACTAGTTATAAAACAAACTAGACAGGATGTGTTCCAAATCAGACCAACGAAAAACTGAGCCAACAAAAACCGAAAGTTTGTTTATACATTTTAAGTTTTTGGTTTTAATTTGTAAATCTGTATTTTAAAAAAAGTTATAAAAATCTATAAAAATAGTGATACCTAAATACTGTAGCCCAAATGTATAATAATCAATAAAAATTTGGCCCATTTACAAGATTATAAGCGTTTAAAAGAAAAGAAAAAAACAAAGAAAATAACAAAGTTACAAAATTATCACTGACTTAACGGAAAAATAGATGGGGTTAGAAAAAAAATATTAAAAATGCAAATTTTTGAAACTAAGGTAGCCATTTGCACAACATAAAGAATATGTACTAAAGTTGCGTAATTAGTCAAACCACAAGTACTAAAATGGCTACCACAGGTACTAAAATGACACTTAACTCTGATCAATAAATTACTAATTAATAAAATGATGTAGTAGGTGAGTGTTAAGCCAAAACTCACTATATGGGCCAAATTGTTTTAGCCCAAAACTTTCAAGCCCAAATGGTAAGACCAGCACCAAACGGTTTTAAGAACTCATTTATTAATTTTTGTTTTGTTTTGTTTCGATTTGAGCCCAAACTGACTCATGACCACTCCGCTTTTAACGCGTACAAAGAACCATACCCAACCCGACCGCCCAACTCATTTTGCAAGTTCTATTGGCAGATATATCAGCCAATGATAACGAAAATTCAGTTAAGTCAAATAGAATGAAGGTCAAGAGACTATGATTACGTTTCAAGTGCGTCTAATGATAACGGACCCAAATCTCTGATTTTCTCGGTGAGCTCTTCTTGCTTTGCTAACAAAATGTTTTTTCTACTAATAAGTTGCTCCGCTCGTTTATCCTCATTTTGACGGGTCTTTTCGCACTCTTCTAAACAAGCCTGCATTACAAGAAATGTCTTACTATCAACAATCACAGTTTGGTTAGGAAATTGATTTTATAAAAACGATAATCGAGCAAAAAATTTGAAACTTATATAGATAAAATTACCTTAACCAATTCCCGACGAGCATCATTAACTTCTTTATCATAAATAGTATATTCTAAAGACTTCCTCAGGTTATCAAGCTGCTGATACTATAGAAGTATATTATTTTCTCCGTGATTATAGCTTCATAGTCAAATCCTTTTAATGTCATTTATATTCCTTTTATTTGGTTTCCATATGTATAGCACAATTCTTGGCTTGATTGTTGGACTACTGTGTATATAGGGATACTTCTCCCTCATTGTAAATGCAATATTGATTATTATCATTACAATCTTTTACCATAACACTTTTGTTATGGCATCAGAGCAGTAAAGATCCTCACGATCAAATAAAAAAAAATATAAAGAAGAAGAATTGTTATTTGCCATGGCAGGTGGTAAAGAAGACAAATCCGGGAAGGGTTACGAAGGAGGCTCAGACCATGAATCTCCATATTACCTACATCCCTCATACTATCCAAGACAGATGCATGTGAATGACGTGTTGACTGATGGAAACTACAATGATTGGGCCCAAGAAATGCTTAACTTCTTGTTTGCCAAAAACAAGACTGGTTTTGTGGACGGGACGATAAAGAAACTAGACCAAGGCTCACCTAATTTCATGGCATGGTTGAGATGCGATGCCATGATTAAGGGTTGGCTGAACACGGCTATGGAGAAAGAAATAAGGACGAGCGTAAAATATGCTGCTACAGCCCAAGGCATGTGGACCGATCTGAAGGAACGATTCGGGAAGGCGAGTGCGCCTAGGGCGTATGAATTAAAACAATCACTATCCACCACAAAGCAAGAAGGTACCTCTGTCTCGGCATACTTTACCAAGCTTCGAGTAATCTGGGATGAAATACGTGTTTTCGGTTCCTAAATGTGAATGCAACGGTTGTACATGTGAGGTAGGGAAGCAACTCACAGATCTAAGAGATAAGGAAAGGTTGTACGAATTTCTTCTCGGTTTGGATGCTGAATTCGGAACCATTCGAACCCAAATATTGGCTATGCAGCCAATACCCTCTCTCACGAGTGCCTTTCAATTAGTGAAGGATGACGAACAACAAAGAGCTATATCAGGAGGCAAGAGATCAGTTCATGAGCCAGCAGCTTTTCAAGCGCATGTGCCTAGTAAGCGCGATCAAGGTCAGTCACTAAATCGCCCTAAGCTCAGGGATGGAAAACGAGGTGTAGGGGAACAAGCGGAGCATTGTACTTTCTGTGGTAAAGATGGGCATAACAAAGATGAGTGTTTTAAACGCATCGGTTATCCTGAATGGTGGCTGGGAAAAGGAAAATCAGAAAAAGTGAAGACAAGGGCAGCTTGTGTGGAGGTAGAAGAAAGCCCGGTACCGGGTTTAACCAATGCTCAATATCAACAGTTTGTGAAGTTCTTTAGTAATAAAGATGGGACAACAGAAGAAGAAGCAACACCCGCAGCCAACATGGCAGGTAACTTTGGTAAAAAAGGTAAATGGGTTATAGACTCGGGTGCCACTGAGCATATAATATATGATAATGCCTTATTAAAAAATAAAATAAAAAGAAATTGTGAACCACCCGTCACAATACCAAATGTAAGGCCCCGAACCCGGTAGCCCTACTTTAGCGTCGGATTTACTCATAAACACAGTTCTTACAAATCAGAGTTCATTAAAACTTTCGCGGAATATAAAAACTTTCTTAAAACATTTCATATCAAAACACGTCTTGTCTTAAAACATCATTTTGCCTTTCAAAATAAACGAAACATTAAACTTAAACATCTTGAGTCTTCCGATGCCAGCCTCTTATTCAGTGCCACGTGTCTCCTGTAAGGCCCCGTTACCGGTAGTCCTACTTTCGTGTTGGATTTACTCATAAACACAGTTCTAAATATCAGAGTTAATTAAAACATTTGTGCGGAATATAAAACTTTCATAAAACTTTACATAATTCATAACTTGTCTCAAAACATCCTTTGTCTTTCAACATTAAAGCATTAAATTAAAACATCATAAGTCTTCAGATGCCAGATTCTTGTTCAGTGCCATGTGTCTCCTCAAGCGAGCTGCCTCATCCTACTCACCTGCATGCATACTAAAAGTCAGCTACGCTGAGTGAGTTCTAGTTAATCGCATAATCATACAATACATTCTTACTCTTCATACTTAATCTCTTAACTTTCTTTCATATACACCTAAGTGCTTTTACTTTCATTTTTACTTTCATACTTTCTTTACATTCATAATCATACGTTCATTTTTACCTTCATGCTTTCCTTACATACATAATCATACTTTTTAAAGAGCCTTTCGCCCTATAACCTCACAGATATTATAAGGGTCTGGTCCCTAGTTTTCGAATATTAGAAGGGTTCGATTCCCTAACATCACAGATATTATAAGGGTCTGGTCCCTATCATCACAGATATTATAAGGGTCTGGTCCCTAGTTTTCGAATATTAGAAGGGTTCGATTCCCTAACATCACAGATATTATAAGGGTCTGGTCCCTAGTTTTCGAATATTAGAAGGGTTCGATTCCCTAACATCACAGATATTATAAGGGTCTGGTCCCTATCATCACAGATATTATAAGGGTCTGGTCCCTAGTTTTCGAATATTAGAAGGGTTCGATTCCCTCTTCGTTACCATACAACCATACATCATACCTCGAGTATTAGTAGGGCTCGGTACCCTTTTCGTAACCATACATTATCATTTCTTTCTTCTATTATCTCTATCATGTTCATACACATAAATATACATAACATACTTACCTTATACATAGCGTTACAACCTGACAGTACGTGCAATATCCGAAGATCGTTCACGTACTATCAAGCAATCATTCATACATTTCACATTATCCACATAAGGCATACACTTATCTCTTAGGATAAGTGTATTAACAAACATATTGAGTATGCACACAGCCCCGAAAACGTAACACATAAATGGGGCTAGAAACTCACCTGAACACGGTTACGTTCTCCGTTGATCGTAATCCCTTTCTTCAGTTGTGCACGGCTGACTGTATAACAAGTATACATATCAATTTAACTATCACTACTTGTAACATCTTTCTAGTCTAAATTACTACCCACAACGAACGGGGGTCCGGGGGCAGCGCCCCTGGCAGCGGGGTCTAGGGGCGGCAGCCCCTAGCAGGGTCCAAGGGGCAGAGCCCCTGGCTGGGGTCGAGCTGGCAGGTCAGCTTGGAAAAATTTTATTTCCATTAAATGTTTTAACATATTTTTCATTAGATTTTTAATTTATTTTCTAATCGAACTTGACTTTAGGCGAAGTTAACCTTAGGCGAACTTAGCTTTAGGCGAAGTTACCAGCTAGGCGAACTTAGCTTTACAGCGAAGTTGCCATCAGGCGAACTTGGCTTCAGGCGAAGTTGTCATCAGGCGAACTTGACTTTACAGCGAAGTTGCCATCAGGCGAACTTGGCTTCAGGCGAAGTTGTCATCAGGCGAACCTGGCCTCAGGCGAAGTTGTCATCAGGCGAACTTGGCCTCAGGCGAAGTTACCAGTTAGGCGAACTTAACCTTACAGCGAAGTTGCCATCAGGCGAACTTAGCTTGCAGGCGAAGTTCATCAGGCGAACTTAGCTTGCAGGCGAAGTTCGTCACTTTGAAGGCGAAGTTGCCCAGATGAAGGCGAAGTTGCCCAGGCAGCCGCTGTTTTAGTTTCTGATCGGCATTTCGAGCGATTTTAACACCCTTGCTATGGTTCAATATCACCCACTACGCTACCCGACCATTTTTGGTCGTTTATACACTAAAAAGCTTGGATCTTTAAACTTCAAAGATCAAGAATCATACCTTTTTGGGCTTGTTTGGATCTCGTTTAGTTGCTTATCACCACTAATCGCCCTCTCTCTCACTCGGGTCTGCCGGATCTGCCCGGATCTGCCTTCGGTCCGGCGGCGTAGTTAGTGTGGTATGTGTGTGTTTTTGGAGTGTTAGGGAGTTTGGTGAAAAATGAAGATATTTTGGGATTTTGGGGGTATTTATATCCCTGAAATCCCATTCTCATTTAACCCCTCTCAATTAATCCAAGTCCAAGACCCGCTCCCTACCCGATATTAATTAATTACGCGAAATCACTAAACATAACTTCCTTTATTCATCATTAAAATTTTTTAGGATGTTACATCTCCTCAAGCGAGATGCCTCCTCCTACTCACCTGCGTGCATACTAAAAGTCAGCTACGCTGAGTGAGTTCTAGTTAATCAAGCAACTTATCATACAACCACTACATGCATCATATACGTATCCGAAGACACGTAGTCCACTATCTAACCTGCTTACCTTACCACTTAGCCTCTTATTTACACCTACCACCTTACCACTTTGCCACTTTAATAACGTATAACGTTATGCCACTTTGCCACTTTAATAACGTTTAACGTTATGCCACTTTGCCACTTTGCCACTTTAATGACGTAGTCACATATAGGCTTACCCTACCACGTACTATCGTCATGCCACTATCACTCTTACTACACCCTTGCCACTTCTAACACGCTTTACCTCTACTTATCTACAACATGCTTCATATCATTTACATAATAAGCAAGTCACATCATAGCATACATACACACTAATAACCACTTAGCAATCACTGTCCTTGGCGATGCGTGCAATATCCGAAGATTGTTCACGCACCAACAAGTATTATATAATAGCTACCTCGTATAACATCTATAGCATACACTTACCACTTAAGGTAAGTGTATTCACACTTCACATCGAGTATGCACACAGCCCCGAAAACATAACAAGGAAATGGGGCTAGAAACTCGCCTGAACTCTGCCTCTTCCTCCGATAGTTGTAAATCCCTTCTTCAACTGAGCTCGGCTGACTGTATAAGTTACACGTATCAATACTCGCCTGATCTAATCTGGCGGCCTGGTATTAGCTTACTTTTACTTATCGCTTATAATTTATTTTCTAATCGAACTCGACTTTAGGCGAAGTTAAACCTTAGGCGAACTTAGCTTTAGGCGAAGTTAAACCTTAGGCGAACTTAGCTTTAGGCGAAGTTAAACCTTAGGCGAACTTAGCTTTAGGCGAAGTTAACCCTTAGGCGAACTTAGCTTTAGGCGAAGTTAACCCTTAGGCGAACTTAGCTTTTAGGCGAAGTTGTCATCAGGCGAACTTAGCTTTTAGGCGAAGTTGTCATCAGGCGAACTTAGCTTTTAGGCGAAGTTGTCATCAGGCGAACTTAGCTTGCAGGCGAAGTTCATCAGGCGAACTTAGCTTGCAGGCGAAGTTGTCGGCTGCAGCTACTGTTCGTCCTTAATCATCTTCGTTTCTTAACCAAATAACTCGATTTAGGTATCCACGGAATCGTCTGACCAGCGCCTAAAAACCCCAACCATCAAATCGGCCTAACATCGATGTTTAAGGGGTGCGATTTAGGCATATAGGTTACGGGTTCTTTTATCAATCAATTAACCCATCAAATCTTAACCATTTTCAGTAAGTTTAGCTTTGTAGGATTCGTTTTTACCATACAAACACCGATCTATCATTTCTATACTAATCCAAACCTAAACGAACATGTTCTCGATATAAACGTACCGTAAATGAGTCGAACTACGAACACGAGCTGGTCTTGTTGCTTTGGTTCGTCACGACGATCTAGCACCAACGAGCTCGGGTCCTTGCCTTTGGATCTTGGTTCGGGTTGTGTGTGTTTTGGAGTGTGCAGAGATTAGGATGGATAAATGGATGGAATGGAAAGGATTGGGGTTTAAGGGGGTATTTATACTCCCTTAAGCCCATGGACCGAAGGCCCATATTTCCTTTTGGTCCATATCTAATCCCATCTAATTATCCTACTAAGTCTTCATATTTTGCTATTATTATTATCATTCCACTAACTCGTTTATTTCACCCGACAAAATAATATATTAAATATTACTTTAGAAATTTCGGGATGTTACAAGTCTTCCCTCCTTAAAGAGGTTTCGTCCCCGAAACCTAGCTTATTTCTTGCAAAAGGAATACCTTTTTCTTTATAATCGCACACTTTATTGAATCACCTTTGCTTTCTGAGTTATCCTTCTTACTCCCGACTTTGCAGCCATCGAATGGTGGTCATGTGTTTTAGCTATTTAAGTTAGCTTGTCCATGAGGCTCTCGATGTCTCAAGTCTCGTCTCGTCTTTCCAAGGGCTTCCTTTGATGCTTTTGTGACAATTTGGCAACTCTCTTAGCATATCTGACTACAAGCTCCAAGCGTGACTTCTTCATTACTTTTTGCAGTTGGAGTCATGTTGTTTTCGTATATCGCTCTGCCTCAGATTCTTCTCGTGTCCGCCTCTTTTGTAACAGTCATCTATCTTATCTCTAAGGAAACACAAATGTTATCACTCTAGGAATTATTTAGCACATGATTCATAAGGTAAGTAGTTAATGACGTTGATCAAGTGTAATTAACTATTTGCGTTACTCCTCAGGTTCTACATACTTCCCTTCATGATTTCACTTGTGCTTGTTTATACTCTTACACAGTTAATCAGTTAAGATCAATTAATCCTATCCCTAACCTGCACTCATTCTTCATTTAGCAAATAAGCCAACATTAACATACACCATTTACCATACACTTTACCTTTACTGAGCTTGCTTGAGTGACACATGGCTATCTTGAACTGGCATCTTCTTTCTTTCTCATTTTAAATCCCATTCTCTGTTCGAGTCTAAGCATGTAGGATGCTTAAATCTCTCGAACTTATGCTCTGATACCAACTTGTAAGGCCCCGAACCCGGTAGCCCTACTTTAGCGTCGGATTTACTCATAAACACAGTTCTTACAAATCAGAGTTCATTAAAACTTTCGCGGAATATAAAAACTTTCTTAAAACATTTCATATCAAAACACGTCTTGTCTTAAAACATCATTTTGCCTTTCAAAATAAACGAAACATTAAACTTAAACATCTTGAGTCTTCCGATGCCAGCCTCTTATTCAGTGCCACGTGTCTCCTCAAGCGAGATGCCTCCTCTACTCACCAGCGTGCATACTAAAAGTCAGCTACGCTGAGTGAGTTCTAGTTAATCAAGCAACTTATCATACAACCACTACATGCATCATATACGTATCCGAAGACACGTAGTCCACTATCTAACCTGCTTACCTTACCACTTAGCCTCTTATTTACACCTACCACCTTACCACTTTGCCACTTTAATAACGTATAACGTTATGCCACTTTGCCACTTTAATAACGTTTAACGTTATGCCACTTTGCCACTTTAATGACGTAGTCACGTATAGGCTTACCCTACCACGTACTATCGTCATGCCACTATCACTCTTACTACACCCTTGCCACTTCTAACACGCTCTACCTCTACTTATCTACAACATGCTTCATATCATTTACATAATAAGCAAGTCACATCATAGCATACATACACACTAATAACCACTTAGCAATCACTGTCCTTGGCGATGCGTGCAATATCCGAAGATCGTTCACGCACCAACAAGTATTATATAATAGCTACCTCGTATAAGATCTATAGCATACACTTACCACTTAAGGTAAGTGTATTCACACTTCACATCGAGTATGCACACAGCCCCGAAAACATAACAAGGAAATGGGGCTAGAAACTCACCTGAACTCTGCCTCTTCCTCCGATAGTTGTAAATCCCTTCTTCAACTGAGCTCGGCTGACTGTATAAGTTACACGTATCAATACTCGCCTGATCTAATCTGGCGGCCTGGTATTAGCTTACTTTTACTTATCGCTTATAATTTATTTTCTAATCGAACTCGACTTTAGGCGAAGTTAAACCTTAGGCGAACTTAGCTTTAGGCGAAGTTAAACCTTAGGCGAACTTAGCTTTAGGCGAAGTTAAACCTTAGGCGAACTTAGCTTTAGGCGAAGTTAACCCTTAGGCGAACTTAGCTTTAGGCGAAGTTAACCCTTAAGCGAACTTAGCTTTTAGGCGAAGTTGTCATCAGGCGAACTTAGCTTTTAGGCGAAGTTGTCATCAGGCGAACTTAGCTTTTAGGCGAAGTTGTCATCAGGCGAACTTAGCTTGCAGGCGAAGTTCATCAGGCGAACTTAGCTTGCAGGCGAAGTTGTAGGCTGCAGCTACTGTTCGTCCTTAATCATCTTCGTTTCTTAACCAAATAACTCGATTTAGGTATCCACGGAATCGTCTGACCAGCGCCTACAAACCCCAACCATCAAATCGGCCTAACATCGATGTTTAAGGGGTGCGATTTAGGCATATAGGTTACGGGTTCTTTTATCAATCAATTAACCCATCAAATCTTAACCATTTTCAGTAAGTTTAGCTTTGTAGGATTCGTTTTTACCATACAAACACCGATCTATCATTTCTATACTAATCCAAACCTAAACGAACATGTTCTCGATATAAACGTACCGTAAATGAGTCGAACTACGAACACGAGCTGGTCTTGTTGCTTTGGTTCGTCACGACGATCTAGCACTAACGAGCTCGGGTCCTTGCCTTTGGATCTTGGTTCGGGTTGTGTGTGTTTTGGAGTGTGCAGAGATTAGGATGGATAAATGGATGGAATGGAAAGGATTGGGTTTAAGGGGGTATTTATACTCCCTTAAGCCCATGGACCGAAGGCCCATATTTCCTTTTGGTCCATATCTAATCCTATCTAATTATTCTACTAAGTCTTCATATTTTGCTATTATTATTATCATTCCACTAACTCGTTTATTTCACCCGACAAAATAATATATTAAATATTACTTTAGAAATTTCGGGATGTTACACCAAATGGCGAAACTATTGCCGTTGAAGGTAGAGGAAGTTGTATGTTACCGAACGGCCTGGTGATTTAAAATGTTCTTCATATTCCAAAATTTAAATGCAACCTATTGTCTGTTAGTAAATTTTCACAAGACCTTCAATGCGCTGTCACATTTTTCCCGGATTTTTGTGTCATGCAGGGCTTACGTTCGAGGACATTGATTGGAGCGGGTGAATGCAAAAGTGGTTTATACAATATGGGGATGGTGGAAACAAAGAGGCATGCTATGATGACTACTGTTAGTACATGGCACAAGCGGTTGGGTCATCCATCAAACTCAAAACTATCCTACGTTGATTTTTTTTAAGAATGTTTCTTTAAGTTCGAAAGACTTTTGTGACTCATGTGTCAAAGCTAAGTTTACGAGATTGCCTTTTCCTATTAGCACCACACAAACGAATGCTTGTTTTGACTTGTTGCATTGTGATGTGTGGGGTAAATACCGAACACCTTCGTTCACACGGGGTAGCTATTTTTTGACAATTGTTGATGACTTTAGCCGGGCCGTGTGGGTTTTTCTTCTTAAACATAAACATGAAGCAAGTGTTTGCCTCGTTTATTTTCACAAAATGGTACAAGTCCAATTTGAGAAAAATATTAAACGAATACGGTGCGATAATTGGGGGGGGGGGGGGAATTCACCTCAAATCACATGCTTGATTTTTATGCACAGAACGGGATTATTCTTGAAACCACATGTCCACACACACCACAACAAAACGGTGCGGTGGAACGAAAGCACAGACATTTGTTGGAAACGGCACGAGCGTTAAAATTTGAGGCTAACTTACCAACAAGATTTTGGGGGGAATGTGTCTTAACGGCTACACATGTAATAAATAGGTTGCCATCCGAAGTGATCGAGAACAAGACTCCTTATGAAGTATTGTACAACCAAAAACCCATTTACGACCATATGAGGATTTTTGGTTGTCTTGCTTATTACAAATATACGGAGACAAAAGGCGATAAGTTCGAGGTAAGGGGGAGACCGGGGGTCTTCTTGGGCTATCCTCAAGGTACGAAAGGCTATAAAATCTATGATCCACGTCTTAATAAAATTATAACATCTAGAGATGTTAAATTTATGGAGAATATTTTTCCTTTTTCTAATGAAATACCCGAAGAAAAAGAAATCTTTATTTTTCCATCAAAGTGGGAAGAAAATATGGAGACAATAGCAACACAAGTTGAGCCAACTGATGAGCTCACTAAGTCCACCACTATTCCGCAAGTGACATCATGCAATCAAAATGTTGAATATGAGCATGAGTCTAATTCTGAAAATATTGAGCAGTGGGCAGATGGTGTTCATGAGCCCAACAATGAGAATGAAAACCCCAGTGAAAATAATAATGAAGCAGAAGGACATGGACCAGAAGTTGAGAACATGGAGCAAAATAGCCATGATGCAAATGTACCAACGCAGAAAAGAAATCGTGTCCGCCCCAAGCACCTCGATGACTACGAAGTTAATCTTCCCTCATCTATAAACCACGAGCATTCCACCTCCAATCAAACGTTCTCAACGGTACATCCCTTAGCGCATTTTATTTCTTATGATAAATTTACTAACAAGCACAAAGTTTTTTTGGCGGCCATCACCTCGCGCGATGAGCCGAAATATTATCATCAAGCCGTTCGAGGTGAAAAATGGAGACATGCTATGAAGAAGAAGATCAAGGCTCTTGAAGAAAATGATACTTGGGTATTACAAACACTACCGGAAGGAAAACGGGCAATCGACTCAAAGTGGGTTTATAAGATAAAGTATAAACCAAACGGGGATATAGAGAGATACAAGGCGCGTCTTGTAGCAAAAGGTTTTACGCAAAAGGAAGGAGTTGATTTTCATGAAACCTTTGCCCCGGTGGCAAAATTAGTGACTGTTCGGACTCTTCTAACCGTGGCTGTGAAACGAGGATGGCATATTCATCAGTTGGACGTAAACAATGCTTTTCTCCATGGAGATTTGCATGAGGACGTCTACATGAAAATACCACAAGGCTTTGGAAAACCAAGTGATAACCGAGTTTGCAAACTAAAGAAATCTTTGTACGGGCTTAAGCAAGCATCTAGAAATTGGTATAAAAAATTTACGAACTCCTTATTGGAAATCGGCTTTAAACAAACAGGAGCCGATTCTTCTCTGTTTGTTTTCAAAACTAAGGATGCTTTCGTTGCTGCGCTCATTTATGTTGATGATGTGATTATTGTGGGAGATGACTCGAACAAGGTAAAAGAAACTAAAGTTTTTCTTGACAACAAATTCAGCATCAAGGATCTCGGCGCGTTAAAGTTTTTTCTTGGAATTGAGGTTGCAAGGACAAAAGTGGGAATGGTGTTAAGTCAACGCAAATATACACTTGACATTCTTGAAGATGCGGGAAAGACGGGTTGCCGACCGAGCCCATTTCCCATGGAACAAAATCTTAAACTTGGAAAATGTGATGAGGAGCCACGAGTTGACTCAAGCCAGTACCGAAGACTAATAGGGCGACTCCTCTATTTGCAAGCCACGAGGCCCGACATAGCCTATGCAGTTAATGTTTTGAGTCAGTTTGTTAGTGACCCGAGACAAAGCCACATGGAGGCTGCCAACAGGGTACTTCGTTACCTTAAGGCGACTCCGGGACAAGGAATATTAATTTCCAAAGAAGGAGGGCTCGGCCTAACCGCTTATTGCGACGCTGACTGGCTCGGGTGTCCTATCACACGAAGATCCAGAACCGGATATGTATTGCTCTTAGGGGGCGCACCCGTGTCTTGGAAATCCAAAAAAACAGTCCGTTGTGTCTCATCGACAGAAGCGGAATATCGCGCTATGGCCAACGCGGTTAGTGAAATACTATGGATGCGGTGGCTATTAAGTATACTCGACGCACCTCTCGGTGGTTCAACCCCTTTGTTTTGTGACAATCAAGCTGCACGCCACATTGCAAATAATCCCGTCTTCCATGAGCGAACCAAAAACGTTGAGATGGATTGTTGTTTTGTTCGTGAACGAGTTGATTCGAAAGAAATACAACCGAAGAAAATTCATACTAAAACACAAATTGCCGACGTCCTCACAAAGCCATTGGGAACCAAGCAATTTCGTATACTACTCGACAACTTGGGCTTTCAAGATCTACACGCTCCAACTTGAGGGGGAGTATAGAAGTATATTATTCTCTCCGTGATTATAGCTTCATAGTCAAATCCTTTTAATGTCATTTATATTCCTTTTATTTGGTTTCCATATGTATAGCACAATTCTTGGCTTGATTGTTGGACTAATGTGTATATAGGGATACTTCTCCCTCTTTGTAAATGCAATATTGATTATTATCATTACAATCTTTTACCATAACACTTTTGTTAGATACTTCTTCAACTCGGCTTTTTGTTCATCTAGCTCGCTTAATCTCTCATCCAAGTATTGCAGGATTTGAATTATCTGATTTTTCGCATTTCCTGATCTTATAACAAAAGTAATAAAGTATATAAGAAAAGATTAACCAAATGCAATAAATAATATACCAATCTTAAAAATCACTTGCCATTTTCTTGCAACATTTTCAAGGTTTCAAGATGACTCTCTTCATAAACACGAATACCACTTATTTCCATTAACAGATCCTGTCGTTCCGAATCTTTCATCAAGGCCAATGATGTTATCTGCAAAAAATGCATGATTATTAAAAAATACACACTTCACCTGCGATCAAAATATTCAAACGGATGAGATGTCATACGCTGTCTTGTTGCACGACAATATGGATTGGAAAGAGAGAACCGGGCACTTTCCAACAGATTCTTAACTTCGGTTTTCCTACAATGATGCGTTTGCTTCTTTTACATGACATTCAAAAAAAGATAATAAGATAATTCAAGTTATAGATCAATTACGTGGTTCTTACGTTATATGCTCCCCATCCAAATAATATTCATCCTTTTTAGTACCAACGGTTCTTCGCAGCCGCAGCTCCTTGTTATCAACCTTCAAATCACAAAAAATAAATTTAGCAACCATTAGTACTATTTAAAAACTAAACTTATTTCCGTGCAGACGAAACACAATTCAATAGCAATGCATAAAAAAGTAGCAAAACTCATCTGGCAATAAAACAACTAATAAGGGTGACTAACATTTTATGTGTTTTGATCAACTACTTCAAAGCTACGAAGTTGTCTGTCCTGATAAACTCTATTTTTCGGTTTATGACCAACATTTTCTAAACTAAGAATACAATTTTATTGTGGAACATAAAAGGATATATGACTATACACTTTTAAACTAAATGTAACAAATGTTTCATGACGAATCACTCACAAAAGTTACACATTTACATCTCCTCATTCTGTCGGTCACTATAGTTTTATGTGTTTAGTCTGCTATCTATTATAGCATCTTAATGTCATATCCTTTGTTTCATTCTACTTCATTTGCAATCTTTTAAGCATGTGTGTGCAATATCAACATTGTGAGCAACCATCTTAGCAATATGTGAGAATAGATGATAATTTACACGTATACAAAGTAAATATTATGCCTACTAATAAATGATAAACATTACTGGAATACGATTGTCGGTGTTATCAAAAACAATCTCAACGGACGCTGGTAGAACTGTGTGTCCTGCTCCTTCCTGTGCAATGTTCACATAAAACTTATTATTTTATACTGCAAACAAGTTGATATAACCATTTTATAAGACCATAAAAAGATAACCAACATACATGGAGGAAGGCAAGCCGATCTTCAACACACGGGTTATGAAAAGGGTCGCTTATAACAAAACGAATTGCTGCAAACGTAAATCGGGTAGGTTGAGATGCAACAAAACGAGCGAATAAATAGATAGTTAAAAGTTATTGAGCTGCGCGTACCATGAAAAATATTAGACTTCTCAGACCCATTTGCACCAACTTCAGTTTAAATTTGAATAATTATAATCATAGTGCAAAGATTATCGCGAAAAGAATACATAGTGTTAACTTAGTTGAATCTTTTCAAGAACGAATTGAACCAAAACACAAACAAACACACAATTTTAGGATGAACGTTCGTATTATTATAATCAAGAAACTAGCTAACTCAAAACTCGATTACAACAATCCCTCATACGGTTACCTTAATCATGGTTATATATTTATAAAGGTCACGGTCCACAACAGGTCCAACATAGTTATTAAAAGCCCTCGCCTCTTGCGCCTATGCCCATTTTTCAGGCTAGGCTCAATAAATGCGCTTTTAGTTCCTAGGCGAGCGCTTCAGCATTGTCTATGCCAAGAATATGAGAAGAAAAAAGCCGAGAAAAAACGTAAGAAGTGCTATTAAAATTTAGATCTAGGAGAGGTCAAAGACATTATATTGATACATTTTGTTATTCAAGTTCTGGAATTACATTTGAACCTTGAATATTTTAGAACTTTTGGTACTAATTAGATGATATCAAATGTTATATATAGCTTTTGTTTATTTTATTTGAAGAATAATATTATCTTTCATATACATAATTTATAGTGTTTCCCAACTATATATTGTGCGACAAGAGTTTCCCAACTAAACTAAAGGGAAAATTTTATAGGGTCGCAGTTAGACCTGCAATGCTATATGGAATAGATTGATGGGCTATCAAGAAGGCACATGTGCGGAAGATGGAGGTAGCAGAAATGAGAATGCTATGCTGGATGTGTGGGCACACAAGGCTAGACCGAATAAGAAACGTTGTGTTTCAGGAGAGATTAGGGGTAGCGAACATATCAGACAAGATAAGAGAGTGGAGATTGAGATGGTTTGGACATGTGAAGAGAAGACAGACGATGAACCCTGTTAGATCCGTAGAAAACATTACTATAGAGGGGAGGAGAGGTAGAGGACGACCTAAATTGACTTGTGATGAAAGGATTAGGCATGATATGATAGACCTAAATCTCTCAGAGGACATGGTTGAGGATATGAATTATTGGATGACTAGAATTAAAGTTAAGGATTTTTAGGGAAAAATGAATACTTTAGGACGTCTATTTACCTTGTTCTGATTGCACACAATAATGGTATTTTCTTTTCATATATTATTATTATTATTATTATTATTATCATTATTATTATTATTTACTGTTAAACTTTGATTTCCTTATATTCCCTCAGACATATGTTTTTAGAGCCGAGGGTCTCCATGGAAGCCACCTCTCTATCCTATTTGGATAGAGGTACGGTGTGCCTATATCCCATCCTCCCCAGACCCTACTTATAGCTTTGCTGTTGATGGGACTTCACTGGGTATGATTGATTGATATACATAATATATTTTAAATTTTTTATTCAAGTGCGTTTTTTTTCTTCAGGCCCTCTTTTTTTTTGCGCCTTGCTCCTAGGCCCTAGGCGAGGCCTATGCGCCTTGAGTGCGCCTAGCACATTTGATAACTATGGGTCCAACCTGGTCATCTCTACGTGACGAGCCTATTATAATAATATAACAAACATCATTTACAAGCCACGATAACGGATAAAGATAAATACGAGAAAGCATTACATGAGAATAAAAGAGTATTATTGGTAAAAGAAACATGAAAAAGTATATCATACCAAGACAGTTAACTTTCGGACTGAAATCTTCGATAGCAACTCGTTCTTCATAGCCCTTAAACCCTTCGATAATGACCTGCAGTACAACCCCACAAGCAAATGCAGATGATATAATTAGACGAATAATGAATAACTCAAGACAAGAAGAAGCTATAATTAAAAGGTAGAAGTTAGAAGCAAATAAAGTAAAGGAACTAAAACAATTACCTGTTTTATGTACATTCTGATATACTTATAGCTTGCTTAAACCTATAGGTAATCATATTGAAAATGTGTCAACATAACTTAGCTAATGTGAAAAAAACAACATGATCATAAAAGCAAGAATGATAATACATTTCGCAAATACGACCAAAATTCACTAATTTAAACTAACCATACTCGAAAGAATTGGTCGAAAGTGAAAATTTATGTATAAAATTTGGTGTGTGTATTTATGAAATAATATATATAAAATTCTGATAGGATTAATCTCGATTAAACCCTATTAATCCTGATTAATCTATACTTGATACGCCGGCGGCCGACTAGCGCCTAAAATGTATGATAATCAGTTGTGATGAGCAAGGAATAACTTACTTGACCAAGGAGAAACCTAGTACTGCTGTGTGAGTATCTGTTTAACTCTAATGAGGTGTAGGGATTCATACTTATAAAACATTAAATCAAATACAAAAACATATCATGGCGGCTATCACTTTGACGGAGAATCCCAAGTTATCAAAATCATATATGGAATGAAATAAATAATGTTAGGAAAACATAAAAACTCCGAAAAAGTTTTAATAAAGGTTATGAGCCGTAGAGTAACTCTATTAAAGTTCAGGGATAGCAATGTAAATCTGATTGAAGTTCATAATTATTAGAGTAATTGACTACATGTTTGATCCATGTGGTTTGTAGATATTGCATGTTCGAGTCTCAAACTTAACTAATGACAAACTTGATCCCAACAGTTATAAACTTATTACGAAGGTGGTCTAGATCTAGGAATTTTGTAAACTATGGTGGTACTTACCCGCTAACACCATTAGATGGCTGGTACCTGATCGAAGAAAGATTCGGCGTGCGATAAGAGGAAACTTAAATTCTCAAATGACTTGAAAAGATTAGGCAAAAAAATCATCAAAATTCTAAAGTTGAGATGTGGAAACGATTATCAGGTTTGTTACTTATTAAAACAGGTGGAAAGGATCGGTAAAGGAAAATTAAAGTTGTGTAGAACCAGAAGTGTGAAGGTAAACTTAGGCGGTGTTTGTTTTTTTAAAAAAAAGCTCTGCGGGAGCTCTTTTGTTTGAAATCCATCCATAGTTATTTTAGGTTAGAAGCTAGGGGTGTGCTAAGTCAGTTCGATTCGATTACAGGGGTTTTATCATAACCATAACCAAGCTAATTTAGCTATGGAATATTTCTTAACCATAACCATAACCAAATTGCCAGTTAACCTTCGGTTATGGATCACTTTCAGTTAAGCTTGGTTGATTGTCCAATGTATTTTGCTCTAGTTGAATATGGTTCGGTTATGACATTCTAAGCTCAATTACGAAGTTTCAAAGCTAAAATATGTTGGTTTCAAGCTTGGTTATAGTGTTCTAAGCTATTTTGTAAACAGTTATAGCAAATTTAAATGTTTAAAGCTGAAAATAGATGTATATGATACAATTGTGTTTCTAGGTCTTAGTGCTAGCTATCTCGTGCTTGTATAAGTGAAATTTATATTCTTTTCGGCCTAACCCAAAATATCGTAGCCTCGTAGGCCCAACGTACAATATTCAGTTAATTATTAACTAACAAAAACCTTTTGGCCTAAATTCAATATATTTTGCCTTTTTTTTCGGTTCAAAATTTTCAAGCTTTAATGAGAAAACAAAAAAAACCGAAACTGAACCAAAATAGCAAACCCAAAACGGAATAAACCAAAATGGAACAGTACATACTGGTTTTGGGTTCGAGTTTAGCCAAAAACTGAACTGACCCATGCATACGCTTAGTAGAGTTTGCTGGTAGCTACTTGTACATTGAGTAATAATTATCCTAATCAAATCCCATCAAACGATCAAGTCTTAACATAAAAAAAAATAGATTATGCATTTCTTCATTCAACACAAATCCTCTGGTCCATGTAACCATGTTGAGCCACTACACCTAAACATACACAAATTCTTGTTAATAAGTGACTTTAAAATAAGGAACAAAAGTAGCCAATTTTTTTAATGGGGTTTTAATAATAAAAAAAAGGGTAATGATTTTTTATATTTTGCATTATGATTTGTTTTTAAGCAAAAACTCCTAAAAATAAATTAAAAAAAAACAATAAAAAAAATCATAACTCAAAATATAAATAAAACACGAAAAAAGTAAAATGTTTTCTCCGTTGTCATCGTTCATATAAAAAGGAGAAATAAACCGAAAAGTTGACGAAAACGAAACAAAAATCAAAACTGAACTGAATTGATCGAAACCGAAAAAAAAAGATCAAAACGAAACTAAAAACCTGAAACCGAACATAAATGAAATTGAAAACATCTGGCCAAAACGAAACAAAAAACCGAAAACGAATCCGAAATCGGCCCGTCTAGTGCGAAAACACGATAGAAACCGAAACCCAACTCGTCCGGTGCGAAAACTCGTGTCGGCACGAAACCTCATCCGAGCCAATACCTAAACCGATCTCGTTCCGATCCAAACCCGTTTCAACCCGAACGTGCCATTTTTCCTTAAGACACTAACCCACACCGACCCATATCTTTAAATTTGTCAACCTATTTTAACCCGAAAATAAGAATGTGGAATTTCAAGTGACTCATTTTGACTCATTTAGTTAAAACCTATGCCCAAACCAACCCATATAATTTTTAAAACAACCCAAATTGACCTATTTAAAGTGATTTGGGTCAAGATTAACCACCTCTAGGTTTTATCTCTAACGAGTCAAACAAAAAAAAACTGAAAACCATTCGAATGAATCTAAATTGTACTCCCTCCGTCTCATTATAAGTGTACAGGTTTGAAAAACACAAACTTTAAGGTGGATTGAATGATTATTTTTTTTTTCTTACCAAATGACAATAATGCTCTTGAAAAGTGGGTTCATCAATATTGTTTATTAATGTTGGTTGTGTGTGTTTAAGGGTAACTTGGAAATTAACTAATAAATTTTGAAAATGTACACTTATAATGGGAAATATATATATATATATATATATAAACACTTATAATAGGACAGTGGGAATACTTAACAAACAAAACCCAGCTCCTATAACATTTTATTCAAATAATTAATGTAGCATTTGTAAAATATAATGTAACAAGTTGACTTTGACTTTACCATGTGCAACTCATTCAGCATTATGCATTTGATCGTGCTCGATGAAATCCAATGCTTCCTCCATGTTGATAACATTTACATGACTGACACGGTTTTTGTAAGTCACACCATATATCTTGTTAGCAACTTTCACAAACTCGGGTCGAAATGTTGTTGCAATGAACTGTGTACTTTGCATATCCGCGAAGCGACGAATGATATCTAGAAACATGTTGTCAAGGATGCAAATAATAGAACAAATGAGACAAAACACGCGAGTGCAAGTCAACAATTTATTTGACTAGCTAAAACTAAATAATAAAAGCGACAATTTCCACCTATTTACTCTTAAATGGATTAATCTCTTGAATCATTTTATGCGGAAAATTTGATCATTATTATTAAGGGAAAATCGTATAAAAAAAACTAGTATACTCTCTGTTCTTCTCGTAAAAGTTCTTTTAACAATATTTACACATCAAAAACTCTCCATATGATAGATTTTTTTAGAAACTGTTAAAGAAAGTGATAGACGGAACTGCCATGAAACGACTTATTAGTCGATTTATTGATCACTATGGAATAGGATAGTATGTTAGTTTTTTATAGTGTTTGCTCTATAATTATCAAAACTTCAAATATTTGGCAGTATACTTCCAACTGCAGCTCGATACTGAGGGTCTAGTGCAGCGTCTATCTCATCAAACAGGAAAAACGGCGCATGATCATGTCTTTGAATGGCAAATATAAGTGCCAATGCAACCATAGTCTTCTGACCATCGGACAATTGCTTCATTGATTGTGTCTCCTCTTGTCCCGGGAAAGATACCTGCGATAATGCCTTAAATTAAAATGAACCTTTGTAGATATAAATTCTAACTATTATTAGGGTCGGATTCAGCTCGTTAAAAGATCGGATCAGGCCAAACTTAAACGAGCTCAGGCTCGCGAGCATATACATTATTTTCTATAACTTATATTTAATGTGCTAAATATTTATTTGAAAAAACATATTTAGTATGTACAAAGTTATAATAATATGACTAAACAAAACACATTATGTAGCATATATAACTATATCATATAAGTACAAAAAGACACAAATGTATATAAATTGTTAATGAATATTCAACAAGCCGAGCTCGGGCTTGTTTACACCCATAAGTCCTATGATAAAAAAAAGGTTTTGTAGAGAACACTTGCCTTTACTTTTACACCAATGTATTTTTCGACAGGCTTCTTGACATCAACTCGAGGCACATCATTGTCATAATCGTTATCAGCGGGTTCACCATCCTGAATTCGTATATATGAAGTAAGTTAGAAATCCCACAAAGATAGAATATGTATAAAGGAAACTAAAAACCCGACCTCTTTCTTCATCATGATCAAAAATCCATGACCGCCTTGCACAAGTTCAGAAAATACATCTCGAAAATGCTTAACCACACCTTCCAAAGTACTTTCAATATATTCATCGTTGCGTTGATCCAGTATTGATACAAGTTCTTTGATTTTCTGTAAATAAGATTCTGAAATGGTTTTTATTGATGGAATAAACTACCTAAACTTCCTTTATTTACAATGTAAAAGATATTATCAACAAAAACTCAAAATAAAAAATTCAAAGAATTAAAAAGTATAAATGTACACTTTTTTAGACATGAAAATGAACTAGGCGTTCAATGAACCGCGAGGTTTTGTTATGTCCGTTAATGTAAATTCGTTTCTCTCCATTTGTTTACAGTCAATTATATTCATTAGTTTATGTTTGTTCAATTGTTTGTATATGTTTGTTAATATATTCATTTAATTATTATTTGTATCATTACAACTTAGTGTAGTTTTAATAACTTTTTAGGCCTAACACACTCTTCTTCACATTACTTTTATGAACAAACACAAACACGAAAATCACGTTCGTTTGATTGTATGTTTACAAGCCTACTTTCATCGTCCTTTTCATATTTTTTTTCTCAATGTTACCTCATCACCAGCATCAAGGTCTTGTAGTCACTTCTGGAGTTCATCTCTTTGATCCGAAAAGTATGCATAATGATCAAGTGCTTTCTTGTTTGCATGACTAAACTGTTTTAACTTCTCATTGCACTTATGCAGCATTTTATATAATTCTTCTAAGCTTTTCTGTTTGTGCCTTCATTTGATGTGTTAACAACCCGTTTACTTACTAATGGGTCGATTTGAGTCTATATTTTTTCTATAACGGGTTAAAACGGTTAAATACAAAGATGGCTAAAAAGAGGGCACATATGAGCCGAGCGATCAACGGATTGAAAATCACCAAAAGTGTATTCAAATATTACCAAATAATATTGGTTTCATAATCATAAAAAACCAAACCAAACCTGAGTTATAGAGTTTATTTTTTAAATCTGTATTTTAAACAAGTTATAAAAATTTATAAAATTAGTGATAACTAAATGTTGTAGCCCAAATGTATAATAATCAATAAATTACTAATTAACAAAAAGATGTAGGTGAGTTTTAAGCCAAAACTCATTAATATGGGCCAATTTTTTTCAGCCCAAAAATTTCAAGCCCAAACGGTAAGACCGGCACCAACGGTTTCTAAAAACTCAAAAACCGATTTTTTATTTTTTATTTTTATTATTATTATTTTTTGTTTTTGTTTTTGGTTCGATTGAGCCCAAACTAACTCATGGCCACCCCACTTTTAACGCGTACAAAGAACGATCCATACCCAACCCGGCCGACCAACTCATTTGGCAAGCTCTACTGGCAGATATATTAGCCAATGATAACGAAAATTCAGTTAAGCCAAATAGAATAGAGGTCAAGAGACTATGATTACTTTTCAAACGCGTCTGACGATAACGGACCCAACTCTCTGATGTTCTTGGTTAGCTCTTCTTGCTTTGCAAGTAACATGTTTTTTCTACTAATTAGTTGCTCCGCTCGTTTATCTTCATTTTGACGGGTCTTTTCGCACTCATCTAAACAAGCCTGCATTACAAGAAATGTATTACTAATTTACTATCAATAATCACAGTTTGGTAAGGAAATTAATTTTATAAAAACGATAATCGAGCAAAAAGTTTGAAACCTATATAGATAAAATTACCTCAGCCAATTCCCGACGAGCATCATTAACTTCTTTATCATAAATAGTATACTCTAAAGACTTCCTCAGGTTATCAAGCTGCTGATACTTCTTCAACTCGGCTTTTTGTTCATCTAGCTAGCGTAATCTCTCATCCAAGTATTGCAGGATTTGAATTATCTGGTTTCTGTTATTTCCTGATCTTATAATAAAAGTATAAAGTATATAAGAAAGGATTAACCAAATGCAATAATATACCAATCTTAACAATCACTTGCCATTTTCTTGCAACATTTTCAAGGTTTCGAGACGACTCTCTTCATAAACACGAATACCACTTATTTCCATTAACAGATCCAGTCGTTCCGAATCATTCATCAAGGCCAATGATGTCATCTGCAAAAAATGCATGATTATTATAAAATATACACTTCACCTGTGATCAAAATATTCAAATGGATGAGATAATGAGATGTCATACGTTGTCTTGTTGCACGACATAATATGGATTGGAAAGAGAGAACCGGGCACTTTCCAACAGATTCTTAACTTCGGTTTTCCTACAATGATGCGTTTGCTTCTTTTACATGACATTCAAAAAAAGATAATAAGATAATTCAAGTTATAGATCAATTACCTGGTTCTTACATTACATGCTCCCCATCCAAATAATATTCATCCTTTTTAGTACCGACTGTTCTTCGCAGCCGCAGCTCCTTGTTATCAACCTTCAAATCACAGAAAATAAATTTAGCAACCATTAGTACTATTTAAAAACTAAACTTATTTCCGTGCAGACGAAACACGAAACACAATTCAATAGCAATGCATAAAAATTTAAAGTTTCAAACAAGGATACTTTATTCTTCATTTATATGTTTTTATCATTAAAGATTTAAAGTTTCATCAAAAACCAAATACACAAAGGTTCGAACATGCATGACACTTTCAAAAGGATGTAGAAAGAAGAAAGTGGCCACTCACACATAGAGTTGCCATGAAATAGACGTATGTAACTCGTTATATATCATACAACAACTTTTTGAAAAGCTTCATTTGTTCAACTTCTAGAGAAATTATTATAGACAAACTTCCATCATTGATTGGGCTTGGTAACAATGTTAATGCTCCTTCCACATCGATCGCACCGGGCCCCATGAATATCGGTCGCACCCATCCGAAGTCAATCATGAATCGGGAGCCGAGCCCAAGTGGTTATACCAAAATTTGAGATTTTATAAGTCTCCACAACGGCACTAGCAAGAGACGCCAGATCAGGCTGAAGTTCCAAGTAGTCGATTGTTGACTTTAGGTAATCGGTGGTTCTCCTTCCTAGCGCCTCACGGATTTTACTAGCACCATACCAACTAGGATTTGATATAATTTCGCCTGCTAATGTTGTGGCGTTGTGTAGGAAGATAACATTCCCAAAATACCCCGGTGGCAGAGCGGGCTTAATATAAGCCCGCTCGTCAGCTATAAAATAAAGCTTGGTCTCCTGATCATCAGGTAGTCCACGAGCTTTACAAATGCACTTCCAAACATGACCCGAGAAAATTTCAAATGAACTATAGTTTATTGGGCTGCCATCTTCCATGGATTTTTCTTTGAGCCTGTTGAGTTGGCCTCGTGTTAATTTCAAAATTGAGACGGTTATTTCTCGTGGTTGTGCTTCGAGAGGCAATTTCATTGGTGGGGTGAGCCTGCATTCGTTGTGCTCATAGGGTGGATGTGCCGGGTCCCGAGCACGAAGGAGTGTTCGGTCTATGAATGGCGGCATGATGAGGTCAAGGCCACGAGCCATATCGCCCCAAGCGTTCATGAAATGCAACGCAGAGGCCCCGTCACAAACATAATGGTGCATCCCAACTCCTAGAGAAACCCCTCCACATTTGAAGAAAGTAACCTGCTTAAATTTACATATAAAACATGTTTGTGTTTATAAGCTTACAACTAAAAGACAAAAGTACTTTGACTTAAATTGGTTAAATACTAAGTTTATATTTTAAGTTTCTAAATAAATTTTAATGACTAAGTATGAAGGCCGTGTGTTACGGTAGAGGTCTTATACATAAAAAAAAAGTGTACGTTAAAATGTTGAACTGCGCGCGCATGCACGTTTAACCGTGAAAAGGTTAAAAATAATAAAAAAATTATAAAATGAAACC
Organism: Bidens hawaiensis; assembly: GCF_021521415.1. Classification (NCBI taxonomy): domain Eukaryota; kingdom Viridiplantae; phylum Streptophyta; class Magnoliopsida; order Asterales; family Asteraceae; genus Bidens; species Bidens hawaiensis. The sequence continues at coordinate 153,048 of NW_027494422.1, read as the reverse complement.
AAAATTTTTACGTAAACCTATCTCGTGTTAGAAGAGTGTATAAGATAAGTCCAAAAACAAATCTGCTTCGAAAACTTAGTATCAGTCTTTCACGCACACATATTTATATATAGCTTTATAAATATAATAATGCATGACAGTGATAATAAATATTATTATGATCAAGGACAATAAACATAAAAATAAACATTATAGAAAAAAAAAATTAAAGAGAGACCATAAAATTTAAAAAAATGTTGTGTAGTAACCCTTAATTAATTAGGGAGGGGTATATTTAGCCTAACCCTTAATTAATGTCACACGCCTTTTAAAACCGATTCGACATGTTCTATCTAGTAAAATGATTGATTTAATAACGTCTACATACGTATTGAGTCATGCATGTTTTTAATCACCTGTAAGACCAGCAATGGATATGATTCGATTCCTTGCGAGTAATCAACTTCTGGGATAAGCTCCTGAAGCTCGGGTGTAGGTGCAAAGTCACCAAAATCATCAACCACACCATCATAATCCGCTTCCACAAACAACACGCCTTGTCCTTGACAATCGATCACAATCCTACCTTTCTCATCCTCCTTCAACCGGCCTGCCAACGGGTAAAATGCAACCAAAGCTTTGCTCAAAGCTTCCTTTATGCGTTTTGTATCAAAGAAGTTGGTAGCACCATTGGGACGGTAAATATAGACCGTTTGTGTGTGAGCACACGGGACCATGAGGTCGAGGTTCGAGTTCCATAGGTTTATGTTTGGAGTCTGGTCGAGTGGAACCACTGTCGTTGATTCTCGTACCACGATCTTCATGTGTATGTTTGGTTGTTAATGATGTGTAAAATTTTGTATCGTGTATAAGGAATATTTTAGGAGTATTTATAATTGTATGTAGTGCTGATTTTCTCTTGCATGGGGCCAGGTATATTTGACATTTGAGACTTTGTGCTGTCAAAACGCATATTTATATATGTATATATACTAGTTTTATACCCGTCCACCGGTACTTTAATGTCATAATAACATAATTAGTTTTTCTTTGCATTTTAAAGATACAAATATTTACCAAACAATCCACAATGTGTGAATACATGATTATATTATAAAATAACTATACAAAAACTACCACATTTGTTTAGGCATATGATGATATTAGGGAAAACAACAAATGTTAAATTTTATTCTCATAATTTCCTCTATTGGAGCCATAATCCAGCGTACCCCCAACATCAGCAAGCACCACTGTGTCCATAACAAAAGTCAAGTAAAATTAGTCAATTAGCAATGAAAAGAAATATAGACACAACACATCTGCAGATGACAAATGAATATTATCAGAAACTAATTACCAAATTAAACATATGAGAAGTATACCTCAACTTATCTGAAGGACTAAGGAGCACTTCAAGAAGAAGGATAAGTGCTTGTGATGAAGGTTGTTTGTTCATCATGCAACAAAAGATCTAAGATATTAAGAGGAGATAATCAGATTGCCCATACTCCTTTCTAATATGTGTTTGAATCTCCTCATTCTCTTTATCCTCTAAATCTCTAATGACACTTCACTTTAGGGGAATCTTTAGGCTGATTTTTGGCCGCACATGATTTGCAATGTTTTGGGCAGAAGTTAACAATTGTATGTGTGTGTGTTTCATAAAAGTATGCATCACAAACAGTATATCTTAAGTAACTGATGGTTATTATATGGTTATAGTCAAATTTTAAAAATCAGATTTCAAGAAAATGATAATAAGAATGCAGAGTAACTTATACCTACCTCCTCATGATTGATGATCAACTGTCTCAGCGTAAAGTCCATAAATATTATTAGTCGAACATCATACCACATCATACCACGCCAACAGCCATGACCGAAACAACCCAATAGCATTAATCAATTATTTAAATCAGCTCAAAAACATATCAACACATTCCATTTCAAATAAGTCCTATCATATATCCGTCTATATCTTACACAGATATATTAATGTACATACAAATTTTACACAAATAAATCACACAAATATATCAAAGCCACTGAATTAATTGAAAAGTATAAATCAATAAAAATTACCAATGGCAACAATCTTTTCGCCAAGCATGTAGATCGAGATATAGAATCACTTTTTTTCTATTTCTGTACTCTACGTAATACAAACTTGAACTATTTAAAAGCTAATATAATAATCAAATAACCATGGGAAACCAATTATCTGAATTACTTCATTAATTAAGAATATGACTTTGAAAAAAAATGGAAACTTAAAGTTCACTTTGAATTGACATCAACAATGGTTACATCATGATGAGCAGGCCCGTCTTTTAACCAAAATGGGTCAGTGGTAAGTTATTTTCAGCAGGTACTCGAATTTTATCGACTTGAGTAAGAGCATCTCCACCATTATATCAACTGAGATACCTTGCATACGGATATACAATTAATAAACCATATTTAATCAACTATCATAACACAGAAAATATAGAAAATAAAAATAACCACAACTACACAAGCATACCTTCCAACCAGGTTTATTTACAACGGATGAATATGTTGTAGATAAATCTTTGGGACGGTTGTGCCCAAAAAATAGCACCTGTAGTAGAACCATCAACATTGGAAATTTAGAAGATGTAGGATATTAAAACTTATGAACTTAAACAAATGATGAGAGATAGATTAGTAATATTGAATCAAAATTGAACAGGCGATAATGCGTACCTCTTTGGCGTCCTCAAACATCACAAATTGCCATATATCGGTTCAAGCAAAAGAGGACACGAAACTTGAATACTTTTAAAAACTCTTTGAATGCTGATTTGCTTATTTTCAGAGAGCCATGAACAGCCAAGATGCCTTTAAAAACCCACAACTGAAAGATAAACAATGTTGCACCAATAAACCCTAAATTGAATTTAAAAAAAAGAACAAAAACACACAAAAACTGAATTAAAAAAAGAATTATAAACCCTAAACTGAATTGCTATGTTTGTGTTCATTGAAGTGGAAGCTACACATGCATATTATGAAAAATAGGGAAATTAGGGTTTTGAACAAAAATTGAAAACGAAAACCAGATCTGAGAAGGAGAGAGGTGGATGCGATATTTACCAATATCAACTGTGTTCCATATTTACCAGATCTGAGAACGAAAACCATATCGTCAACCCTCGATTTCAACATTTCTTTGCCGGTGATATCTGATGACTAAGATGTGCGAAAATATATATATAAATATAAAACACAAATCGCAACTAAGCTTTAATTACCAAACAATCTATCCTAGTTCACACAAACGGCAAGTGTACCGGTCGCGTATAGCAAAGATGAGGAAAGTCCGGATATCGAACTCGAAGACACGTGAAAACGTTTATAATTACTAAACTCTAACTAAGACTCACCAAAATATTATTTAAATGATTTTTTAATATTTAGAATTGATTAAACTACTTAACTTAATTAAATGAAAACTTTTAACAAAATACTTTGAAAACTTTGGTTTAAATTCAATGAATAAAGACGTCTACCTAGGAATGAATCATGTTGATAGAAATAACAAGACAATAGATTGAAAATATTCACGACACCGGTTATAAAAGATGACACAACTAAAACTTGTTTAAGAAAGTCAAATTACCTCTCAGTCTCTCTAACAAACTCTAACTTATTTTAATTGATTTTAAAGAACAAACCGGAAAAACAATTATTAACGTGTTCAAATGTCGACTCTCCTCTCGGTCTCATCGACACACTATCCTAATGGAGACAAATACTATGTCACCAAGGATAGAGGAACAATAAGGATAGAGGAACAATTTAACTTAACCCAAATTAAACCAACTAATTGCACATAAACACTCAAACTTGACAAGAAAAAAACCCGCTCTCGCGCGGTCTTAATTCTAACAAGTAAAAGCAACGAGACAATATTACTTCTTATCACCTCTCGGTCTCAAAGAAGGTGTATTTTAACTGATTTTAGATGATTATATTACCCACTTATCCATACGGTTGTACACCCCGCAAATAAACCCTAAACACCAAGTCAAGAGTCTAACAAGCAATCAATTAATCAAAACTAATTCAATTAACTAATGCAAGAGGATTATAAGTAATAAAACATAAAACACAGCCATCACACACAATCTAATTTATGGTTTAGTTAAACTTTACATCAATAATTTAAGTCTTGAACATTAACAATCCATTAAACAAGTCAAAACTACTCAACAATCATCTATCATAGGCAGAACATGCAAGTTTAGCTACTCATTGATTTTGGACAGCCATGTATACTCAAGAAAAACATCATAAACATCATCATAAACATAATTAAATTCATTCAAGAACCAAACAATATCAATAACAAGTCAAACAATCAATCAATTGCAAAACAATTCAAAACAAAAGACCAAATCAATAAAGTTAGGGTTCTTGAAAAGCAAGTAAAGTTTATGGATGTTTTACTATCAAGTATGGCTGAGATCTATGATGAATAAGGTCCCTAGTAGCTGCCCAAGATCACCCTGAGCCTCCTTCTTCTTCTCCAGCCGCCAACAGCCCCTCAACAGCCGCCGCCTCTTTCCTTTTTTTATTTCTTCTTTGCCGGCTGCAGGTTCCAATCGGAAGTTGTAGTTAGGGTTTAGGTTTTTTTTTTTAATTTCTTTGTATTTCGGGATTAATGATGAATGAATGGTTGGAAACTTTATTAATTAACTTAATATAATATTGTGTAAGGCTTTTAAGATGTGGGCTTGGGTCGAGCCTTGACTTATAAGTTTGAAAGTTGCACAATTAAGCCCCTAAACTCTTCCAATTTAACTCTTTTTTCCACCAAACTTCATAACCTACAAGAAAACAATCATCTTTGTAATATTAAGCATAAACAAACCATAAAACTTAGTAATTAAACTAAAAAGCAATTAAAACATGATAAAAATGATACGGAAAGTAAGTGTGTTTCACTACACATCAGCATATAATCATATCAACTCCCTACCAGATTCACCGCCAATTAAAGAACCGATTATCTGATTTTTTGATAATAAAGAAAAGTGGTAGAGAGTAAAACAAACAAAGAAAATGACAGTAGAAATAAAAGAGGAAAGCAGATCTAGGGTTATGAGAGAGAGAGAGAGAGAGAGGAATCTTTATTCAACTTTCAAAATTTGAATTCTTGAAAATCTCAAAAAATATAACGGGTTCAAGGAATTGGCGACGTGGAAGCTTGTATGATGAACACAATATCAAATAGAATGTGGGGCTGACACGTGTCCCAAATGCATGTGGGTGGTGGTGACACGTTTCAGAACCTGTTTTCTTTTATCAAATCGTGAGAGTATCATGATAAAAAAAATATATGTATATTGAAAGGATATACACAAGAATGAAATATATCATTAAACATTGAGAGTATCAACATGAGAATTTCACACGATGTGAATTCTAATTTGATTACAACATATGAAAGAAATATATGTTATTATTATTAACATTTATAATAAATCGTTCGAGATTTGTTATAAGAGTTTTACTAATGATGGACTCGTAGATGCTTCTACCACCATCAATTTTGTTTGAACTATGTGGAGGACGTGTCCTTCATTTTAGGAGAGTATCCTAATACATGGTTTCAAGAAAACAATGTCTTCACCAAAATTCACTTGGATTAAGACTTATGTGTAAGTCCACATAAGTCAATGTTGAAGCCTTAAAGATCAAGGGAAAAGAGTTGTGTTCTTGAACTGAATGATAAAGTCATGTTTTGTAACATGAAATAATCTAGAGATTTTTTCTAAACATTGAAGTTTGTGGTGTGTCTAAGTGAATGTGAACAAGGTATATGGTGTTATACCTTGAGGCTGTGAATGATCAGAATGATGCATCTTTTGTTCACATGCTAAAATATTATAGTCTAAAGCATGCTAGACTAGTACTTAGTTAATTATGGTACTCCCCGGAGACTAATTAACTTTATATATTCAAAATGTATATATGGACACAACGAATTAGCGTGTAGAGAAAGTTGAAAGATACTTTCATTCATTATAAGGAAGGGCATTAAATTCATTGGTTTGATGACAAACTTATGACAATGACATATGTTGGTTGGTCAACTCAAAAGCTATTGAGTACCAAAATAAACATTGATGAACTCACTAATACAATGAGGCAACTCTTGTTCAAATCACGGGTATCTAAATGTCGTTATAAACATCTGTTGTCATAAGTAAGGTTACAAATAGTAGTTCAAATGGCAAGAAATGTAGGGGATGAGACATTTAAGAACCGACCCTTTGGGTATGAAAAATTGGTTGTATGAGAAGATTCTCAAACACGTAGAAAGGGAGAACCTTTCATTACCCCATTTGAATGCTATCCAATAACACTTAAATGTGGGAGTAACTTGCATCTGAATATTGGGCATATATTTGGTTGCTAATGTTTGGCAATAAGAATTTGGTGATCTAAATAGATATTGCAAACACGTGTTCGCCTAAAACATAATATTTATGTTCTTCTAAGACATTTATTATAACAAGGTTCAAGGTGATACCTGTTGTTATACTCATAGAAGCTTGAATATAGGAAAATTAACTTACAAGTTAAGAACACATCATAACAACTCATCTCAAACTGAAATTATTTACAAATGGCTTGACAAAGTCATAGATAATATTTTGGATCCAACAACCCGAGGGTTGACGAGAGATGAAGTTGTGGAATGGGACTAAAGCCCGTGGGAAAAGAAAGTATGAGGGAAACCTAACTTAGCAGACTAGAGATCCCAAGAGCTAAGTTCAATAGGACAACTTAATCATATAACCGAAGGGTAGTCATTGTGGGGGCATCACTAATGTATATGTTTACATACAAGCTAATATATATGTTTATATATATATAAATATTCTCCAAAAAATAATAAATGGAGTTTAATTACTTTCTAGTCCATTCCTATTAACAACGGTGACATGTTGTGAGGTTAAGCATAATGTATGGTTGACGATTTTGTGTAAATCGTGTTAACCTTAATGTTTTTAATGATTTGAGATAAAATCACCTATGTGAAAGAGAAGTGGGGTCGCTTCGAATGAAACTGTGAGGTGCGCAGTTCCTAGAGCTTTCATAGAACCAGGCTAGTGTTCCATGACCATAACGGACACGACAGTGAGGGATGTGCCCAGCTAAGGAGAGTATTGTGTGAAGGCGTATTGTCGTTTCCACAAATGGGGGTCTGTTCAAAGACATCGCGTCTACAAACCGCTAGGAGGCTAAGTATGCTTCACAAAGGAAGGTTCAAAGGGTAACACCTACCTATCCTGCAATACTCAACTGTCGAGGTTTTCATTGGAAATTTTATGTGTTTTGATTGATCTCCATTCATGTGGGGGATTGTTGGAAAATTTATTGGTGAAAATGGGTTTTTCACTAACTTTGGACATAAATAATATATTTATATATGTGTTGTATAAATATTGATTTGAGTGTCCAAAACGGAGCTTAGATGAATGAATATCAATGCTCGAAGTTGTATGGTTGAAATAACCAAAGAAGAGAAAATTGGATTTATCTTTGACATCGTGTCCCACGTAGGAGCGCATGAGTGTCGCGCCTGCATAATGGACTGTTGCGAACAGTTGTTTGGACCTGGTCAAATAATTTGTTTCAACTCATGTCATGAATAAATATGATGGTTTTGATTCACCACTTAAATCTAATTAAAAGTATTTAACCATGTTAATTACAATAATTAATTTCAAGTTTATTACAAGATTAATTATCTTGTTTATGACTAAATTAATTTTATTGTTTATGACATATTAATTTGGTTAAAGTATTTCTCATTTTGTGCAAGTATATAATGAACTTGTTGGTTCATGTTGTAGATAGACTTAAAAAAGTTTTGGAGTCACTTACACACACTCATGACAAAATTTAGAGAGGAGCACTCTCTATATTATGTCAAACAACTTCAACAAATTTTCCTACATCTTGATAAACACTAATATAGCCGGTGACTTCATCGGGTTCGTGGCCATCTCCGGCAGTACATATACTGTTCCGGTTGTTGTACCCTGGGAAACAGACGCGCTTGAGAGTAGGCATGAAATCTGTTTTAAGGGCCCGTATCTAACACGATCCTCAACCAAAACCGTTACCCAATTTCAATAAACGAATTGTTGTTTTGAAGAAACATTTGTTGGAGACTCAAGTGATGAAGACTTGTGACATGGATGCTAGAATAAAGCTTATGGAAGCTCTCTTAGTAAGATATGGATTGAATCATTTCGGTATATAAAATTGCATTTTATATTCTTTTTATGTACTTTTGTAAATGGTATTGTACTAAGTGAATTTTCCAGGATTAACGAGAGTATCGCTATTATATTTTTTATTATTATTTTAACTAACAGTGAACCACTTTTCCTACAGGGTTTTGACGCATTTATTGTTATCGGGTTCCATTTTGGAATCCTAGGCGAAGACGTGGCGGAGACCGGTGACTTTATGTATCTGATTGTTTATTTTTATTGATAGCTTTCTCTCTCTATTGTTTGAGAGATCACCGGAAATCGGCGGTTTTTCTTGGTGGCATAAGTATGACGGTGATGCTGTGCACACTTTTGTGGCTCCAATTAGTCTGATGCTGGGTTCCGAAAGTATGGCGGTGGTGTTGTGCTACTTTTGTGACTTCGACTTTGTCTATTAAGGCTCCGATTCTTCTGTTTCCGGGTTCTATTTTGTCAACCCTAGGCGACGGGATGCTGTGTCGGGTTCCATTTTTGGAACTCTTAAACATGGCATAAATCGATCTCCAATGCCTACCTTTCAGTTGCAGGTAATGTCAATGTCATTTACTAAATTTTAAGTATGTTTTGTTTGGAGGTTTTCATTTATTTCATGATGGATTCTAATTTTTTATTTTTTTATTTTCAGAAGAGGAAAGAGATATATTTGTTGCAGGTCTATGGGAGAACATATACAAGATCTTGAAGTAATCTTGAAAGAGCAATATAATGTTGTTTTAGATACAATTGGTATACACTAGACAGAACAATGGGATCTAATTTTATTAAAAAGAGGTGAACATTATATGACACTACATGTACCATACACCAAATTCTTAAAACTGTTCTTTGATTTTTGGATTTTAGGATTATTTTATACTTTCTTTGACACATGTTTGTTTCTTGATTTAGCTGAGTCGACATCTTTAGCTGATAGTCAAGTGCCGGTCATACTGCATTTACGCTTTCAAAGAAATCGTGACACCAATTTGATTTCTTCGCTGTGCAAGTACACTAATGATAATTACATACTGGATAATGAGTTTTTGTCACGTTGGTGCATTTCATTAGCTGACCAATGGTCAGTCAATATGTGATTAAGTTGACCACTTTCATAAATTTTTAATTCAACAAACTTTTAGCAGCAGCCACTCAAAATTTTAATACCAATATTTGTACCGTAGAACTGTAATATGCACAACCTTGATTTGATTGGTCAAGTGGGTAAAACTGGAAAGGGGGGGGGGGGGGGGGTTTAAACGGTTCAAAACTCTATTCTTTAGTTATTTTTTTAATACTTTTGTTATATATTTGAATGATTTATGGGTTACGTGGTATGCAATATGCAGTGGTTGAAGAAGACAAGGAGGAAAACTCTCTAAACTTCTTTACAGAGGATAAAAGGTTAGTCAAAACTTTAATTGTTTTTTAGTGCATTACGGCGTTTTATTTATTTTTTTAGTTATGTTAATCTAATAAGACTTAATATTAAGTTGGGTGAAAAGGTTATTCAAATCTCTAAAATACCTATAAAATAAGGACTTCATTTTAGATGTCTTCACTAACGTATTATTGATTTTAGGATAAAGACGTACACTTTTGGAATCTACAGTTTGTTAATTGGGCCCTCAATTGTTTCATTTTGGTTTGGAGCTGCTGATTTCAAAAGAGCGCAGTAAATTAAAGTACAAATTTGGAGCTCCTGATTTCAAAGGATATAAGTACAAATTTGGGCCAACAATTGTTTCATTTTGTTTGTGTAAAGGTTTTTCCAAGTTTTATTCACTAATGAGCTATAGCCTTTGTAAATGTAATGGAACTCAAAAGGTTTGGACATTGTATTGATGCACCACAATGCTCGGCCACAACGTGCGAGGTTGAAATTTCTAGACACAAACCCGCATAACGCGCGGGTTATAAAACCTAGTTGATTATTAAATTATTAAATTCTCATAATTCAAATTCAAGCACAAATTCTTGTGTTTCTCGTGTAATCACTAATCAGTTAAATACTTGTCTATATATAAAAACTAAGTTAAAAACTCACTTAGGTATATTATGTCTAGAGTTATTCTGGTCTTTTTTTTCATTCGGCTTCAACACAGTTTACATTGACCAAATTAGAGGTTCAACGTTCCATTCATAAGCCATTTTTAAAAAAAGCCAAATGCTCTTATGTGTATTCGATTTAGATATGCCATACGAATGGTTCCATTCAGTGGCAAACAAACACCCCCTTAGTCTTTTTCGGTTCAGACTTTGTAACTATATTTGTTGATGATTGTTTTTGTAGAGACTTTGAATTCCACTTACATGTTTTGCAAATGAGAGCATGATTGTTTTTACTTGTGTTTTATTTTGCCATAGTTTAATTATGCATCATTTATGATCTCTCTCTCTCTCTCTCTCTCTAAAATGTATATCCTTATTTTGTTAAGCAAATAATCTAATTATAAAGAGAGAATCATGAAGAATATATGTAGAAATAATAATAATATTTAAAGATAATGGTATAATGATCATGTTGTAGTTGAAATCAAGTGGTGGCATGTCATTGATCTTATCTTAGCACCCACTAGTTAAAGAAGCAATTTCTTTAGGAGACAAATGGGTTTCAAGAGTTGACATATAGGAAGTTGGTGAAGCCAGCATATCCACTACTTTAGCTTGTTTATCCGACTCTATCCCAGTTGTTTCATGCTGAAAATCATGTTAAGGTGCACGGGCCGCCCTACTCGCCCCCACCGGAGTAGTCGTGTTACATGTGACACAACAAGATTATATGACAAGTATCACTAAGTTGTAGTTTATTCAAAGTGCAACTAATGATGTAGTTTGAATCAAATGGTGACCATGTCATTGGTCTTATCTTTTCACCCACTAAAAGAAGAATTAAAGAAGAATTTGTTTTTACAAACACTTATTTACGGAATTTTTCTTTAAATACGATGCAATATAATTAGTACAATATTCACATTTTATTATTAAATAACTTTATTTCATATTTCTTATAGCCTAGTTATAGTTCTCTCATAAGTCGTAACTAATATTAGAAATTACAAAGTCTTAAGGATTGAATATTTTATTACGATTTTAATCCTCAGTATAATTGCAACTAAATTAAGGAAGTTGGTTGTAGAAGAAAAAACAAATGAAGAAGAAAAAGTAAGAAAAAGTTAATATGTTTGAAATCCATCATAGTTATTTTAGGTTAGAAGTTTGGGGTATGCAAAGTCAGTTCAATTCGATTATGGGGGTTTTATCATAACTGTAGCCGAGCTAATTTAGCTATAAAATTGCCAGTTAAACTTCGGTTATGGATCACTTTCAGTTAAGTTTGGTTGATTGTCCAATGTATTTTGTTCTAGTTGAATATGGTTCGGTTATGACGTTCTAAGCTCAATTATGAAGTTTCGAAGCTGAAATATGTCGGTTTCAAGCTTGGTTATAGTGTTCTAAGCTATTTTGTAAACAGTTATAGCTAATTTAAATGTTTAAAGCTGAAAATAGATGTATAAAAGACATGTCCCAAACAGTGTTGAAACATTATACGAGTAAACTTTGTATATGATACAATTGTGTTTCTAGGTCTCAGTGCTATATATCTCGTGCTTGTATAAGTGAAATTTATATTCTTTTCGGCCTAACCCAAAATATCGTAGACTCATAGGCCCAACGTACAATATTCAATTTTATTTGTTTGACTCATTACAATATTCAATTAATTATTAACTAACAAAAACCTTTTGGCCTAAATTCAATATATTTTGCCATTTTTTTCGGTTCAAATGTTTCAAGCTTTAATGACAAAACCAAAAAAACCGAAAATGAACCAAAGTAGCAAACCCAAACTGAAATAAACCAAAATGGAACAGTACATACTGGTTTTTGGTTCTGAGTTTAGCCAAAAACTGATCCGATCCATGCATACGCTTAGTAGAGTTTGCTGGTAGCTACTTGTACATTGAGTAATAATTATCCTAATCAAATCCCATCAAACGATCAAGTCTTAACATATGAAAATGAAGAAAATAAGGCTTCAAGTTCAAACAAAAACACCAGAATATTAATGTTAAGAGTCAACATGCATATATAGCTAGATTTAAAAAACCTAGCGTCTACAGATAAAAAGATGATGCATTTCTTTATTCAACACAAATCCTCTGGTCCACGTTGAGCCACCACACCTAAAACACACAAATTCCTGTCAATAAGTGACTTTAAAATATGGTGGTTATATTCAAACACCAGCCCCCCTGTTGTGTAAATAAGTCTATACGGCTCGGCTCGGCTCGTATAGGGTCTATATGAGTCGTATAGCCCTAACTTATATGTACGGAGGTGATAGTGTGACAACTTTTTGCAGTCCATACGAGTCGTATCGACCCTATACGTGTCGTATAGGTTTTCTGGCTCGTATAGCCCACTTACCTTGTCTGACCTATATGAGCTGTATAGGGTCTATATGACTCATATAGACAGCATGTCAGCCTATACTTACCCCAAAAAACTCATGTTGTTCGTAGGTTGTTTGATTAGTATGGAGCAAAATATTTACCTTTAGTTTATAACCAACTTGGATGTTATTTTTAACATTTTGTAATTTGAAAGTAATCTTATAATTATCTAAAAAAACACCTATCGAGTCAAACAGACTCTATACAAGTCGTATAGCCCCATACGGCTCGTATAGGGTCTATACCGTACAAGGGAATAAAAGCTAACACTCCTGACCAAAAATGACCTGACTCTGCACGATTGCACCTATACGAGTCATATAGGCTCTCCTGGTGTTTGAATAACGTTCCTGATGTGTGTATAACCCAAGCCTTAAAATAAGGTACAAAGGCAGCCAATTTTTTTAATGGGGTTTTATCTCTAACGAGTCAAACAAATAAAACTGAAAACTATTCGAATGAATCTAAAGAGTACTTAACAAACAAAACCTAGCTCCTATAACATTTTATTCAAATCATCATATTATTTACAAAATAAATAATGTTCAGACCCTACCATAGCTACTGATGGGATATACTGAGTACGATGATGATGATGTAAAATATAATGTAACAAGTTAACTTTGACTTTACCAGGTGCAGCTCATTCAGAATTATGCATTTGATCGTGCTCGATGAAATCCAATGCTTCATCCATGGTGATAACATTTACATGACTAACACGGTTTTTGTGAGTCACACCATATATCTTGTCAGCAACTTTCACAAGCTCGGGTTGAAATGTTGTTGCAATGACCTGTTTACTTTGCATATCTGCAAAGCGACGAATGATATCTAGAAACAAGTTGTCAAGGAGGCAAATAATAGAACAAACGAGACAACACACGCGAGTGCAAGTCAACAATTTATTTAGGATTAATCTCTTGAATAATTTTATGCGGAAAATTTGATCGTTATTATTATTAAGGGAAAATAGTATTAAAAAAACTAGTATACTTTCTGTTTTTCTCGTAAAAGTTCTTTTAACAATATTTACACATCAAAAACTCTCCATATGTTAGATTTTTTTAAAAAATGTTTGGGACTTTTACGATAAAAAAACAGAAACTATGTTGATTTTTTTATAGTATTTGCTCTATTATCAAAACTTCAAATATTTGGCAGGATACTTCCAACTGCAGCTCGATACTGAGGGTCTAGTGCAGCGTCTATCTCATCAAACAGGAAAAACGGCGCAGGATCATGTCTTTGAATGGCAAATATCAGTGCCAATGCAACCATAGACTTCTGAACACCGGACAATTGCTTCATTGATTGTGTCTCCTCTTGTCCCATGAAAGAAACCTACAATATTAACCTTAAATCAAAATGAACCTTTGCACATACATATTCAAAACATACATCATAAATGCCACCTCTAACTATGATAAGAGTCGTAAACAAACCATAGCCAACTCGTTAAAAGCTTGGATCAAGCCAAACAATCGAAGCCCGAGCTTCTCTTATCAGGCTCGAGTTGGCTGCAAGCCTATGCGAGCTTATTATTTATATAATTCAAGCCCGGCCCATGGGCCGGCCAAGTCAGGCCATTGCCTTGGGCCTCCAATTATTATAGCATTGTTATAACATGTATATAATATATGTGTTAAAAATGGGCCACAAACTAAAATGAAGGCCCAATTCTTTTTGATTATGTATTGCTGTATGTTGAATGCTTTATAGGGTAAAAATCTAAAAACAAAAAAATATATATTTACATACAAAATTTTTATTATTGCCGGTCTCAAATCCGGGTAAAGGAGGAGGGTTTATATCAATTTGTTTTTAAAAAATGCCTCAACATTTTAGTTCGCTTTTGGTCTACAAGGACATTGAGACGGCCCTGATATAATTTATGTTTAATGTGTTAAAATATTTATTTATATGAAAATAATTAGTAGTAAAAATTTATAATAATGTATCTAAACAATGCACATTATGTTATATATAAAACTATAGTTTAAAAAATATGGAAAAAACACAAATGTATATAAATTAATTAATGAATATTCAACAAGCCGAGCTCAGGCTTGTTTACACCCATAAGTCCTATGATAAAAGAAAGGTTCTGTAGAGAACACACTTGCCTTTACTTTTACACCAATGTATTTTTCGACAGGCTTCTTGACATCAACCTGAGGCACATCATTGTCATAATCGTTATCAGCGGGCTCACCATCCTGCTTTGGAAGACATATGAAGTAAGTTAGAAATCCCACAAGGACAGAAAATGTACGTATAAAGGAAACTAAAAACCCGACCTTTTTCTTCATCATGATCAAAGATCCATGACCGCCTTGCACAAGTTCAGAAAATACATCTCGAAAATGCTTAGCCACACTTTCCAAAGTACTTTTAATATATTCATCGTTGCGTTGATCCAGTATTGATACAAGTTCTTTGATTTTCTGTAATTAAGATTTTGAAATGATTTTTATTGATGGAATAAAATGCCGGTTACCAAAATAACATAATTTACAAATGTAAAAGATTACAACTAGACGTTCAATGAATAGTTCATGAACCATTCAACGGGATGCTCATTTATCTCCGTTAATTCTAAATTCGTTTATCTTCATTCGTTTACATTCAATTATGTTCGTTAGTTTATGTTTGTTCGTATATATTTGTCAATATATTCATTTAATTATTATTTGTAGGGTGAGGTTAGTGTACAATAATTACTCAATGTACGATAGGTACGCGAGACACTCAAAGACAAAAATACTAAACGCTCAGCCAAAAACCTAAAACGCTCAAAAACGATTTTCGTGAAGAAAAGTAAAAGGTTGATCGATTAACGATCTAAAACTGTTTTATTTCGGTGAACCAATGATTAATTCGATATGTATTGACGATTTCGAGATCTTGTAATGTGATTTCGTGGATCGATTTCATGAATATAAGTATTCTTGTACCTAATGTACGTTAAGCAATTATTGTATTCTATCTTTTCTCATTATTTGTATCATTACAACTTAGTGTAGTTTTAAGAACTTTTTAGGCCTAAACTTTGTATATGATACAATTGTGTTTCTAGGTCTCAGTGCTATATATCTCGCGCTTGTATAAGTGAAATTTATATTCTTTTCGGCCTAACCCAAAATATCTTAGACTCATAGGCCCAACGTACAATATTCAATTTTATTTGTTTGACTCGTTACAATATTCAATTAATTATTAACTAACAAAAACCTTTTGGCCTAAATTCAATATATTTTGCCATTTTTTTTCGGTTCAAAATTTTCAAGATTTAATGACAAAACCAAAAAAACCGAAACTGAACCAAAGTAGCAAACCCAAACTGAAATAAACCAAAATGGAACAGTACATACTGGTTTTTGGTTCTGAGTTTAGCCAAAAACTGAACCGACCCATGCATACGCTTAGTAGAGTTTGCTGGTAGCTACTTGTACATTGAGTAATAATTATCCTAATCAAATCCCATCAAACGATCAAGTCTTAACATATGATAATTAAGAAAATAAGGCTTCAAGTTCAAACAAAAACACCAGAATGTTAATGTTAAGAGTCAACATGCATATATAGCTAGATTTAAAAAACATGGCGTCTATAGATAAAAAGATGATGCATTTCTTCATTCAACACAAATCCTCTGGTTCACGTTGAGCCACCACACCTAAAACACACAAATTCCTGTCAATAAGTGACTTTAAAATATGGTGGTTATATTCAAACACCAGCCCCCCTGTTGTGTAAATAAGTCTATACGGCTCGGCTCGTATAGGGTCTATATGAGTCGTATAGCCCTAACTTATATGTACGGAGGTGATAGTGTGACAACTTTTTGCAGTCCATACGAGTCGTATCAACCCTATACGAGTCGTATAGGTTTTCTGGCTCGAATAGCCCACTTACCTTGTCTGACCTATATGAGCTGTATAGGGTCTATATGACATATAGACAGCATGTCAGCCTATACTTACCCCAAAACACTCATGTTGTTCGTAGGTTGTTTGATTAGTATGGAGCAAAATATTTACCTTTAGTTTATAACCAACTTGGATGTTATTTTTAACATTTTGTAATTTGAAAGTAATCTTAAAATTATCTAATTTAAAACACCTATCGAGTCAAACAGACTCTATACAAGTCATATAGCCCTATACGGCTCGTATAGGGTCTATACCGTACAAGGGAATAAAAGCTAACACTCCTGACCAAAAATGACCTGACTCTGTACCTATACGAGTCATATAGGCTCTCCTGGTGTTTGAATAACCTTCTTGATGTGTGTATAACCCAAGCCTTAAAATAAGATACAAAGGCAGCCAATTTTTTTAATGGGGTTTTATCTCTAACGAGTCAAACAAATAACACTGAAAACCATTCGAATGAATCTAAAGAGTACTTAACAAACAAAACCTAGCTCCTATAACATTTTATTCAAATCATCATATCATTTTCAAAATAAACAATGTTCAGACCCTACCATAGCTTTGCTATTGGTGGGATATACTGAGTACGACGACGACGACGATGATGATGATGAACATTTGTAAAATATAATGTAACAAGTTGACTTTGACTTTACCAGGTGCAGCTCATTCAACATTATGCATTTGATCGTGCTCGATGAAATCCAATGCTTCCTCCATGGTGATAACATTTACATGACTGACACGGTTTTTGTGAGTCACACCATATATCTTATTGGCAACTTTCACAAGCTCGGGTCGAAATGTTGTTGCAATGACTTGTGTACTTTGCATATCTGCGAAGCGACGAATGATATCTAGAAAAAAGTTGTCAGGGATGCAAAAAATAGAACAAACGAGACAACACCCGCGAGTGCAAGTCAACAATTATTTGACTAGCTAGCACTAAATAATAAAAGTGACAATTTCTACCTATTTACTTTTAAATGGATTAATCCGGGCTATGCTTATCTCAAACGGGTCAACAAAATTAGTTGAAATTCACCCATTATATCATTTTATGCTGAAAAGTTTAGATCATTACTATCAAGGGCAAATATTATTAAAAACCAGTATACTTTCTATTTTTCTCATAAAAGTTGTTTTTAACAGCTTTTACACATCATCTTCACATGTTAAATGTGATCAAAACTGTTAAGGGACTTTAACGAGAAAAAACAGAAAATATGTTGGTTTTTGTATGGTATCTGCTTTACTATCAAAATAATATGATTTTTGTAATCGTATTTGACAGACTAACTATTTATAAAAACATTTTTTAAATAACTTTGGCGGTGTTTTGAGCCAACACGTAAAAACATTCCGTTTTGACCAGTCAACCAACCCACTCAACCCGCCCTTATTGCCACCTCTAAAAAACTTTTGACAAAACTTCAAATATTAGACAGGATACTTCCAACTGCAGTTCGATATTGAGGGTCTAGTGCGGCATCTATCTCATCGAACAGGAAAAACGGAGCAGGATCATGTCTTTGAATGGCAAATATAAGTGCCAATGCAACCATAGACTTCTGACCATCGGACAATTGCTTCATTGATTGTGTCTCCTCTTGTCCCATGAAAGAAACCTACAATATTAACCTTAAATCAAAATGAACCTTTGCACATACATATTCAAAACATACATGCCACCTCTAAGTATGATAAGAGTCGTAAACAAACCCAAGCCAGCTTGTTAAAAGCTTGGATCAAGCCAAACAAACGAAGCCCGAGCTTCGCTTATCAAGCTCAAGCTGGTTGCAAGCCTATGCGAGCCTATTATTAATATAATTTATGTTTAATGTGTTAAATATTTATTTATATGAAAATAATTAGTATGTAAATAATTATAATAATATACTAAACAATGCACATTATGTCATATATATATATATATACATATATATAACTACAGCTTAAAAACTATAAAAAAACACAAATGTATATAAATTAATTAATGAACTAATATTCAACGAGCCGAGCTCGGGCTTGTTTACACCCCTAAGTCCTATGATAAAAGAAAGGTTCTGTAGAGAACACTTGCCTTTACTTTTACACCAATGTATTTTTCGATGGGCTTCTTGACATCAACCTGAGGCACATCATTGTCATAATCGTTATCAGCGGGTTCACCATCCTGAATTGTTGGAAGACATATATAAGAAGTAAGTTAGAAATCCCACAAGGACAGAAAATGTACGTATAAAAGAAACTAAAAACCCGACCTTTTTCTTCATCATGATCAAAAATCCATGACCGCCTTGTACAAGTTCAGAAAATACATCTCGAAAATGCTTAGCCACACCTTCCAAAGTACTTTCAATATATTCATCGTTGCGTTGATCCAGTATTGATACAAGTTCTTAGATTTTCTGTCATTAAGATTTTGAAATGGTTTTTAGAAAAATGCAGAGAACAAAAACGTAAAAATGTACACTTTTTTAGACTTGTAAATGAACTAGGCGTTCAATGACCAGTTCGTGAACCATTCAACGGGAAGTTCATTATGTCCCTAAATTTTAAATTCGTTTACATTCAATTGTGTTCGCTAGTTTATGTTTGTTCGTATATGTTAGTTAATATATTCATTTAATTATTATTTGTATCATTACAACTTAGTGTAGTTCTAATAACTTTTTAGGCCTAACACGTTCTTCACATTACTTTTACGAACGAACACAAACAAGAAAATCACGTTTGTTTGATTGTATGTGCTCAATTGATTGTATGTTTACAAGCCTACTTTCATAGTCCTTTTCAGATTTTTTTCTCAAAACTTAAAAGAAGTGAAAATTATAATAAATAAGATTAATGTTACCTCATCACCAGCATCAAGGTCTTGTAGTCGCTTCTGGAGTTCTTCTCTTTCATCCGAAAAGTATGCATACTGATCAAGTGCTTTCTTGTTTACATGACTAAACTGTTTTAACTTCTCGTTGCACTTATGCAGCATTTTATATAATTCTTCTATGCTTTTCTGTTTGTGCCTGCATTTGATGTGTTAACAACCCGTTTACTTACTAATGGATCGATTTGAGTCTATATTTTTTCTATAACGGGTTAAAACGATAAAATACAAAGATGGCTAAAAAGAGGTCGTATGAGCCAAGTGTAACAGCCCAGCTACCACCGCACCGTAATATTGTCCGCTTTGGCCGGGTTGTACCACCATCGCCTCACGGATTTGCTTTTGGTTACCCAGGTGGTCACCCATCCTATACTACTCCCACCTGAGCACGCTTAACTGTGGAATTCTCCTCTAATTCACTACCATTAAGCGCCCAAAACGTGTTATGATGGGGAAGGTATCCACCTCCTTATAAAGAAGGCTTAGTTCTCCTTCCCAACCGATGTGGGATGTCACAAAGATGGCTAAAACGATAAAATACAAAGATGGCTAAAAAGAGGTTGTATGAGCCAAGCGATCAAACGGATTGAAAACCACCAAAAGTGTATTCAAATATTACCAAACACTATTGGTTTCATAATCATAAAAAACCAAACCAAACCTGAGTTATAGAGTTTAATTTTTAAATCTGGATAAGTTATAAAAATTTATAAAAATAGTGATACCTAAATATTGTAGCCCAAATGTATAATAATCAATAAGTTACTAATAACAAAAAGATGTAGGTGAGTTTTATGCCAAAACTCATTAATATGGGCCAATTTTTTTCAGCCCAAAACTTTCAAGCCCAAATGGTAAGACCGGCACCAAACGGTTTCTAAAAACTCAAAAACCGATTTTTTTTTTTTTGTATTTTTTTGTTTTGGTTCGACTGAGCCCAAACTGACTCATGGCCACCCCACTTTTAACGCGTACAAAAGGAACGATCCATACCCAACCCGGCCAATAATAACGAAAATTCAGTTAAGTCAAACAGAATGGTGGTCAAGTGACTAAAATTACGTTTCAAACGCGTCTGATGATAATGGACCCAAATCTCTGATTTTTTTGGTGAGCTCTTCTTGCTTTGCAAGTAAAATGTTTTTTCTACTAATAAGTTGCTCCGCTCGTTTATCTTCATTTTGACGGGTCTTTTCGCACTCAACTAAACAAGCCTGCATTACAAGAAATGTATTACTATCAATAATCACAGTTTAGTTAGGAAATTGATTTTATAAAAACGATAATCGAGCAAAAAATTTGAAACTTATATAGATAAAATTACCTTAGCCAATTCCCGACGAGCATCATTAACTTCTTTATCATAAATAGTATATTCTAAAGACTTCCTCAGGTTATCAAGCTGCTGATACTTCTTCAACTCGGCTTTTTGTTCATCTAGCTCGCGTAATCTCTCATCCAAGTATTGCAGGATTTGAATTATCTGATTTTTCGCATTTCCTGATCTTATAATAAAAGTATAAAGTATATAAGAAAAGATTAACCAAATGCAATAATATACCAATCTTAACAATCACTTGCCATTTTCTTGCAACATTTTCAAGGTTTCGAGACGACTCTCTTCATAAACACGAATACCACTTATTTCCATTAACAAATCCAGTCGTTCCGAATCATTTATCAAGGCCAATGATGCCATCTGCAAAAAATGCATGATTATTAAAAAATTTACACTTCACCTGCGATCAAAATATTCAAACCGAAGAGATGTCATACGCTGTCTTGTTGCACGACATAATATGGATTGGAAAGAGAGAACCGGGCACTTTCCAACAGATTCTTAACTTCGGTTTTCCTACAATGATGCGTTTACTTCTTTTACGTGACATTCAAAAAAAAGATAATAAGATAATTCAAGTTATAGATCAATTACGTGGTTCTTACGTTATATGCTCCCCATCCAAATAATATTCATCCTTTTTAGTACCAACTGTTCTTCGCAGCCGCAGCTCCTTGTTATCAACCTTCAAATCACAGAAAATAAATTTAGCAACCATTAGTAGTATTTAAAAACTAAACTTATTTCCGTGCAGACGAAACACAATTCAATAGCAATGCATAAAAAAGTAGCAAAACTCATCTGGCAATAAAACAACTAATAAGTGTGACTAACATTTTATGTGTTTTGATCAACTACTTCAAAGCTACGAAGTTGTCTGTCCTGATAAACTCTATTTTTCGGTTTATGACCAACATTTTCTAAACTAAGAATACAATTTTATTATAGAACATAAAAGGATATATGACTATACACTTTTAAACTAAATGTAACAAATGTTTCATGACGAATCACTCACAAAAGTTACACATTTACATCTCCTCATTCCGTCGGTCACTATAGTTTTATGTGTTTAGTCTGCTATCTATTATAGCATCTTAATGTCATATCCTTTGTTTCATTCTACTTCATTTGCAATCTTGTAAGCATGTGTGTGCAATATCAACATTGTGAGCAACCATCATAGCAATATGTGAGAATAGATGATAATTTACACGTATACAAAGTAAAGATTATGCCTACTAATAAATGATAAACATTACTGGAATACGATTGTCGGTGTTATCAAAAACAATCTCAACGGACGCTGGTAGAACTGTGTGTCCTGCTCCTTCCTGTGAAATGTTCACATAAAACTTATTATTTTATACTGGAAACAAGTTGATATAACCATTTTATAAGACCATAAAAAGATAACCAACATACATGGAGGAAGGCAAGCCGATCTTCAACACACGGGTTATGAAAAGGGTCGCTTATAACAAAACGAATTGCTGCAAACGTAAATCGGGTAGGTTGAGATGCAACAAAACGAGCGAATAAATAGATAGTTAAAAGTTATTGACCTGCGCGTACCATGAAAAATATTAGACTTCTCAGACCCATTTGCACCAACTGCAGTTTAAATTTGAATAATTATAATCATAGTGCAAAGATTATCGCGAAAATAATACATAGTGTTAACTTAGTTGAATCTTTTCAAGAACGAATTGAACCAAAACACAAACAAACACGCAATTTTAGGATGAACGTTCGTATTATTATAATCAAGAAACTAGCTAACTCAAAACTCGATTACAACAATCCCTCATACGATAACCTTAATCATGGTTATATATTTAAAAAGGTCACGGTCCACAATAGGTCCAACCATAGTTATTAAAAGCCCTCGCCTTTTGCGCCTAGGCCCATTTTTCAGGCTAGGCTCAATAAATGCGCTTTTAGTTCCTAGGCGAGCGCTTCAGCATTGTTTATGCCAAGAATATGAGAAGAAAAAAGTCAGGCAAAAGAAACGCAAGGAGTGCTATTAAAACTTAGATCTAGAAGAGGTCAAAGGCATTATATTGATACATTTTGTTATTCAAGTTCTGGAATTAAATTTGAACCTTGAATATTTTAAAACTTTTGATACTAATTAGATGATATTAAATGTTATATAATAGCTTTTGTTTATCTTATTTGAAGAATAGTATTATTTTTCATAATATATTTTAAATTTTTTATTCAAGTGCGTTTTTTTTCTTCAGACCCTCGCTTTTTTTGCGCCTTGCTCCTAGGCCCTAGGCGAGGCCTATGCGCCTTGAGTGCGCCTAGCGCATTCGATAACTATGGGTCCAACCTGGTCATCTCTACGTGACAAGCCACGATAACAGATAAAGATAAATACTATAAAGCATTACATGAGAATAAAAGAGTATTATTGATAAAAGAAACATGAAAAAGTATATCATACCAAGACAGTTAACTTTCGGACTGAAATCTTCGATAGCAATTCGTTCTTCATAGCTCTTAAACCCTTGAATAATGACCTGCAGTACAACCCCACAAGCAAATGCAGGTGATATAATTAAAAGAATAATGAATAACTCAAGACAAGAAGAAGCTAATTAAAAGGTAGAAGTAAAGGAACTAAAACAATTACCTGTTTTATGTACATTCTGATATACTTATAGGTTGCTTAAACCTATAGGTAATCATATTGAAAATGTGTCAACATAAGTTAGCTAATGTGAAAAAAACAGCATGATCATAAAAGCAAGAATGATAATACATTTCGCAAATACGACCGAAACTCACTAATTTAAACTAACTATACTCGAAAGAATTGGTCAAAAGTGAAAATTTATGTATAAAATTTGGTGTGTGTATTTATGAAATACTATATATAAAATTCTGATCGGATTAATCTCGATTAAATCCTATTAATCCTGATTAATCTATACTTGATAAGCCGGCGGCCGACTAGCGCCTAGAATGTATGATAATCAGTTGTGATGAGCAAGGAATAACTTACTTGACCAAGAGAGAAACCTAGCTAGTACTGCTGTGTGATTATCTGTTTGTTTAACTCTGATGAGGTGTAGGGTTGTTTGCATGGCTCATGGGCCCATTTTCTGCCCTAAGGTATTTTATTAGGAATGTCCAATCAGACTTATAAAACATTAACTCAAATACAAAAACATCATGACGGCTATCACTTTGAAGGAGAATCCCAAGTTATCAAACACCATATATGGAATGAAATAAATAATGTTAGGAAAACATAAAAACCCCGAAAAAGTTTTAATAAAGGTTATGGGCCGTAGAGTAACTATATTAAATTTCAGGGATAGCAATGTAAATTTAATTGAAGTTCATAATAAATAGAGTAATTGACTACATGATTGATCCATGTGGTTTGCAGATATTGCACGTTCGAGTCTCAAACTTAACTAATGACAAACTTGATCCTAATAGTTATAAACTTATTACTAAGGTGGCCTAGATCTAGGAATTTTGTAACTATGGTGGTACTTACCCGCTAACACCATTAGATGGTTGGCTGGCACCTGATCGAAGAAAGATTCGGCGTGTGATCGGAGGAAACTTAAATTCTCAAATGACTTGAAAAGATTAGGGGAAAAAACATCAAAATTCTAAAGTTGAGATGTGAAAACGATTATCAAGTTTGTAACTTATTGAAACCGGTGGAAAGGATCTACAAAGGAAAACTAAAGGCGTGTAGAACCAGAAGTGTGAAGGTAGACTTAGGTGGTGCTTGTTTTCTCAAAAAAAAAAAACTTAGCGTGAGCTCTTTTGTCTGCACCACGCAGACATGAGCTTCTGGAGAGTGTTTTTTTTTCTCACAAATGTTTCCTCCTCTTTTTACCTCCTCTAACATCTTTCTAATCTCATAAACCATCGTTCTCCTTCACATACTCTCAACACTAGCCACCGCCCCTCGCTCCTCCATAGATCACCGCCCCTCCACAACCCCTACTCTCTCGAACTTCGATGTTGACTGTGAGTGAAATTAACAGTCTTCAAATTCATTATTTGCTAAAATTTTCTCATGATTGAAATTAGTCATTGGGTTTTCGTGTATTTGAAAGTTGAAATCAATAAATATATAGGATTTGAGAACACATTGAAAAGACTTAGGTTTGATTTAATTGAAGAGATTGAATCATTAATCTTAAAAACATCAGTTTATTTTAGTAGTGCAAAAATTAAAAACACAAATAGCCTTATTATTATAGACTGCATGTCTTTGGTCCACTTTTTCTACATAGGTCCGGAGATGTTATTCACAAACTACAGATATTTTACCTCTTAAAAAAACAAAATGCATCTTATGGTGTTAGCAAGAGAGATCGAGTCGTCAAAATCTATGGGTAGGACAAAGATCCGCCCACGAGATTTTGACAATAAGAAAAGGATAGGTTTGGGCGGGATTTTGATCGTGAGAAACAACCCTAGGATGCCTACCATATGTCCATATTTATTAGAAGATGGAGATGTTAACAAACAAATATACTTTATTCTTCATTTATATATTTTTATCATCAAAGTTTTATAAAAAACCAAATACACAAAGGTTCGAACATGCATGACACTTTCAAAAGGATGTAGAAAGAAGAAAGTGGCCATTCACACATAGAGTTGCCATGAAATAGACGTATGTAACATGTAACATGTTATATATCATACAATAACTTTTTGAAAAGCTTCATTTGTTCAACTTCTAGAGAAATTATTATAGACAAACTTCCATCATTGATTGGGCTTGGTAACAATGTTAATATTCCTTCCACATCGATCGCACTGGGCCCCATGAATATCGGCCGCCCCCATCCGAAGTCAACATCATGAATCGGGAGCCGAGCCCAAGTGGTTATACCAAGATTTGAGCTTTTATAAGTCTCCACAACGGCACTAGCCAGAGACCCCAGATCAGGCTGAAGTTCCAAGTAGTCGATTGTTGACTTTAGGTAATCGGTGGTTCTCCTTCCTAACGCCTCACGGATTTTACTAGCACCGTACCAACTAGGATTTGATATAATTTCGCCTGCTAATGTTGTGGCGTTGTGTAGGAAGATAACATTCCCAAAATACCCCGGTGGCAGAGCGGGCTTAATATTAGCCCACCCATCAGCTATAAAATAAAGCTTGGTCTCCTGATCATCAGGCAGTCCACGAGCTTTACAAATGCACTTCCAAACATGACCCGAGAAAATTTCAAATGAACTATAGTTTATTGGGCTGCCATCTTCCATGGATTTTTCCTTTGAGCCTGTTGAGTTGGCCTCGTGTTAACTTCAAAATTGAGACGGTTATTTCTCGTGGTTGTGCTTCGAGTGGCAATTTCATTGGCGGTGTGAGCCTGCATTCATTGTGCTCATAAGCTGGATGTGGGGGGTCACGTGCGCGAAGGAGTCTCCGGTCTATGAAAGGCGGCATGATGAGGTTAAGGCCACGAGCCATATCGCCCCATGCGTTCATGAAATGCAACGCAGAGGCCCCGTCACAGACATAATGGTGCATCCCAACTCCTAGAGAAACTCCTCCACATTTGAAGAAAGTAACCTGCCCAAATTTACATATAAAACATGTTTGTATTTATTAGTTACAAGTAACACTAAAAGATAAAGTAGTATGACTTAAATTAGGTAAATACAAGTTTAGAATTTAAGTTTCTAATTTATTCATAACAAAGTATTAAGGCCTATGTGTTGTAGTGGAGGAGTTAAAACATATACAAAAAAACATATTAAGGCCTATGTGTTGTAGTAGGAGTTAAACATATAAAAAAAACATACGTAAAAATGTTGAACTTCACAATATTTATAAGATGAAATCAATTTTTTTATGTAAACCCACCACGCGTTAGAAGAGCGTATAAGAAAAGTCCAAAAACAAATCTAAAAAGAAAGTTAGAACTGCAAGAATAAAAGTTCAAAAGGACATTGATACTTGTATGCTTCTGCTTCGAAAACTAGTATCAGTCTTTCACACACGCACACACATATTTATATATAGTTTTATAAATATAATAATGCATCGACATTGATAATAATTAATATTATTATGATCAAGTTCAATAAACATATAAAGAGAGAATACAAAAAAAATAAAATAAAACATTATAGAAAAAAATAAAAATAAATCTTATAAAAAAGAAACCATAAAATTTAAAAACGGTTAGAGTGTAGTAACATGTCAAATAAAATTGTTGAAGGAAGTCAAAGTTCGGGGGGGGGGGGGGGGGGGGGGGGGGGTTTGACAAGTAAGGGAGGGGGTGCGTTTAGTCTAACCCTGAAATTAACGTCACACACCCTTTTTAAATCGATTCGACATGTTCTGTCTAGTAATCAATTTAATAACGTCTACGTATTGAGTCATGCATGGACATGCATGTTTTTAATCACCTGTAAGACCAGCAATGGATACGATTCTATTCCTCGCGAGTAATCAACTTCTGGGATAAGCTCCTGAAGTTCGAGTGTAGGTGCAAAGTCACCAAAATCATCAACCACACCATCATAATCAGCCTCCACAAACAACACGCCTTGTCCTTGACAATCGATCACAATCCTGCCGTTCTCATCCTCCTTCAACCGGCCTGCCAACAGGTAAAATGCAACCAAAGCTTTGCTCAAAGCGCTCTTCATGAGTCTAGTATCAAAGAAGTTGGCAGCACCAATTGGACGATATATATAGACAGTTCGCGTGTGTACACGTGGGGCTATGAGGTCGAGGTTAGAGTTCCATAGGTTTATATTTGGAGTCTGGTCCGCGGGTATCACCATAGCCGATTCTCGTGCCATGAGCTTCATCTTTTGAGGTATTAATGTGTTGAAGATGAAGTGATAATTTTGTATGAAATGAGGCTAGAGCTTTAAGAGTATTTATAATATAAGAGAATAATATAAAATGTTTTGAAAAAATTGATATGATATTTTCAGATACGGAATTTTGTTTTTAATTAATGGATTTTGTCTTATTGGTTCGAACTTTGTAACAATTTTGATCTTCAATAATGACAAACACAAGACAAACATTTAGAAGAACAAAAAATATACAAAACAGACATACTTTGGGCAACTAGTAAAGACATACATAATATGATCATAATGTTGGATTTACGGTTTATACGAGGAAGCCATTTTTAAATTATATATATTTTCTGAACAGTCAACAAACAAACTGTTTAGGTATTTTGTACGGGGTGATCAAATGACAAAAGGTTATCGCCAGCTAGCTTAACTCAGCCGTACGGAGTCCTTAAGCGTCTCCAAGTTATCTCCAATTTTGAGAAAAACTCACCCACCTGAATGACTGGTGGTAAACCCGAACGCCCTTATGATCGAATTGGAGATCACAAAGATCTCAATTTTTCTTCATGGAGCCACCCATTTTAAGTTTTAATTAGACCTGTAAATAAACCGAGCGCTCAGTGAACTACTAGTGAACCGTTCGGCAAGAAATTCATTTATGTTCGCTCATTTAATAAACAAATGAACATGAATAAAAGGTTTGTGTTCATTTAATTACACGAATGAACATGAACACTTGTTTTGAATGTTGATCTATGTTCGTTAACGTTTATTCATTTATGCTCGTTTATGATCGCTTTATGGTCGTTTATGTTCATTTTCTGAAGAAAAAAAAAGACTTTTGATGAATCGTCTATTTATTCTTTTATATTTGTTTGATTGTGTTTATTTAGTGTGTTCATTTATTTTTGTTTGTGTCCGTTTACCCCTGTTGATATATATGTTCATTAATTTAGGGTCGTGTATCTTTCTTCAATTATGTTCGTTTGCGTTCGTGAACAGTTCATTTATATTTTATTAGCCAAACCATAACCAAAGTCATTGGTTAATCACTTTTATTAACCAACCGATTTTTGGTTAAGTCGCCTCGGTTTATTCGGTTAGTTAACTGGTTTTCGGTTCAGATTTTTGGTTAATGACCAAAACCAAATTTGGGCTAATTTTTTTGCTTAGAAATAAATGAATAGGATGTATATAAACATGATATAAATGGAGGTATAATATAAAATACAAAAAATCAAGATATAAAAATTAAATATATATGAAAATATGAATAGTTCAGTTCAGTTAATCGAGGGTTAAAAAATAACCGATAAACTATTGTCGGTTAATGCAGTTTTTGGTTAATTTCGGTTCGGTTTTAATATTGATGGTCCCGTTATTATAGTTTAGTTTACCAAGGTCGTTTACATCTCTTTCTTTTGTCACTATTAAAACCCTAAAAACCATGCACACCGATCTTCGTAGTCAAAATAATCATATAATGTCAGACTACGTACCTCATGAAATCCAACTGGAAATCATGACTCAGCTTCCTGAGAAATCATTGATTCGATTCCGATCGGTCTCCAAAACATGGAAGTCTATCATCGACAGCTCGGATTTTATTAGTAAGCATTACAAGGGACACCACACAAAGCCACAACATCTGCTTGTGATGTATGAAAATACACTTGTTAGGTTTAGTGGTCAAGTTGATTATAAGCAAAAATATGTTTCAGTTGTCGATGATCATAATTTCCCGAAACACAAAGTGTCTCTCAAAGTCCCTATATTGGTTAAGAAGCTTGAATGTCCTACAATAATCGGCACTTCTCACGGTTTGGTGTGTTTGTATAGCGGTACTCCGGGCGATGGAAGTACTTCAGGCAAGGGAAGTCGTAGAACGGATGTGGTTGTTATTTGGAATATTTCAGTTAGAAAAGCCGTTGCTGTTTTCGTGCCTAATATTATCGAAGATGAGATATATGAAACTAATATAGGTTTTGGAGTTTGTCGTGAGACCAATGACCCTAAGATTGTCAAGATTACATATGCTGACAACCCTCCCGAGGTTAAGGTTTTCACATTAAGCATGGGGGCTTGGAGAAGGTCAAATGGCAATATCCCTTCTCATATATTAATTAACAGTTTAATCCAGAATGATGTAGTCGTAGATGGAGTTCTCTATTGGGTTCTTAATGCTAAGAATACTACCATAATAGTGATTTTAGGGATATGGTTATTTCATTTGATATGACAAGCGAAGAATTTAGAGAAGTAGTCATTCCACATAGTTTAAATTTCGTGGGCATGTCTAAGCTAGGAGAGTCTCTTGTTGTGGTTGGACATGCCACTGATTCATATTACAATGTATTTTTGATGGGCGGTGGTGTTTAGAAATCGTTTACAAAGCTATTCACTTATACTTCAAAAGTTCAAGGTCGTGGACTATTATTACGGAAGCATGGTTAACTTATAATTGAAACCCAAGAACAAGGAGATGATAACCGTGGGCAGCTTGCTGTTTATGAGCCTTACTCAAAACACATCGATAATCTTGGGATTGATGGATCATTGGATTCATTTGCTGTGTGTGACTATATGGAAACACTGCTTTTGCTTGATCAAAAAGATCTTATGGTTTATAAATGACATTTGAAAGCGGAGAGTTAAGAACAAAACACATTTGAAGCATGCAAGCAAGTATATAGATTGAGGTAAGATGTTCTAGGTTTAATTTCAAGTTGTTTAACATGTTTTTTGCGCATGATCTTTGTCTTGATGCACTTGTGCTTTTATATTTTGAATTCACATCTGTTTGGAAGTTTGAATGCTGATTCTTTTTTATTATTATCATTATTATAGTTATTCCTGGCATACTAAATTACTTTGAATAATGCTATAATGGATTCTAGAAGTGAACATAAGCATTGCATAGCTACTGTGCAGTCAAACAAAGAGATCCGGTCCTATCGGGAACCAGTTATTAGATCGACCCATTACATCGTAGGCTGTTTGCATCAATCCGTCATGGTGATACTTGTTCATTCACAATTAGATTCTCAGTGTATCTCTTAGTCGGTTTGGTATGGAATGAACGAAGGAATAAAATAGAGAGTGGAATGGAATGGATAAGGGAATGAAATGAATCATTACTATTTCATTATGTTGTTTGGTTACCATATAGGAATGAAAAGAATAATCACTTTATTATTATTTTATTATTAAATAGTAAACTATACACACATATTTTATTTGTTAGTTAATGAGACGATAATAAAATAATACGATATAATAATAAAAAATATAATATAATAATTATTATAATTAAATAATAGTTATACTATAATAATAATAATAATAATAATAATTGTTGATCATTTCATTCCATTCCTTGAAAGAATGAAAAAAACACTTTTTACTATGGAATGAAAAATGTTATATATGGAATGATTTTCATTCCTTAGTAATAATTCATTCCATTGATGAAGACAACCAAACATGTTTTATTTTATTCATTTGGAATGATCCATTCCATTCCGCCCACCATTACTTCATACCAAACGCTACCTTATTCTTCTTTGATTCCGAGATAAACCGGTTTTCATGAAACTTTGGTTTGGTCAAAGAAAGTCAAAATTTGGTTTTTATTCAAACATATTTGAAAAAATACGATAATGATTGGTTCAGTTTTGAAACTGGGTCTTATCTGGATCAGTTCGCATTTTACTAGAGGAGTATACAAACCATGGTTTGGTTTTAAACAGGTTTCATCAAAACCGTTTTTAAATCGGTTTCGGTTAAATTAGTTGTGTACTTTCATTCAAATAATTGTTCTTGTATTGGTACATGACTACATGATGTGAACAATAGTGACAATTGTTTAACAACGCAATTGCTTTTTCTTACAAACAAGGTTGCATTCCATAGAGCTAGCAATATGTGTCATGTCTTATTAAATTGACTGAGCACGAAACAACATGTTTATCACATCTAATAAACTCGAAACTGAACATGTTATTTTCTTGAAGACTAACACAAACATGTTTAATAAGCGTGTCACGCGCATTGCCTAGTAAACACTCAAATAACTCTAGAACAAAACAAGGATGAACGTTATCCCGTGGATTAACATGACCACTCCGCTTTTAACGCAAAAATAACAATCCATACCCAAACCGGCCGACCAACTCATTTTGCAAGCTCTATTGGCTGATATATCAGCCAATAATAACAAAAATTCAGTTAAGTCAAATAGAATGGTGGTCAAGAGACTATGATTACGTTTCAAACGCGTCTGATGATAACGGACCCAACTCTCTGATTTTCTTGGTTAGCTCTTCTTGCTTTGCTAAGTGAAATTTATTTTCTTTTCGGCCAAACCAAAAATACCGTAGACTCGTAGGCCCAACGTACAATATTCAATTAATTATTAACTAGCAAAAACCTTTTGACCTAAATTCAATATATTTTGCCATTTTTTTCGGTTCAAAATTTTCAAGCTTTAATGACAAAAGTCATAAAACCAAAAAAACCGAAACTGAACCAAAGTAGCACACCCAAACCGGAATAAACCAAAATGGAACAGTACATACTGGTTTTTGGTTCGAGTTTAGCCAAAAACTGAACCGACCCATGCATACGCTTAGTAGAGTTTGCTGGTAGCTACTTCTACATTGAGTAATAATTATTCTAATCAAATCACATCAAACGATCAAGTCTTAACATATAAAAAAAAAGATGATGCATTTCTTCATTCAACACAAATCCTCTAGTCCATGTTGAGCCACTACACCTAAACATACACAAATTCTTGTTAATAAGTGACTTTAAAATAAGGTATAAAAGTAGCCAAATTTTTTTAATGAGGTTTTAATAATAAGAAAAAAAGGGTTATGATTTTATTTTATTTTTTTTGCGTAATGATTTTTCTTTTTCTTTTTTTTTAGAGATAAAAAACTCCTAAAAAAGAATTAGAAAAAAACAATAAAAAATCAGAACTCAAAATATAAATAAAACACAAAAAAAAATTTTTTTTTTTAAAAGTAAAATGTTTCCTCCGTCGGCACGAAACCTCATCCGAGCCGAAACCTAAACCGATCTCGTTTTAACCCAAAACCCGTTTCAACCCGAACCTGCCATTTTTCCTTAAGACACTTAATCCACATCGACCCACATCTTTAAATTTGTCGACTCATTTTAACCCGAAAATAAGAATGTGGAATTTCAAGTGACTCATTTTGACAAATTTAGTTAAAACCTATGACCCAAACCAACCCATATAATTTTTAAAACAACCAAAATTGACCTATAACATTTTATTCAAATTATCGTATTATTTTCAAAATAAATAATGTAACAAGTTGACTTAGACTTTACCAGGTGCAGCTCATTCAGCAATATGCATTTGATCGTGCTCGATGAAATCCAATGCTTCCTCGATGGTGATAACATTTACATGACTAACACGGTTTTTGTTTGTCACACCATATATCTTATCCGCAACTTTCACAAGCTCGGGTCGAAATGTTGTTGCAATGAATTGTGTACGTTGCATATCTGCGAAGCGACGAATGATATCTAGAAACAAATTGTCAAGGATGCAAATAATAGAACAAACGAGACAACACACTCGAGTGCAAGTCAACGATTATTTGACTAGCTAAAACTTAATAATAAAATTGACAATTTCCACCTATTTACTTTTAAATGGATTAATCTCTTGAATCATTTTACACGGAAAATTTGATCATTATTATTAAGGGAAAATAGTATAAAAAAACTAGTATACTTTCTGTTTTTCTCGTAAAAGTTCTTTTAACAATATTTACACATCAAAAACTCTCCATATGTTAGATTTTTTAAAAAATTGTTAAGGGACTTTTACGATAAAAAAACAGAAAGTATGTTGGTTTTTTTATAGTATTTGCTCTATTATCAAAACTTCAAATATTTGGCAGGATACTTCCAACTGCAGCTCGATACTGAGGGTCTAATGCGGCATCTATCTCATCAAACAGGAAAAACGGCGCAGGATCATGTCTTTGAATGGCAAATATAAGTGCCAATGCAACCATAGTCTTCTGACCATCGGACAATTGATTCATTGATTGTGTCACCTCTTGTCCCATGAAAGAAACCTACAGTAATAACCTTAAATCAAAATGAACCTTTGCACATACAAGTTCAAAACATACATCATACATGCCACCTCTAACTATGATAAGAGTCGTAAACAAACCCAAGCCAGCTCGTTAAATGCTTGGATCAAGCCAAACAATCGAAGCCCGAGCCTTAAAGTAAATTTGTTTAACAAACAATCAAAGCCCGAGCTTCTCTTATCAAGCTCGAGCTGGCTGCAAGCCTATGCGAGCTTATTATTTATATAATTCAAGCCCGGCCCATGGGCCGGCCAAGTCAGGCCACTGCCTTGGGCCTCCAATTATTATAACATTGTCATAACATGTATATAATATATATGTGTTAAAAA
The DNA here is from genome assembly GCF_021521415.1 of Bidens hawaiensis. NCBI lineage: Eukaryota > Viridiplantae > Streptophyta > Magnoliopsida > Asterales > Asteraceae > Bidens > Bidens hawaiensis. The sequence continues at coordinate 118,864 of NW_027494422.1, read as the reverse complement.
TGGGCCACAAACTAAAATGAAGGCCCAATTCTTTTCGATTATGTATTGTTGTATGTTGAATGTTTGATAGAGTAAAAATCAAAAAACAAAAAAATATGTATTTACATACAAAATTTTTATTTTTTAAAAGAAATTTAAGTTCACCAACTATAAACTTAATAGTTTACTATTGCCGGTCCCAAACCCGGGTATAGAATGAGGGTTTATATCAAGTTGTTTTTAAAAAATCTCTCAACATTTTAGTTCACTTTAGGCCTACAAGGACGTTGAGACGGCCCTGATATAATTTATGTTTAATGTGTTAAAATATTCATTTATATGAAAATAATTAGTAGTAAAAAATTATAATAATATAACTAAACAATGCACATTATGTTATATATAAAAGTATAGTTTATAAAATACAAAAAAAAACACAAATGTATATAAATTAATTAATGAATATTCAACAAGCCGAGCTCGGGCTTGTTTACACCCATAAGTCCTATGATAAAAGAAAGATTCTGTAGAGAACACTTGCCTCTACTTTTACACCAATGTATTTATCAACAGGCTTCTCGGCATCAACCCGAGGCCCATGATCATCATAATTGTTATCAGCGGGTTCACCATCCTGCTTTGGAAGACACGTGAAGTAAGTTAGAAATCCCACAAGGACAGAAAATGTACGTATAAAGGAAAGTAAAAAACCCGACCTTTTTCTTCATCATGATCAAAAGTCCATGACCACCTTGCACAAGTTCAGAAAATACATCTCGAAAATGCTTAGCCACACCTTCCAAAGTACTTTCAATATATTCATCGTTGCGTTGATCCAGTATTGATACAAGTTCTTTGATTTTCTGTAGATAAGATATTGAAATGGTTTTATTGATGGAATAAAATGCCGGTTACCAAAACTAACATAATTTACGATGTAAAAGATTAAAACTAGACATTCAATGAACAGTTCACGAACCGTTCAACGGGAAGTTCATTTATCTCCGTTAATTTTAAATTCGTTCATTTACATTCAGTTGTGTTCGTTAGTTTATGTTTGTTCATATATGTTTGTCAATATATTCATTTAATTATTATTTGTATCATTACAACTTGGTGTAGTTTTAATAACTAGGCCTAACTCACTCTTCTGCACATTACTTTTACGAACGAACACAAACAAGAAAATCACATTGGTTTGATTGTATGTTTACAACTTTTACGAACGAACACAAACAAGAAAATCACACTACTTTCATAGTCCTTTTCATATTTTTTTCTCAAAACTTAAAAGAAGTGAAAATTAATAAATAAGATTAATGTTACCTCATCACCAGCATCAAGTTCTTGTAGTCGCTTCTGGAGTTCTTCTCTTTGATCCGAAAAGTATGCATACTGATCAAGTACTTTCTTGTTTGCATGACTAAACTGTTTTAACTTCTCGTTGCACTTGCGCAGCATTTTATATAATTCTTCTAAGCTTTTCTGTTTGTGCCTGCATTTGATGTGTTAACAACCCATTCACTTACTAATGGATCGATTTGAGTCTATATTGTAACGGGTTAAAACGATAAAATACAAAGATGGCTAAAAAGAGGGCGTATGAGCCAAGCGATCAAACGGATTGAAAACCACCAAAAGTGTATTCAAAAACCAAACCCAACAAAAACTGACGGTTTGGTTCTACATTTTTATCTTTTTATAAAAAACCAAACCAAACCAGAGTTATAGAGTTTATTTTTAAATCTGTATTTTAAACAAGTTATAAAAATAGTGATAACTAAATATTGTAGCCCAAATGTATAATAATTAATAAATTACAAACAAAAACATGTAGGTGAGTTTTAAGCCAAAGCTCATTAATATGGGCCATATTTTTATAGCCCAAAACTTTCAAGCCCAAATGGTAAGACTGGAACAAAACGGTTTTTAAAAACTCAAAAACCAACTCCTTTTGTTTTTGTTTTTGGTTCGGTTTGAGCCCAAACTGACTCATGTCCACCCCACTTTTAACACGTACAAAAATAAACGATCCATACCCAACCCGGCCGACCAACTCATTTGGCAAGCTCTATTGGCAGATATATCAGCCAATGATAACGAAAATGCAGTTAAATCAAATAGAATGGTGGTCAAGAGACTATGATTACGTTTCAAGCGCGTCTGATGATAACGGACCCAAATCTCTGATTTTCTCGGTGAGTTCTTCTTGCTTTGCAAGTAAAATGTTTTTTCTACTAATAAGTTGTTCCGCTCGATTATCTTCATTTTGACGAGTCTTTTCACACTCATTTAAACAAGCCTGCATTACCAAAAATGTATTACTATCAACAAAATTTTGAAACTTATATAGATAATTACCTTAGCCAATTCCCGACGAGCATCATTAACTTCTTTATCATAAATAGTATATTCTAAAGACTTCCTCAGGTTATCAAGCTGCTGATAGTTCTTCAACTCGGCTTTTTTGTTCATCTAGCTCGCGTAATCTCTCATCCAAGTATTGCAGGATTTGAATTATCTGGTTTCTGTTATTTCCTGATCTTATAATAAAAGTAATAAAGTATATAAGAAAAGATTAACCAAATGCAATAAATAGTTAAATACCAATCTGGCAATCTTAACAATCACTTGCCATTCTTGCAACATTTTCATGGTTTCAAGACGACTCTCTTCATAAACACGAATACCGCTTATTTCCAGTAACAGGTCCAGTCGTTCCGAATCATTCATCAAGGCCAATGATGCCATCTGCAAAAAATGCATGATTAATATAAATATACACTTCACCTGTGATCAAAATATTCGAATGGAAGAGATGTCATACGCTGTCTTGTTGCACGACATAATATGGATTGGAAAGAGAGAGCCGCACACTTTCCAACAGATTCTTAACTTCAGTTTTCCTACAATGATGTGTTTGCTTCTTTAAGTTTTTTACATGATATTCAAAAATGATAATAAGAGAATTCAAATTATCAATTATGCGGTTCTTACGTTACATGGTTCCCATCCAAATAATATTCATCTTTTTTAGTACCGATTGTTCTTCGCAGCCGCACCTCCATGTTATCAACCTTCAAATCACAGATATTTAGCAACCATTAGTACTAATTAAATACTTGACATATTTCCGTGCAGACGAAACACAATTCAATAGCAATACATAAAAAAGTAGCAAAACTCATCTGGCAAAATAAAACAGCTAATAAGTGTGACTAACATTTTAATAATAACATTTTATGTGTTTTGATCAACTACTTAAAAGCTATGACCAACATTTTCTAAACTAAGAATACAATTTTATTGTGGAACATAAAAGGATATATGACCATTTTAAGCATGTGTGTGCAATATTAACATTGTGAGCTACCATCATAGCAAAATGTGAGAATAAATGATAATTTACACATATACAAAGTAAAGATTATGCCTACTAATAAATGATAAACATTACAGGAATATGATTGTCGGTATTATCAAAAACAATCTCAACGAACGCTGGTAGAACTGTTTGTCCTGCTCCTTCCTGTGCAATAATGTTCACATAAAACTTATTATTTATTATTGCAAACAAGTTTGATATGACCATTTTATAAAACCATAAAAAGATAACCAACATACATGGAGGAAGGCAAGCCGATCTTCAACACACGGGTTATGAAAAGGGTCGCTTATAACAAAACGAATTGCTGCAAACGTAAATCAGGTAGGTTGAGATGCAAACAAACGAGCGAATAAATAGATAGTTAAAAGTTATTGAGCTACACGTACCATGAAAAATATTAGACTTCCCAGATCCATTTGTACCAACTGCAGTTTAAATTTGAATAATTATAATCATAGTGCAAAGATTATCGCGAAAAGAATACATAGTGTTAACTTAGTTGAATCTTTTCAAGAACGAATTGATAATCAAAATACCAACAAACACACAATTTTAGGATGAACGTTCGTATTATTATAATCAAGAAACTAGCTAACTCAAAACTCGATTACAATAATCCCTCTTACGATAACCTTAATCATGGTTATATATTTAAAAGGTCACGGCCCACAACAGGTCCAACCATAGTTATTAAAAGCTCTCGACTCTTGCGCCTAGGCCCATTTTTCAGGCTAGGCTCAATAAATGCGCTTTTAGTTCCTAGGCGAGCGCTTCAACATTGTCTATGCCAAGAATATGAGAAGATAAAAGCCGAGCAAAAGAAACGCAAGAAGTGCTATTAAAACTTAGATCTAGAAGAGGTCAAAGGCATTATATTGATACATTTTGTTATTCAAGTTCTGGAATTAAATTTGAACCTTGAATATTTTAAAACTTTTGATACTAATTAGATGATATTAAATGTTATATAATAGCTTTTGTTTATCTTATTTGAAGAACAATATTATTTTTCATAATATATTTTAAATTTTTTATTCAAGTGCGTTTTTTTTCTTCAGACCCTCGCTATTTTTGCGCCTTGCTCCTAGGCCCTAGGCGAGGCCTATGCGCCTTGAGTGCGCCTAGCGCTTTGATAACTATGGGTCCAACCTGGTCATCTCTACGTGACAAGCCACGATAACAGATAAAGATAAATACTAGAAAGCATTACATGAGAATAAAAGAGTATTATTGGTAAAAGAAACATGAAAAAGTAAATCATAATACCAAGACAGTTAACTTTCGGACTGAAATCTTCGATAGCAATTCGTTCTTCATAGCTCTTAAACCCTTGAATAATGACCTGCAGTACAACCCCACAAGCAAATGCAGGTGATATAATTAAAAGAATAATGAATAACTCAAGACAAGAAGAAGCTAATTAAAAGGTAGAAGTAAATGAACTAAAACAATTACCTGTTTTATGTACATTCTGATATACTTATAGGTTGCTTAAACCTATAGGTAATCATATTGAAAATGTGTCAACATAAGTTAGCTAATGTGAAAAAAACAGCATGATCATAAAATCAAGAATGATAATACATTTCGCAAATACGACCGAAACTCACTAATTTAAACTAACTATACTCGAAATAATTGGTCAAAAGTGAAAATTTATGTATAAAATTTGGTGTGTGTATTTATGAAATACTATATATAAAATTCTGATCGGATTAATCTCGATTAAACCCTATTAATCCTGATTAATCTATACTTGATACGCCGGCGGCCGACTAGCGCCTAGAATGCATGATAATCAGTTGTGATGAGCAAGGAATAACTTACTTGACCAAGAGAGAAACCTAGCTAGTACTGCTGTTAATGTTTTATAAGTCTGATTGGACATTCCTAATAAAATACCTTAGGGCAGAAAATGGGCCCATGAGCCATGTAAACAACCCTACACCTCATCAGAGTTAAACAAACATATCATGACGGCTGTCACTTTGACGGAGAATCCCAAGTTATCAAAAACCATATATGGAATTAAATAAAAAATGTTAGGAAAACATAAATCACCCCAAAGTTTTAATAGAGTAACACTATTAAATTTCAGGGATAGCAATGTAAATCTGATTGAAGTTCATAATAAATAGAGTAACTGACTGCATGGTTGATCCATGTGGTTTGCCCATGTTCGAGTCTCAAACTTAACTAATGACAAACTTGATCCCAATGGTTATAAACTTATTACTAAGGTGGCCTAGATCTAGGAATTTTGTAACTATGGTGATACTTAATTACCAGCTAACACCATTAGATGGCTGGTACCTGATCGAAGAAAGATTCGGCCGGCACTCGGAGGAAACTTCAATTCTCAAATGACTTGAAAAGATTAGGCAAAAAAAAACATCAAAATTCTAAAGTTGAGATGTGGAAACGATTATCAGGTTTGCTACTTATTAAAACCGATGGAAAGGGTTGGCAACGGAAAACTAAAGTCGTGCAGAACCAGAAGTGTCAAGGTAGACTTAGGTGGTATTGGTATTTTGAAAAAAGCTTCGCGGGAGTTCTTTTGTTTGCACCGCGCAGACATGAACCATCGTTCTCCTTCACAGACTCTCAACACTAGCCACCATCCCTTGCTCCTCCACCGATCGCCCCTCCACAACCCCTACTCTCCCGAACTTCGATGTTGACTGTAAGTGAAATTAAAAGCCTTAAAAAGATGTATTTGCTAAAATTTTCTCATAATAAGATTGAAATTAGTCATTAGGTTTTTGTGTATTTGAAAGTTGAAATCAATATATATAGGATTTGAGAACTCATATTGAAAAGACCTAGGTTTGATTTTTTAATTGAGGAGATTGAATCATTAGCCTTATAATACATCAGTTTATTTTAGCAATCTGCAAAAATACAAAATAAAAAATAAAAAACAAATAGCCTTATTATTAATTATAGACTGCATACATTTGGTCCACATCTTTTTCTATAGAGGTTTGCAGATGTATTCACAAACTACAGACATTTACCTCTTAAAAACAAATTATATCTTAGGTTGTTATTAGCAAGAGAGATCGAGTCGTCAAACTCTATGGGTAGGAGAGATTTTTGACAATAAGAAAAGGATAATTTTGGGCAGGATTTTGATTGTGAGAAACAACCCTAGGATGCCTACCATGTGTCCATATTTATTAGAAGATGGAGATGTTAACAAACAAGCATACTTTATTCTTCATTTATATGTTTTTTTCATTAAAGTTTTATCAAAAACCAAATACACAAAGGTTCGAACATGCAAGACACTTTCAAAAGGATGTAGAAAGAAGAAAGTGGACACTCACACATAGAGTTGCCAACTTGCCATGAAATACAGAAATAGACGTATGTAACATGTTATATATCATACAACAACTTTTTGAAAAGCTTCATTTGTTCAACTTCTAGAGAAATTATTATAGACAAACTTCCATCATTGATTGGGCTTGGTAACAATGTTAATATTCCTTCCACATCGATCGCACTGGGCCCCATGAATATCGGTCTCACCCATCCGAAGTCGACATCATGAATCGGGAGCCGAGCCCAAGTGGTTATACCAAGATTTGAGCTTTTATAAGTCTCCACAACGGCACTAGCCAGAGACCCCAGATCAGGCTGAAGTTCCAAGTAGTCGATTGTTGACTTTAGGTAATCGGTGGTTCTCCTTCCTAACGCCTCACGGATTTTACTAGCACCGTACCAACTAGGATTTGATATAATTTCGCCTGCTAATGTTGTGGCGTTGTGTAGGAAGATAACATTCCCAAAATACCCCGGTGGCAGAGCGGGCTTAATATTAGCCCACCCATCAGCTATAAAATAAAGCTTGGTCTCCTGATCATCAGGCAGTCCACGAGCTTTACAAATGCACTTCCAAACATGACTCGAGAAAATTTCAAATGAACTATAGTTTATTGGGCTGCTATCTTCCACGGATTTTTCTTTGAGCCTGTTGAGTTGGCCTCGTGTTAACTTCAAAATTGAGACGGTTATTTCTCGTGGTTGTGCTTCGAGTGGCAATTTCATTGGCGGTGTGAGCCTGCATTCGTTGTGCTCATAGGCTGGATGTGGGGGGTCACGTGCGCGAAGGAGTGTCCGGTCTACGAAAGGCGGCATGATGAGGTCAAGGCCACGAGCCATATCGCCCCATGCGTTCATGAAATGCAACGCAGAGGCCCCGTCACAGACATAATGGTGCATTCCAACTCCTAGAGAAACTCCTCCACATTTGAAGAAAGTAACCTGCTCAAATTTACATATAAAACACGTTTGTGTTTATTAGCTTACAACTTAAAGACAAAGTACTTTGACTTAAATTGGTTAAATACCAAGTTTATACTTTAAGTTTCTAAATTATTTTTAATGACTAGGTATGAAGGCCGTGTGTTATGGTAGAGGCCTTATACATAAAAAAAAACTACGTTAAAACGTTGAACTGCGCGTGCATGCACGTTTAACCGTGAAAAGGTTAAAAATACTAAAAAAATATAAAATGAAACCAAAATTTTTTCGTAAACCTATCTCGCGTTAGAAGAGTGTATAAGAAAAGTCCAAAAACAAATCTGCTTCGAAAACTTAGTATCAATCTTTCACGCACACATATTTATATATAACTTTATAAATATAATAATGCATGACAGTGATAATAATATATATTATTATGATCAAGGACAATAAACACAAAACGAGAGAAAAAAAATACATTATAGAAAAAAAAACAAAACTTTTAAAGAGAGACCATAAAATTTGAAAATGTTGTGTAGTAACCCTTAATTAATTCGGGAGGGGTACATTTAGCCTAACCCTTAAATAATGTCACATGCCTTTTAAAACTGATTCGACATGTTCTATCTAGTAAAATGATCGATTTAATAATGTCTACGTATCGAGTCATGCATGGACATGCATGTTTTTAATCACCTGTAAGACCAGCAATGGATATGATTCGATTCCTTGCGAGTAATCAACTTCTGGGATAAGCTCCTGAAGCTCGGGTGTAGGTGCAAAGTCACCAAAATCATCAACCACACCATCATAATCCGCCTCCACAAACAACACGCCTTGTCCTTGACAATCGATCACAATCCTACCGTTCTCATCCTCCTTCAACCGGCCTGCCCACGGGTAAAATGCAACCAAAGCTTCACTCAAAGTGCTCTTCATGAGTTTAGTATCAAAGAAGTTGGTAGCACCATTGGGACGATATATATAGACAGTTCGCGTGTGAACATGTGGGGCTATGAGGTCGAGGTTAGAGTTCCATAGGTTTATATTTGGAGTCTGGTCCCCATAGCTGATTCTCGTACCATGAGCTTCATCTTTTGAGGTATTAATGTGTTGGAGATGAAGTGATAATTTTGTATGAAATGAGGCTAGAACTTTAAGAGTATTTATAATATAAGAGAATAATATAAAATGTTTTGAAAAAATTGATATGATATTTTCAGATACGGAATTTTGTTTTTAATTAATTGATTTGCACATTTGTCTTATTGGTTCGAACTTTGTAACAATTTTGATCTTCAATAATGACAAACACAAGACAAACATTTAGAAGAACAAAAAATATACAAAACAGGCATACTTTGGGTAACTAGTAAAGATATACATAATATGATCATAATGTTGGATTTATGGTTAATACGAGGAAGCCATTCTTTAATTATATATATTTTTTGAACAACCAACATGCAAATTGTTTAGGTATTTTGTACGGGATTATCAAATGACAAATGATCATCGCCAGCTAGCTTAACCTAACTCTACGGAGTCCTTAAGCGTCTCCAAGTTATCTTCAATTTCAGAAAAACTCACCGCCCGAAGGCCACTGTTGGTAAACCCGAACACTCTTATGAGCAAACTGCTTCATTGAGTCACCCATACCCCCTTTTAAAGTATTGTTTGTGAGAACTGAACGTGGGTCTCTGTCGAGAAACCTTGGCTTCCTATCACTACACCACATTATAAGGATAGGAAGAACATACCATACTGAAGATCTTAAGTAACGAACAACTAGATACTAGATGAAGTAAATATTCTGCAGATATCTTTACCCACGTCAAGGATAAGCTTGTAAGGTTACCAAAACCATTGAATATTGATTTAAGGATGATATCACAATATTTAAGATCTAGCTCCGTTAACTGACGCGATGAGGATAGTGATATAGGTACGCTGAATTCATGCACCGCAAGTGTTAATTTCTTGATGGTATGGTTTCTAGACAAATGAAGTATTATTTGATCAATTTCAGTACATGTGTAACATGTTCGCATCGAAAGCGAGAACTCGTGTGTTGGACTCTGCATTGTAACAACACTTGGTATATAGCATAAAAAAGTTTACACCTCGTGTCCATGTTTTTACTTGCACTCGCCATGTTAGATGTTTGTTTCTTTTTAATTTTTTTTTCGAGTACGGTAGGCAGACTGAACACAAGTTTAGGGATTGTCGTCCATTTAAACCTCCACTCCCTTGAGAAGATACTTGTCCTTGCTATCTCTTCAATTGGTAAAATACATAGAATGGTTTCTATGATGGTATAAGAAGAGTTGTGATTATATCCAATCGTTGAGCTTTAGACAAACCTTTTGGTTTCATCTCAGGCTGTTTTTGTTGTATCTACGCTGCAAACTCTGAAAATCGGTTTAAGATTAACAATGTTATTTTCTTAAACACAATTCAAATTTATAGTTGGAGTGTTCGGACAACTATAACGATTTATGAATGCTGAAAATGAAATAATAACATCTATCAACAATTCAAACTGGAATAAAATATTCTCAAGTACATATAATATCAGATACTGACGAGCTAACTACCAACAACACTAATTAAATGAGTAACTCTAATAGTATCAAAAGAGCCATAACACAATATCATCGCCAAACATTGAGCAATTCGATGGCCAATTTAGGTTAAGAAAATAGGAATTAATTACCGTTTTGGGGGAAATCCAAAAGAAAAAACAAACCAGAAAACCGAACCGAATTAGAATCCAATTGTTCGGTTTTTATTTTTTTAAAAACCAAAATAACGGTTTAGGGTTTTGTGAAAGTACGAAAAACCCGAACCGATTCGAGAAAACCGATTTGTTCAATTAGTTTTTCATTGAATTGTTTGTGTTTTATAAACATGATATATATTTTATTTTTAACATTAATCAGTTATGTTTAGTAGATTTAAATGAGATCAAATCATTCTAAATGTAAGCATATTTTATTCTCTTCTTATTTTTAGGCCAAAATGTACAACATTCTACTAATTTATTATTATTATTATTATTATTATTTTAAATATTAGGCCATTTCAAAATATCATAGGTCAAATTTCTTTGGCCCCGGAAATTACTAGCCCAGTTAGCAAAATCGAAAAAACCTAACCTGAATCCCAAAAACCCAAAAAGAGAAGAAAAAACCAAACCGAACGTTTAGAAAAAAACAAAAAAACTGAAATTTTGGTTTTCAATTTCGGTTTTAGCCCAAAACCGCACCGCGCACAACCTTAGAGGTGGTTATAGTCGTGGAGAACAGTAGAACTGAAAAAACAAGCCTAGTACGTTTTAGCCGTGTAAATTGGGCGACCAACTTATAGTTTGAACCATCATAATTACCGGTAATACAAGTTTGCACCGGTTTAACCCAAGGTAAAATTTTGGGTTTAGACTTTAGACAAAAGACATTTAGCGGCCATTTCATGAATCATTTACGTCTCATTTTAAGTTTTAGCTATACCTTTGAATAAACCAAACGCTCAGTGAACAGCTCGTGAACCGTTCGGCATAAAGTTCATTTATGTTTGCTCATTTAATAAACAAACGAACATGAACAAAAAGTTTGTGTTCATTTAATTACACGAGCGGACATGAACATATCTTTTGAATGTTCATCTATGCTCGATAATGTTTTTTCATTTATTCTCGTTTATGATCGCTTTCAGGTCGTTTATGTTCATTTTTTGGAAAAAAAATAACTTTGGATGAATAATGTATTTATAGTTTTATATTTGTTCGTTTGTGTTTGTTTACCCTTGTTCATTAATTTATGGTCGTTTATCTTTCTTCTGTTATGTTCGTTTGCATTCGTGAACGTTTCATTCATATTTTATTAGCCAAAATCAAAACCAAAACCATAACCATAACCAAAGTCATTGGCTAATCACTTTTATTAACCAGCCGGTTTTTTGTTAATTCGGCACGATTTATTCGGTTAGTTAATTTTTCGGTTCGGAGTTTTGGTTAATGACCAAAACCAAATTTGTGCTAAATTTTTTGCTTAGGAATAAATGAATTGGATGTATATAAACATGATATGAATGTATGAAATTGATGTACGTACAAACACATTATAAATGGAGGTATAATATAAAATACAAAAAATTAAGATATAAAAACTAAAAATATATGAAAATATGAATAGTTCTGTTCGGTTAATCGAGGGTTAAAAATAGCCGATAACCTATTGTCGGTTAATGCAATTTTTGGTTAATTTCAGTTCGGTTTTATATTGATGGTTCCGTTTATTATAGTTTAGTTTACCAAGGTCGTTTACCTCTCTTTCTTTCGTTTATATATACCAAAACCCTAAAAAAAACCCATGCACACCGATCTTCAGTAGTCAAAGACTCAAAATAATCATAATGTCAGACTACTTACCGCATGAAATCCAACTGGAAATCATGACTCAGCTTCTTGTGAAATCGTTGATTCAATTCCGATCGGTCTCCAAAACATGGAAGTCTATCATCGACAGCTCGGATTTTATTAGTAAACATTACAAGGGACACCACACAAAGCCACAACATCTGCTCGTGATGTATGAAGATACTCTTGTTAGGTTTAGTGGTCAAGTTGATTATAAGCAAAAATATGTTTCAATCGTCGATGATCATAATTTCCCGAAACACAAAGTTTCTCTCAAAGTTCCTCTATTGGTTAAGAAGCTTGAACGTCCTAGGGTAATCGGCACTTCTCACAGTTTGGTGGGTTTGTATAGCGGTACTCCAGGTGATGGAAATTGTAGAATGGATGTTGTTATTTGGAATGTTTCAATTAGAAAAGCGGTTGCTGTTTTCGTGCCGAATGTTAGACAAGGGAATTTTTGTAACACCCCGACCCGGTTAGGGCCGACGTGTCACTCGATACGATAAATAAATCCAAATTTAAAAGTTTAAAATCATTAAATACCAAAAAGGTTCAATATCATCGACAACGAAAATTAAATAAAGTTGTTTCACTCAAAAGAAAATTATTTAAGTTCCTTATTTTCCAACTTCTAGTCTTTCACTTTTACTCTCTTATCACATGTTCCCCGAATTCCCTTGAGTACCTGTAACAAATTAAAGAAAACACAGAACAAAGAAACACGGATGAGCCAAAAATTTGCCCAGTAATGGAGGAAAATAGCAGTAACAAATGGTGAAGAACAACGCAATACAATAAACGATTACAGGGGAAACAAGTACAGTCTATGAGCCGGTAACACTAACAATACGCTGAACTATCAGTTATGAATTGGTACAATAACAATATATCTATGGAAATACCCATGTGAGCCAGTAACAGTAACAGTATGTACATTAGCTGCAGACTAATGCACCAGTAATTAAGTGAGATAGGAATGTGGACACACACACCTAACCATCTCACTCCAGTAACAGTTTACCTAGGATCGATCCATACGTCTCTCAGTAATCAGTATATCAGTAAGTGCTCTCATCACACAATAAAATAGAGACGTTGTGGACTAATCACTCCGCCACATATATAGCACGTCAAAGGTGCCTCGATTGACGCCCTACATCCCCATAGGTGGATAAATGCTCGGGTATTGAGGTCAAATAAAATACAATAACAATGGTCAATATTAATATAATATGTCTCAATAACAATCAATCAATGTACAATGGTCTATTAGGAACATGCGACAATGAGTGCAATAAAATATATTATATCGCATGCATGACAATTTAACAATAGCAATCTAACACTTTGCAATAAATAACGGTGACAGGATACTATGAAATAACTCAATAAATATAACGCGATCAATAACTCAAGAACTCATATACTATGATAGCAAAGACACGGTATGACGCTACCAGTGTAAGACCACGAAGTCCATACACTATGAGATCGATGGGAAACAATATTTACGCTACAAGTAAAAGACCACAGAATCCGTACACTACGAGAACGATGAAAACAATATAAAGCTAAAAGAAAAGAAACATGGAATCTGTACCTTTTAAGCGAAATAGCGGTAACCGTAAGCTTGAATTATATGTCGTGGGGACCTATAATATTATTGTAATTTAGATTATGCTTTGATATCCATGTATACTTTATTTATTTGGTAATGTTCTCTGTATACGTATATAATTGTCTTATTATAATTACTATTTCCCCAATTTCATTAATATATACTACATACTTTAGTAGTTATTTCATATTCATAAAACTGTTTACGTTGAATTCCAATTATATATATTAGTACTAAAACTCATTATACAAGCTTCTCAACATAACTTAAATAGGTCATTCCACTTTTATTAACGTAATTTAATATTGGCTTTGGATTCATAAACAGTAAATAAAAAAGAATAAAAGCAACATATTAAAGTTGGCATTCTTATTTCAGACTTCATATTTGGTTTCGAACATATATATATATATATATATATATATCTTAAAACATATGTTTTGTTTTTGTTCTTTAAACCCATTAGCCAAGAGTTGTTAAGCCGACCCTTTGTTAACTGATATAACGAAACAATTATTGATCGATATGGGTTTACCTTCTACGGCGATTCAGATGGAAGGTCGACTCGAGATGGTGATAGCGTCGGTGATTCCCGGCAACAACAGGTTACGGTAGTGGCGAAGACCTCACGTGTACGAGCAGGGAGTGCAAGCGAGCGGTGGTTGCCTGGCTACCAGCAGCGTCAGCGAGAACCCGCGTAGAGGTGGCTGCGGTTTCTCCGGCTAGTTGCAGGGCGGCGGCGTCGTATTCCAGCACTCGCGGTTCCGATGTCGGTGGCGTAACTCGAATGGACAAGAACAACTGTGTTGGTGATTTCTGGCTAACACTAAAACGTATGCGGCAGTGATGGTTGCCTCAAGCTACAACCGTTAGCGGTGGCGACGGTTTTCTGGCGATTCGTAGGGGCAGTGGTGATGGCGAAACGGTAGGGAGAAGTAGAGACTTTAAGGTTTGATATAAGAAATCTTCATGTTATTACGTATACTTATACGAGTTGATCCACAAAATTTGCGATAATATCTATTAGTTAGTAATATCTAATATTTAGTTGATCACCTTTCGCCGGAAAGTCGGCTGCCAAGAGTTATAGTTCATGTATTCTTCAAATTGAGGTTTCATGAAAGGGCAATAATGGTCCTTCCATTAATTTAAACATTTACACTTTCAACCTTTAAGTTTAGAAATAATTTTAAACAACCCTAATCTTGTCGTTATTAAAATCTTTTCCTTATTAGCTAGCAAAATACATTTATATTTAAAATCTTTGATTTTTCTTCGTTAACGTTTTATCTATCCTACCAGTTATTAACCCTTACAATATCCGACTTATTAATTCGACAATTGATATTTTTTGGTTTCGATTTTCGTATGTTACAATTTTAGAGGGAGGGGATATGAAACTGTTGTTGGTTTTGGGGTTTGTCGTGAGACCAAGGACCCTAAGATTGTCAAGATTACATATGTTGTTTACCAGATGACGACGACAGGTATAGAAAATGTAACTTGCAACCCTGAGGTTGAGGTTTTTACATTAAGCACAGGGGCTTGGAGAAGGTCATATGGCAGTCTCCCCGCTAATATATTATTAAGTTACGTTCGCAAGAATGTGGTAGTTATAGATGGAGTTATCTATTGGGTTGCATTCGGTAAGATTACAGACGGTAATTTTTGGGATGCGTTTATTATTATTTCATTTGATATGACAAGTGAAGAATTTAGAGTAGTAAACCTTCCACATGGTTTACAACTTGGGGGCATGCCTAAGCTTGGGGAGTCGCTTGTTGTGTATGGATCACAAGAAACCGTTAATTTAGATTACGATGTGTGGATGATGTGCGATGGTGATCCGAAATCGTTTACAAAGTTATTCACTTTTACACATATAAAAGGAACTAATGAACTGGGATTTCGGAAGAGTGGTGAACTTATCATTGAAACTCGAGAACAAGGAGATGATGATCGTGGGTAGCTTGCTATTTACGAGCCCTACTCAAAACACGTCGATAATCTTGGGATTGATGGATCATTGGATTCATTTGCTGTGTGTGACTATATGGAAACACTGCTTTTGCTTGATCAAAAAGATCTTGTGGTTTATAAATGACATTTGAAAGCGGAGAGTTAAGAACAAAAGACATTTGAAGCATGCAAGCCAGTATAAAGATTGAGGTAAGTTGTTCTAGGTTTAATTTCAAATTATTAAACATTTCTTTTGCACATGATCTTTGTCTTGATGCACTTGTGCTTTTATATTTTGAATTCACATCTGTTTGGAAGTTTGAATGCTGATCTTTGTCTCAATGTATCTTTCTAATTTACCCTTCGAATTATATTCAATTAAAATATGTTTGTTATAAACATCAACAGTAAGTGTTTTTGAGCATGACGAAAACACAAATTATGAGATATATGCATGGCAAAACAAGCGGAGCGGGCTAGTTAACGAGTCAAGTTTGGATCAGAACATATAGATTTGAAAAAACCTTCAATTTGACTCGAATCAAAACGGTTTGTGATAGAAAACCTTCATTTTGGTTATCGGGCTGCATCGGTTTTGGCCACTCTGGTAAAATGCTAAACAAAATTTCAAGATTATGAAAATATGAAGTGGGTTTCCAATTTATATCAGCCAAGTCACATAGTGATATTTAAGTTGAAGCCTAGCACATAGATATCTCTTATTCTTCTTTGTTTCCGAGGTAAACCGGTCTTCAGGAAACTTTGGTTTCGGTCAAAGAAAGTCAAAATTGGTTTCTACCCAAACCTATTCGATTTAAAACCAATGTGTGTAGAAAAATGATCGATTCAATTTGAAACTGGGTTTTATCCGGTTCGGTTCGATTTTTAATAAAATAGGAGTATGCAAACCATGGTTTGGTCTTAAACAGGTTTCACTTAAACCGGTTTTAGATCAGTTTCGGTTAAATTAGTTGTTGTCTACTTTCATTCTATAATTGTTCTTGTATTGGTACATTATGTGAACAATAGTGACAATTGTTTTAACAACGAAATTGTTTTTTTTCTTCAAACAAGGTTTCATTCCTTAGAGCTAGCAATGTGTCGGATTGAGCACGAAACAACACGTTTAACACATCTAGCAAACTCAAAACCAAACATGTTATTTTCTTAAAGACTAAGGGGCTGTTTTTTTACATCTGAACGGAACCATTCAGATGTAAACATCTGATTCATTCAGACTTCAGACTGTTTGGTTTCAAACAGAAAAACATCTGAATGGTTAAAATTAGACCTGAATCATTCAAACTTATTGTTATTGCTGAATGTGACAGAGGCTCTCTGAATGAACCAAACAACCCCTAACACCAACATGTTTGATAAGCATGTCACACGCATTGTCTAGTAAGGCTGGACGTTATCCCGTGGAGTTTCAGCCACCTAAATAAAACCATGCACAAGAGTTTTAAAAAAAGCAACCTTCAAAGTGCGAGTTCAAAGATAAGTGGATGACGAAGAGCTAACACATCCTCAATATCCAGTTCGACTCTAATTAATAATGGTTAGAAAAGCACATTGTAGCGACCATTTGTAATGTCACGGGACAAAACACGTTCGGTTACTAAATCAAACATAAACCTATGGCCGGACAAAAAGAAATAAATGATGCGACACTGATAAAATAATCGATGCTAAGCCTATTGATTCTTTGATCCCATACAAAAAGACCATTAATATTAATAATTAACAAATTTTACAACTGTTCAGTGAAGCCGAATCTGCTCCGCGCATGATCAGAAACGCCAACCTAAACCAAATTGCATGATCCGGTTGGGTGATTAGCATATAAGTATTTATTAAAAGGAGTGAACGAATTACGGAGGGGATGATACTATAGAGAAACTTACAGATAGTGAAGAACGGGTATTTGGTAACATGCTGATAAACTTGAGCAGCAGTGGTTGCGGTTTGTGTATATGGAGGTGATGATAAACGTCGGGTCAGCTATTGGACAAGGTGCAGAGTTGACTGTGTCCAACGCTATGTTCCAAAGGGTACATCGTGGTCTCTTTCACATATTTTTGATGATCAATAGCCGCTTTTCTCAGGGATGAAAATTGGCTTTTGTGGAGTTTCTTCTTGATGATGGAACAAGATGCAAGTGGGTCATCGGACCCGGCTGCAACCCATCTGGTACAGTAATAAACCGTTTTTATTCGAAGATTAAGATCATTATTCTAAAGATAACAAGATGCAAATGGTGGATACAGAAATACCTCAGCATTTTCTCTGACGCGAGTCTAGCAGCAGTGATTGTACTTTGGCTTGGCACCCATTTGACAACACGGTTTGGGTCAGCTCGCATAGGCGAATGGATTTTGATAAGCTTATATAAGCAATTTGAACAAATAAACAATAAATTAGTGTGGCGAGAGTGAGAACTTTTTATATCAAGAAACAACAATAGTATTACTAAAAAGGCAGAAACATGATGCTGGATATATAATAATCTCGTTTCTTAGAGAAAGGGAGGAGTTTATCTCCTAAAAGTAATATATAATAATCTTGAACAAGGAGTATATAATGAACTTACTCCTAAACACTCCATCATCTGGTAGTAAGCGCGACCCTGCAATGGGGTGTGGCCTTGTCGAGACTCGGAGAAATATCTTGTCCTGAAACCAGCATTTCCATGATAACTCATTAGACATTTTACATAACTTCAAACACTGTTTCCATAACGACAAATTACGGAGCTAGTTTATCTATGTTTCAACAAGACAAATAGACTTTAGAGACTTCATTGATTAAATTAAGCAAAGCTGGCTGGTTGTTGACTAAAACCTGATGCAAGTGATATGGCATGCCACATAGTAACCAATAATAAGAGGAGAGAGAAGTTTATATAAGATTGTATACCATTCTTTATATCCTGGATCCACAGTAAATCCATACATGTCAACAGTATCACATACTGACAGAGCAAATTCAAGAGCCTTGAGCCCAGTTCCCTTTGCAGCTGAACCGAAAGATGCACCTAACATGAGATATACGGGATTGAGAATTGGAACTTCCTACAATACAAATTTATAGCTTGAAAATCAGGGAGACTGAAGACAAAAGGGTATATTGGACACAAAAATAGCATGTACAACATCTTGGTAATTAAATTCAAAAAATCTGAGAGTTAAACATTCAAAAATATATATTTAAACTTTACTTTACATTCTCATCAAAACTTAAAGAGTGTGCATGATGTTCAATAATGGTTGTAACAAGTGAAGCATTTCGATTAACATTTGTAGTAACCATGTAAAGACTGTACTCACTCGAATCATTTTGTTCATGATGTCATGGATTGTAGTTTTTACGAGTAGCACCTCCTTCCCAGTTTCTGTAAAATGTGAAACTCTCAGTATAGTTCCAGTGATAATACTGAAATAACGCATGTAAAATTACAAGAATAGAATACCATATAACTCGGCGACTTTATCCAAAGCTTTGGCAGAACCCCTATTAAGTAACCGAAATGTACTTTTTGTACCCACATGCTCTGTGTAATTCTGCATAGCAACAGGAGGGGAGCATTGGGTTAATAAGTTTTATATGCTGAAATTTGGATTAATAAACCATATTGAAGAACATTTGTTTTCACCAAAAAAAACTATATGCTAAGATTCAAATGTAACTGATACATACATTGATTGGTGCACCGTTTTCCCTGAGAACAGCATCATAACCATCAATCTCTTTCCCAAACTTTGTTTTTAACAGATCTCCAGAGTTACCAATAACTGCACATCGGCCATATTGACGGGGCACATATGGTGGTGTTTCAGGTAGTACCAAAGATAGTTTCTCCATGCAGAGTGTTTTATTTGCACAGTTGTTACTGCAACATGAGTCGGACCGAATCAGACAGGTAATTAACTATGAAAGACTATTTTGCGAAATGAAAATAAACTGGACATTTATAATCTAACTAGAAATATTGGCAATTTGGATTCTTTTTCCTGAACCAAGCCGGATATGGCTTAACTACTCAAATAGTCAAATTCATGCATCAAAACTACTCAGACAGTCAAATCCGCTTAAGTTAGAACATTTAAACTACTCAAATAGTCAAATCCATGCATAAACGGACAGTAGACTTACAGAAGTATTCCTTTATTAATCCTTCTCCATGCATAATCTGTCCATCCATTAGGTACATCAATGAACTCCTTTGTGAGAATGGTGGTACTCTTCCGAACCTGGACGACTCAACGTATGAGTAATCAAACAATAATAAAAAAAATACAAAACTAAACAGCTTGAATATCAGTTCCCATTTAAAGTACCCATCAATGATTCAAATTCTGCACCTTGATATTTTCTTGATACCAAAAATAAAGTTTAAAGTATCTTTGTCCAGTTTGGCATAAAAAGCTTCCATATATGTTAGATAACTTAAGTATCACTTAAAAGTGTCATTCTACAAAGTAAATTGGCAATCAGTAGCATATTTCAAAGCAGACGAATCAACATCATGTATTAAGTTTTGCTTGTAGTACATTAGGTGGCACCAAGTGTGAATTTTATTATTATACAACTTGATAAGAGAAGACTACAAATTTCACAAAATAAAAACATTAAAACTAACTACACATCATAGACTAACCTGCTCCCATGTGGCAACCGCTTCACACAGATTAAACTCGAAAGATAAGCCCTCCACGTTTCCAGTTTTGGGGTCTTTCTGTTAAAATACAGTCAATTAAGATACTATACAAAAAGATACAAGTAGAAGATAAACATGAAGAGGAAAAAACTAATTATGGGCATTTAACCATATTATGTTAACAAAAATCCTGAATTTGAGAAAACCTACCCACATAGGAATGGTGTCACTGGGAAATTGTAGTGTAACTTTGCAGTAGTCTCTGCTACCAATAGCTTGCAGCCCTAATCCATTTGCCGCCTGAACCAAAACGATCA
The DNA here is from genome assembly GCF_021521415.1 of Bidens hawaiensis. NCBI lineage: Eukaryota > Viridiplantae > Streptophyta > Magnoliopsida > Asterales > Asteraceae > Bidens > Bidens hawaiensis. The sequence continues at coordinate 98,278 of NW_027494422.1, read as the reverse complement.
ATGTGAGCACAACAAATCACAAAACAAGAACACACTGATGTTCTTATTATAGTGTTACTACATAACCTTCTAACAGTCCTGTTAGGCTGTTAATCCTTTAGAACTAGGGCTTCACACTCAATTCTATTTATTTGCAGCATGTAAAGCATCAAACCTCTAAAAGTACAGAAGTACATATTCTCTAAGTTTCAAATAGTACTAACTCCTCAATTAATAAATAAACATTTACAGCTCTATTAATCAACATGAACACTATACAGAAACAAGCCTGTAAACGAACCAAACGTTCAGTGAACTGTTCGTTGACCCGTTCGATCGGAAGTTCGTTTACGTTCGCTCATTAAATAAATGAACGAACATGAACAAAAAGTTTGTGTTCAATTTAAATGAACGAGCATGAACACATAATTTGTTCATTCATTTATGTTCGTTTATGCTCATTCATGTCCGTTCATTAATGTTCGTTCATTTATGTCCGTTCATGTTCGTTCATTTATGTTCATGAATCATGTATTTATATACTTTTAAAAAACTTATTTTGATGTGGTTTTAGAATGAATCATCTACTTATGGGTTTATACTTATTCGTTTGTGTTCATTTATGTTTGTTTGTGTTTGTTTACGCATTTCATATATGTTCGTTTATCTTTGTTCAATTGTGTTCATTTATGTTCGTGAACTGTTCGTTTAGATTTTAAATGAACGAAAAATAAACGGAAACGAACATGTTCATTTTTTAAACGAACGAACATAACAAATTTTTACAAACAATGCTTTATAAAAATTACAAGGAAACTTGCCACACACTTCTGAAATCCTTTATCCTTTAGAACTACGGCTGTATACTGAATTCTATTTATTTGCAGCTTGTAAAGCATCAAGCCTCTAAAATCACTAGAGTAAATGTTCTTTAAGTTGCAAATTGTTCTTTTTCCTCAATTAAGAAATAAACATCTACTGAACTATATTTATCAGAAACCATAGCTGATTACCTCTATTCCTCAAATAACTAACTTTTGCAGACAATGTTTATAAAAAAAATAACACGAAAACTCAATTTACTTGCAGCATGTAAAGCATTAAGCCTCTGAAATCACTACAGTACATGTTCTCTAAGTTTAACAAAGATTTACACCTGTATTTGTCAGAAGCCATAGCTGATTACCTCTATTCTTCAGAAAAATAATTTTTGCAGACAATGTTTTATTAAAAAATAACACGGAAACTCAATTTATTTGCAGCACGTAAAGCATTAAGCCTCTGAAATCACTACAGTACATGTTCTCTAAGTTATTATTCTATTTCCTCAATTAATAAGCAAACATTTACACCTCTAATTATCATAATCCATAGCTGATTACCTCTATTCCTCAGATAACTAACTTTTGCAGACAATATTTATAAAAAATAGCACGCAAACTCAATTTATTTGCAGCATGTAAAACATCAAGCCACTAAAATCACTAAACAACAACTTCTCTAAGTTTTAAATTATTCTACTTCCTATATCAATAACTAAACATTCACACCTTTAATTATCACAATCCATACCTGATTACCTCTATTTCTCACATAACTAACTTTTACACACAATGTTATATTAAAAAATAAAAATAACACGGAAACTCAATTTATTTGCAGCATGTAAAGCATTAAGCCACTAAAATGTTACAATCCTGTTTCCTCAACTAATAGATAAATAAACATATACAGCTAAATAATTAACTTCTATAAACAACATATTTTATAACTCACCACACACTTCTGGAATCCGCTTCGCAACGACAGCAACGCTTCGATCTCATCATCCGAAACATTTAACGTCGTGTCTGTTCACAAGTTAACAACCACAACACCAAATTAAGCTACTAATTATCAACAATTAGAGATGAAACTAAATAATATAAACACGAAGCTTACTTAGATCCGAGACGCCAGTGATGTAGATGAAAATGGCGGCAAATCCAGACGCTAAAGCGATAATGAATGCTAATTGTAAGAGCCTCATGTATCAATTAGTTGTTGTTTAGAGATTAATAATGTATTGAGAGATCTGAGGTTGATTAGTTTAATTAATTAAAGTTTAATTAACTAACTGTGTGTAATTGAAAGATATTGAAACCCTAACGGATTGCAGTCTAGTGAGGTGTGATTGTGTTTTCTCGATCTGATTTGCAAACAGAGGACTTTTATAGTTACATCAAAGTAGCAGTTATGGCCCTTTAAGAGTGTTGTAACTTATTACTTACCCCCCAAGTTTTGTATGTGTGTCGGGTAATTAGTGAACTAGTTTTTTTGACGTCGTTATATTAGAGCATTCTCAACATGTCTTTTAAATTATTGTGAGTGGATTTTACTATTAAGTGTTTGTAACTGAAGGAGATAAAGAAATTTTTATTGGTGAATAAATTTGGAAAACACTGTTCACCCTACACAAATTTTTAACGTATTAAGAGTGGTTGTGAGTGGAGGGTAGAAAAAATGTAATGATAAAAGCTAAAAGTATTATTTAATTGAAAATGAGAGAGAAAATATAGTGTTTTTTGGTTTAGTTATAGAGATAGAGCTGGGCAAATAAGTATTGTAAGTATTACTACTACTCATAAGCTACTGCTACTTAGAGCTGGGCAAATAATTCCAGTTAATGGAATCGACTCGAAAATTGAATCAAAATCAACCGATTTGGGGCCGGAGCCAATATGATGCCGTCGGGTGGGGAAATAATCCCTTCCAATTCAGGTTCCGGGGGACCATCACACTCGAACTCCTGGACGGAAGATTCGTTCTCGATAGGAGTGTTGATGGAGCCATTTCCCGAAACATCAACGGAGGGCGCCTCAACCGCTTCTGCTGATGCAGGGCCGCCCCACGAAGGAACTGTTGTCCGAAATGCGAGCTTGGAGTCGTCAATGCGAAATCGCATTGTACGACTCGAGCAGGACAATAGCCCTTATCTACTAGATAAGGGCTAACCAGTTTGAAAAGATTGAAACCGTAGGTTTGGAATTGTAATTCTCACCGCTAAACCGGTTTCAAACTTGTTAACCAGACAAAAACTTATCATAAACCAGCCAAATAACCGGTATCAACCCAAACTAAAACCGACCATAGATTATGGTATTATTATTATTATAATTGTTTAATGTGTATATTAAAAAGTCATTTTATTTTTATTTTTGTTATAATTTTTAATAAATAATTTTATAAAGTTGAGATGGACTGTTATGATTTGTTACCCTTTTTTTAATCTAAACTCCAATATAGGTTTTACTAGAAACTTAGTCATATCAAATATAGTTAACTTTTATAAAACTTACAAAAGAAAATTAACTACACTCTTTTTTTTCTTAATATTTTTACCATATTTTAAGATCTAGCCATAAAACTGAACAAAAATATTCAATTAGAATAAAAAGACATGTAAGTGGACAATAAATTGCGTCGTCATCTTATTTTAAAGGGCAAAACTGATTCTACACTTTGAAAACAAAAAAATAATGTTTGTTATAATATAACTATGATTAGCTCAAGATTAATGATGTGATTTAAAAAACTTTAAAAATAATTGGAAGAAATAATAAACACATAAGTGTAAATTATGAGAGATGTTACTCTAACCTTTATGTGGTATTCATACAACTAGTTTTTACTATTTTGGAAAACAAAGTTACATTATTGGTTATGCATATTATTGCAACTTTTTATATCATTGTTTACAACAAAGGTAAAATAGTCATGTGTGAGAAATAAAAAGATCGAAATATGAAATTTCTCTTTACTTTAATAAATGCAATTTATAATTATGTCATGTGTTTTTTTAATTATTATATCCTTTTATTTTGATAAGTCGATAACATATTTTATAATGTTCTCCAACACAACACGACCCGAACGAAGAACCTATATGAAAAAAAAATAATAATAATAGACCCGTCAATGTCATCAACATATCAAATTGAGTTTAATAACATAAACAAATAAAAACAACTAGCAAAATCTCACTCATAACAAAACTACCCGTTTTTATACAAAAGTTTTATAACATACTTAAATTTAAAACATCTAACTTATATGAATCAGGTCTGTTCAAAAAACCAGTGGCTCACCCGATATAAACTCAAATAAAACTAGCTAAAACAGCTTGATTTGAAACGATTTAAGCCAATCTGGCTCATTTTTGTAACCGAGTTGAACTCGACCCAAGCTCGGCTCAGTTCATGGCTCAGCTCGAACTCAAACTCGAACCTAGCCGAGCTGCCTCGTTTAATTTTGAGTTTGAGCTTGAACTCGCCCTGATTCGACTAAGGCTAGACCCGTGAACAACCCTAATATGTATACGAAGAGTAAAAGAACAAAAAAAACAAGAAAACACAAGGACCATATTTGTGAATATGCATACTTACAGGGTAATTTGTGTTACTAGTTTAACCTTGTAAGTAATAATAATAAAGCATTTGATCATCGGCTCCGCCGTCTCGCCCACACCACTAACGATTACTGCATCAGCTCCGCCGTCGTCGTCCACCGGTTAGTTCTCCGGCGTACTCACTATACCACCACACATACGTACACACACGAACACGTACGGTGACCAATTTTGGTTTAATTTGGTTAGGGTTTGACTGCCGTACATCAGTTCTGTATTTAACCTAATTTGTAGTTTCATTTGATTGAACAATTAAATAATATTTGTTCATGATTTGAAGTACTGAATCAATTCATTTAAATTAGTGTTCATTTTGATTTGTTAAAGAGTCAATTAAGTGGTTTTATTGTCTTCAGAATTGAGTAACTGCTGGTGATTCATTAGGTTAATATACAAATATGACTTTCCGGTCGAGTATATTAGCGGCTTAATAAATTTTAATTTCAATATATCGAAGTAAAGTGTGAATCTTGGAAGCTATCGGTTCCTTGGTAAAATATCGTTGCAAAATATCGGTCCATAGGCGATGCTGACGGATATTTGGCCGATATATCACCGATTTTCCCGGATGTCAGTTTTTTAAGTCTTATTTGTCAATTTTTAGTGTTTTAAGTCTTAATTAGTTTGCTACAATTGTTAGTGTTTTGTAAGTTGCAAAAGGTTAATTTGTTAATGGTAGGAGAGTATACTGAATTGCTAGTGTTTAGTTGTATATATAAATTCTGCATGATATTAAAGTTACCGTTATCCCACCGCGATAACCGATATCTCAAATATCGGTCCTCGACCGATATCCGATATTTTTCCACATTAACTGCATAGTGAGTATTCAAAGTCATAAGTGGACTGAGTATGAGATGAAAGGAGTATAACTTATTCTCTCGGTGTAGATCTTCTGTCAGCTGGAATTTTTTTTCATTTGTTAGTAGTTCTAACTTCTTCTAAATGCATGTTGATTTGTTAATATCATACATCAAATGACATTGATGTAAGAGTAAACGGATAAAATATCCTGTTGCCTTCAATCAATCAAGTTGACTAATCAAGAATCAACAACTAAGTGCAGCATGTTTGGTTATTAAGGCTTTGGGTCGGGTTAATTAATTATTAGAAGGTCCATTGTTTGTATCCTGTTCACCAAGTTCTTAGCTCTAGTTGTTATCTATATATACGCTGCTCTGTAATTGTAATCTTTGCAACTTTAACTATTTAAAGATAAACCTTAGTTTCAGCCTTGATCGAACCACGTTAAATTCTCTGGTTATGTTTTTTTATTTTCTGCATGAGATATGTTCGTGTTTTGATTGTTTCCGTTGTGCCACTTGATTCCTTACACAAGAATGAATGTATGAAATGACTCCATATTCACTGCTCTTATATTCAACCTCACAAACTTAGTGCGGTCAACACTGCAGGTTTCTACGTTTGTTAGACTTGAGCATTATGACAAAGTTCAGGAAGCTCAATCGTCCTACTGGACATAGGATGTCCATGCTCAGGTTTTTGATTGTCGATTTGTCTTACATGTGGTTTATCCTTGCTTGTAGCAAGCGTTGCATGACACCTAGGATGAAAACACTAAGTAGTATTGTGTGTTTTTGCAGGACCATGGTTTCTCAGTTGGTGAAGCATGAACGAATTGAAACTACTATTACCAAGGTAAACTACCTTATTGGATTTTCTCTTATTATCATTAGCAAAATTGCATTGTTGAAACTTAAGACAATACTCGTGTATAGTGTGAATTAAACTGTAGGCTGTAAACTATAAAGCCTTGTTACTTATTTCAAAAAGAGTGCTACATGTTTCCTATTTTCATCTTATTTACTTTTAATTGTTATAGGCAAAAGAAGTCCGCCGACTTGCTGATAACATGGTGCAACTTGGGAAAGAGGTATGTGTAGCTTGAACCTTTTATATATTTCATACTTTATGTTATTTGTTGAAGCCAATTACCTATCTGCCCATCATCAATATGTTTGAACTGTTGTCTAAACTATTTACAGGGTACCCTTTGTGCTGCTAGGCGTGCTGCCGCCTTTGTGCGAGGAGATGATGTTATTCACAAACTATTTACAGAGCTAGCTTACCGATACAAGTGAACATTAAACCTCTTTTTAAGTTTTTTACTCAGTATTAACTGTGGTTAAACAATATATTGCTGATGCAGAGATCGAGCAGGAGGATATACAAGAGTGCTTCGAACTCGTATAAGGGTTGGTGATGCTGCACCAATGGCATATATTGAGTAAGTTTTTTTTTTCTTTTTTTTATCACATCGGCTTAAAGTACTTTTTCATTAGTTTATTCTCTCTTTATGATACATTAAGTTATATTTTTAAACATTGTGACTTTAACAGGTTCATAGACAGGGAAAATGAGCTTAGACAGTCAAAACCGCCGGCCCCACAACCAGTTCAAAGGCCACCATTGGATCCGTGGACTAGATCACAGCTTAGCAAGAGTTTTGCATCTCCTAAAGAGGTCAAAAGCTCAGAAGCAGAGGATTAAAACTTTTGGAATTATTCGTTTAAAAGGTATTAAAAGAATGTCAACACTAGCTTTTAAACTTAATGTTATGAGATTGTAGCAGCATTTTATGGCTTAGAATGAATAATTTGTTTGGCAGCTAAGTGAAAGAAGCTTTATGCGTACATTTTTCTCGTGATTTAGGAGGATTTGGATTATGAGTATGATTATATAAAGTTGATTTGAAATTTTGAATCACATATGAATATTTTTCTTGGTTGGATGAGATTTTAAGAAGCAACAAAAATGTTTCTTCACTTAGGGATTAGAGTGTTTAGGATAGTTTACTTAATGTGTTGAGTGCTTCGATTATATGCACTTATGGTCATACTTTCGTCGGTAGTTCTAGGTGTGGCTCAATTCGAGCTTGTCTAATAGGAGATATGCATGATGTGCCTTTTTCGTTTATTCACATTTTCAAGTAGAGCTTGTTTGATCAAAAGCCTAGTCTTAATAGATGTTTTTGAGCCATTGACTTGACTCGTTTGTAGTCCTAATTGGAAAGCTGGCTCAATAAACCAGTTTTGAGCCATCGACTTGACTCAACTCATTTGTAGTCCTAATTGGAAACTTATTTATGGTGGTTGCAAAATGCCCCCAATTTGTCGATTATTGAAGTAAGCTTCAAAGAATAGCGACAATAGTTTGGAGTAGGGGTGGCAAACCAGGTTCTTTCTAGAACCGGTTATGGGTTTGGTCAACAAAGTTAAGAACAGGGTCGGGTAGGAACCGATTTCGGGTAGGGTCGGGTTTTTGACCGGGTTTCTAACAGGTTTTTGTTCGATTTGGTTCCAGGAATGGTTTCTTTGAGAAACGGAACCAGGTTTGTACCTGTGGGTCGGGTCTGAAACCGTGTTTGATGTCCCCCTTCTAGTTTGGAGCACTTACAAGAGATTTGCATTTTATTAACACAATTAGTTGCATAATTAGCTAACTCAGACAACCTCCTTGTCCTTTTGTATTCACCACTCTTTGATAGTGTTGAAGTACGAATGATTTACGTGTGACAATACGCGAGAGAAACAAGAATGTGAGACGATTGTAGTACGAATGATTTACGTGACAATACGCGAGAGAAACGAGAATGTCAGACTAAATGATTCTACCTGACAAACTTACATCACAAAATACATAATGATCAAATAACAAAATAACAGTTCAACCGTGAACCATATTAAAATGATAAAAATCTAACCGCGCACAAAATGGTCCATTAGAAGGCTTACAGGAGAAATAGTGAATATATAATTTCTCTAAACAATTTACTTGTTTTACAAAATTTTCATAAAATGTTTAAAAAATACAAATACTAATAAACAAAGCAAAAGCAACTGAAGTCTGAAACACCCATAAGGTGCTTATTTGCAATCAACATAGGTGTCTAATAAATAATCACTAGACAATAAAGAATCAGATACAATAATTTCTTATGCTGGCTTACTTTGCAGCAACAGGAGCAGTGCCACCGATAGTCGGCCTAAAAGAATAACGAAATAAAACAAATAAATAAAACAAATTCGTCGTTTTATAGTTATAAAGCTAGAGAATATGATTTAGAAGAAACTTACAGCCCGACGTAAACTTTGAAAGAATCATAGATACCCCATTGTACTCCTGTAAGACTTCCAATCATGATTATACGAAGAGGCAGCCCACGCGTGAAGAGACCCCATAAACCGAGTTTCTTGACAGCCTGCAGAATGGGTTGTAGGTCAAAATGGTCAAAACTGCAACTTTAATATTTGATCAACGGGTTTAAGGGTTTAAGATATTGGGTTTATACTTACATCTCCTACAGCAGCACCCTCGGCATTGTTGAGGAAAGAAACCAAATTATCAACCGGGTGAGAAACAACGGCACATAATATACCTGCCAAATAACCACCAGCAAAGCTCACTCCGAGCTGAAAGCTCGGACTACATTGCTCTTTTGGTGTGGGGATGGCATGTTTGTACATCATCTCCACAATTGTCTCAAAAGACGCAAACTTCATCATTGTATCTGCACAACAAAGTAATTTAAAATTAATAAAAAATGACACTCAAATAATAAATTAATTAGTTAATTAATGTATGAAGAGGTTCATTACAGATTACTAAATTATTCGAGGAACATAGAGAAAAACTAATCATACGTTTTTTAATGTTTAACATTTACATGCACATATGTAGGTCATGTGTAGGTAATATAACCTACACATGACTTGCATATGTGTAGGTTCTATAAATAAACAAAATTTATTCTTTATTCATATATTTTTTTTAATACTAGGAGAAATAAATATTGGATTTCAACCATTTTCATATTTTTGAATAACATCTACAACTATATTATGAATTTATGATGCAAAGGATAATAAATTAACAATTATTAACAAACTACTATTAATTATAAACTCACATGGAATTTGTCTTCCCCATGGAGGAACCAGCCCCTTGTATAGCCTGTAAAATATATATAAAAAAATATTATTAAAATATTTTTAATCCTCAACTTTTTATGCAAATTTACTTAGGTGGAAACAAATATGTTACTTAAACTTTACAAATTAATTATTAGTTAATGAAGTGATCAATAATCATACCCTGTAGCACCTTCATTCCTGATGATCTTTGGAAGACCATCGGACAAACCTCTAGCGTATCCCGGTTGTGTTTGAACACGAATCTAACCGTCTCAAACAGACAAAGAGCGACGTCGGCTATTATTTCAGCTGATGCAGCACCAGCAAGGTAAATCAATGTTTTGTACTTGGTTGCATACTCGGGCCCAGCGATGTCCGAGTATGTTTTCTTGAAGTATTCATAAAACCCGTATTTCGAAGCACCCTGTAGACTATAACCGAGAAATGTTGGTGCCCAACCTTTGTAGAATCCTTTGATTCCTTGCTCTTTGAGTAATACACCAAATCCAGATGAAATGTTCTTGTACTTTGTAGGGTCAATCTGAATAACTAAAGGTTTGAACGGGTTCAGGTCAGCTTTGGATTGAACGCATGGACACGTTTAGCTATACAGGTCATGTGTTGTGTCAACCTGACAGGTTTGCAGGTTGGCATATATAACTTGTTTATTTATTTATCTAGTATTTTTTTAATGTTTTTTTTAATACAATAACTTAAACTATTGGGATTTTTTATGCCAAAATAAAAGAATAAGATGACATAGTTTAGACATAATTGGTTCAAGAGAATAAAAAATATATGTAAATTAGAATTTTAAAGTATTAATATATAAAAACATTTTTTTTTGTTAAATAGGTCATGTCCGGATTCAGGATTCATGTGCTGATGTGCGTAACACAACTTCTATGTTTATATAAAATTTTAAGTTTAAGTCACGCTTTTTTCCCATCAATTGCCGAACACGACACATTTAGCAGCTCTATGAATGCCTAGACTATTACATGAACACCACTTTTATATAGGTTCCATATTTGTAAGGTGGAGTCAAATTTTGTAAAAACTAAAATTTTGAGTGCATAATTAGAAATTAGTTTCTTAAATAAACATGTAATTAGTCAAATTAAAAGGTTTTTATGTAAAAAAGAAGAAATCAAGTTAAAATTAATAAAAACGTTGAATCTAAAATCTGGACTCCAAATGATTTATTTCATATATTTTATATATGTGAAACAACTCGTCAATGACATTTATTACATGATTCGGCCCATTGAGAGCCCTTCATTTCATTTTCATTTCATTCGTGAGGCCACATAATTCCAAGCATAGCCTAAGTTATACCGTTTTTGAAGTTTGGTCATTTTCTAACATGTTCACGTATTTGACGATATCTAACAAAAATAATCAATAAATCACCTGCATATTACATTTGACGACATCCAAGGGAGTTATTGCCGTATGAGTAATCCCACACGACAAAGTACCACCCGCGGTACAAGCAGCATAATAAGCCGGCGGAACATCTTAATACCACTAGGCTCACTTAGAGCCTGCACCACAACACCTCTTCCCACACCACCCAATGACACAAGACCCAACCCATCACTCGTGTTCCGTTGATTCACCACCACCTGATCAAATTCAAACCCGTTCTTCAACGAGTATAGGAAGCTCGGAATCAACGACCGCCTCGAATCTTCCATTAATTCTTTAGCAAATGTTCTTTAACTATCTTCAAGTTTGATTAACTTTGGTGAATAATAATTGTGATAGTGTTGAAATGTTAATTGTTCGAATGACATGTTATGTGGACTTTGAAAAGAAGTTATACATATAGATTTTTGTAGTTAACTTTTGCCCCTGGACTTGCATTAAATTTACAAGAGTGATGTAACTTAAATGGGTAGCTAGAAGGGTATTATCGTAATTGACTAAAATGATTTTTCTTTAAATAAAAAGGTAGCCAAAGGCGAAGAAACAACGTAATTGCAACCTTTACCTCCCCCTGTTGGACCGGAATATAAATATATATTTTAAACGTTTACGACTAAATATTTGTACACTATTAGATTTGAATCCCTAACTTTTTATGTTTTAACATTCTGATCACCTTACCATCTCATCTAAATAGACCTAGACCGATATATATGTCATATAATATAAATATATGATGCTAAAATTAGTATAGATATTAAACTATTAATATTATATATATATATATATATATATATTAATAAAAGTACTTTTAAACTATTAATATTGTATATATATAAATAAAAATACTCTTTCAATTTTAATAAGATTTTTTATCACAACTTGACTCCGCAATAAGCCATCAGGCCTACTAACTATAAAAACTTTGAGTTACTTTAGGTGCTATATATCCACCACATGTGGCTTAATGATAGGAACCCATGTTCGATTCTCACTTGTGTGTGCTTTGATGGATATGACAATGAAAGATTTGAACTATGCCTTGAAAGGTTGTCACCTCGAATCCCGGACCCACCCAAGTTTCCGTCCCACCGTGTGTTAACCAGTACTCTGCTCTTGTGGCGACACAACGACTGTCAAGTGACAGCAGACAATATGGATTCCCAGTGGAACGCCGAAGACAAACTTTGAAGCCAACGTGAGCGTGGTTAAGACAAAAATAGTATGGCCAGAGTGGGGTACATGACTCTCCAATTTAGGAAGTGCGATAGCCTAAAAACACAAGAAAGTCGTCGTTCTAAAAACGTTATGTTTTTTTAAATGTTATGTAGTAACTATGGATATGTTTTATTTCTTTTTTTTATTTATAAATTTAATATCACATGAATCTTGTTAAGTTGAATTTTATTATGGTTTTGAACGCCGTCAGAAGTTTCTAAATTGGTCAACAAGCATAAGAAAACTGACTTTAATTAGACGACACAAAATTAAAAGTAAAGTTTTAAGGCTTCAGTCAAAATAGGATACTTCAAAGAAATTGACTTTTTTAAACCTTATTTTTATGTATGGGCTTGTAAAGTTTGATGTATTGATTTGTAAGGTTTATTACAAATGGGCTTTTAGAAGCCCAAAAAAGATTACCTAACTGCCAACTTGGGCTGTGATTACGAATGGGCTTATAAAACTGGTTTGAGAAAACCCGGTTCCGACCCGAACCAAACCGTGGGGTTGTAACCAAAACCGTTTTTTCCAAACCGAACCGATTTGGGTTTTACATGATCAAAACAGGTTTAACCCAAACCTGTTTTAGAGTAGAACAAGTCGAACTGATCAAACCGGTTTAACCGGTCAGATTGGGAAAAAGTTGAACCGCTATAGGAACCAGCAGTTCGGTTTGGTTTGTGAACCAGTTTGACTGAAACCGGGTTTGAATGTGAAGCGGTCCGGTTCGGTTTCCAGCTAACCGGTTCCAAACAAGTTTTTTGTACACCTCTAGTTGTAACCTATACCCCAAAACCGGTTAAAACCCGGTCCTTTCCCCCTTATAAAGCGGTACATTTAGGCCAAAATGCGATTTGAGCACCTCTAGATGTGATTTATGATTTATCAATTTTAATTTTATTAAATATAGCAATACTATACTAAAACAAAAAAAATAAAACAAAAAAAAAAGATACGAAGTTCTTGATTTATGATTTAAATTTAGAAAAGAATATATAAACACATTAAAAAATTAATGGAAATGCATTTAAATAAAATAATTTAAAACAAAGGCCGAGTGTTTTTTATACTTCTATCGTTTTATAGTTTTATAATATTTATAATGTTATACTTCAAAATCTTTTTTTACAGTGTTTGAAACTACCCATAATACCCGGTCTGTTTAAAGCGGAAGCCATATGCTTTTAACATTATTAGAAGGTAGATAATTTTATTGTTGATTTCCAACACATTTTATTGGAACTCCCCGTGTAAAATATTCTTTGCACTGAAGTCTATAAAAGTTTGAAAATGTATTTGCAAATGAAGCAATGAATGTTGGTAGATTCATATCTACATCCAAATTCACGAGGTTACAAGATGAATATTATCTCTCATTTATTACTTTGTACTTCTTTGCTTATAATTTTTAAACACAAATTTTATATATATCAGGTTTTTTTAATGTTAATCGTATATTATTTATCAAAAAATAAGTTGGTTGTGGTTCAATGATAGAGCACTCACTTTATAAGTGAGAGATAGGGGGATCAAATTTCACTACCACCAACTTATATGGGAGATATGAGGGATGACCCTGGCTTGCCAAGGTCCGAGTCCTGATCTCACCCGGTTTTACCGGCTCCTCGCTGTCGTGCCGTTTGGCGGGCGTGGGGGTCGGGTTTTATCCGGTGAATCCCTCAACAGGTGGACCGCTATGGGCTCCGTCCGTCCGGACTAGTGGCCGGCTCGGGCTACTTTTAGCCAATGGGGGTCGCGTACGGGGTACCCAGCGTTACTTAGTTGGCCGTTCAAAAAAATATATATATATATATATATATATATATATATATATATATATATATATATATATATATTATTTATCAAAAATACTTTGTGAGACAAATTTACTATTTATCCAAAATCAAAAATTTTGTTTTCTTCCATGAAACTTTACCAATTTTTAATTCCTTTCCTTAAATAATTAAGGCAATACCTTTTGTACCATTTGTTCTATACACTTTACTTTTTTTCTTCTTTATACCTTACTAAATTTAAAAGTAATCCTTATAGTTTAGTTTGAATTTATGCAGGTCCCGAAACCTGATCTAGACAATAACACGGATCAATCCGTGATATCAAAGGCGGAATGCAATGACATCACATAAGTCTTGAATCAGTTTGACGAAGAACAAGAGAGAAAACGAGTAGAAGTTTATTTAAATATATAATTAGGAAAATTGGATTATAAAAATCTCACATTTTAACAGTTAGCCGATAATAATTCTACATAAAAATACTCTTACAACAGTCCCATCTATTACATTATTTTTTTCTCATGGGACCTCTGTTAAAAATAATAATAAAAATAATAATAATAATAATAATAATAATAAATCTGTTAAGTTTTATCTTAATTTCAAACTGATGTTTGAAAGCTATTGATCAGAAGGAGGATACGGGTCGATTAATGTAAAACTTATCTTAAAATGATATTCCAAGCGACTTATTTTTGTTAATTGAAAGTTTAAACTACTTAACAGAAGCAAGTTTGTCTTTTGGATGCTTGCAGCATTGTTTCGAGGTAACTAATACCTGCTAAGACATACCCACCCCAACCACCGACGACAGTGTACCCAGTTAGAGTACTATACCTGAAATCAGGTACCTCACATGTGCTCCTCTATCCTAAAAAATTTGTGCATTAGTGATTTCTACTATGCATAAAATTTTAGTGAAGAAAACCCGTTGGTTGAAGATCAACGAGGTGACATAAGTCATTAAAATTCCACCAAAGACACTAAAAATCTTGATTGTGTGTTGATTATACCTTTAAGTCTAATTTATTTTGTCCCACTTCAAACATCAAAAAGTCAAGCAAAATCTACACTACATGTTTTCCTAAAGTTGGAAACTTATATACACCTACTATATAATTTTACAATTAGTAAGGAAAATAATCACAATATTATTTGAAATACTTGAACTCATTCAAATATATAGTCAAAAACATTTTTGTAATTTGTACATATGAGACTGAAACATTTAGGACTGAAAGTGACAAGCAATGAAAGACATATGCCGACAAAAGACACTACAAAAAGATATCTTTTGGTGTATCCTAAAGATAATGACATATGATGCTTGTATCTTGTCACTTGCAATAGGAAGAGTAGTAACACTAAAATCTAATCTAGTATGGCATGCAATTAGATTAATACGTTTGTTAAAACACAGTTAATGGTTTTTAAGATGATGAGAGTTCGTGAAAGAGACAACACACGTTAATTACACATATATAAGCCAATATCGCATTTACAACTATGTTACTAATACGACTTCCTATCATTATCATGAAGATCCTCTTGCTGCCATGTAGATCCGTCTAGAGGATCACACTGTTATATTGATGCCATGGGCTTTATCTTGTTATCTCGACGTGATGTTGTAGGCTCGGTTTTTATATATACGCTAAGCTATTTTTCTTAATTAAGACGTATGTGATATTGGGTCAGCTACCACTTGACAGTCATTGTGCCACCACAAGAGCACAACTCTCTGGCGTAACACACAATATAACGAAAACCCAAATGGGCTCAATATTCAAACTGACAACATTTGCACAAAACCTAGCTCAAGTTCTTCATTGCCAATATTCACGCCAAAATGACACAAGTGGGAATCGTACTTAAGTCTCCACTGTAAAACCCAAGCATTCTACCACTAAACCACAAGTGGGTGATGGGTTGAATATTATATAAACATCATTTATTGAAGTTTATACCAAAAAATAGCTAGATATTAGATATAAAATATAATTTACGTTGTTTAAATATATATATATATATATATATATATATATATATATAATTGTATAAACTGAGAGTTGCATTGCAAGGGTGCGGTGGTGACTGACCACTAACCTTCACGGGATCCTTGGTTTTCCTTCTTCCTTTTTCCTACTCGCAATTCTATAATCACCACACGTTTTATTTCTTTTATGAAAATGATAATATATGATTTAGGCTTCATCAAAACACTACCTACTATCTTCATTTTTATGCAGTTTAATTTCTCAAAGTTTATTTACTTGAAAATTTTATTTTAATAGGATTAGGAGAAACAAGTTATATATATGTTACTTTAGGTTAATCTATATAAAAATATAATCGAGACACGTAAACAAGGCCGACCAGTGGGCTAGCAAAACCAAACAAAGATTTTAGGCCCACACTTAATTAGTACCTCCAAATCCATAAAAATATATACAAACATTAAATATATATATATATATATTATAATAGATAGTATAAATACAAAATTATGCATTGGTCTGGTGGTAAACTTGTATGTTGCTAAGCTATAAGTCATAAGTTCTATAGACTGATTCAAGATTTTTTTTTCAAAATCATGAAAGTGCTACAAAATTTCATTTCGATTTAGGACTCCAAAATCTTTGTGCTGACCCTCCATGTAAATATACGAACAAATGTATAGCGAGTTAAACTCAATTAAGTCAAGTTTAACTGGAGTAGGGTGGATTCTCAAGAGGTGACTAGTTTTGCTAAAATTTCAGGTTGCAATTCCGATAGGGTTGAATATGACAAGATGTCCATGATGGGAAGTAATTATAGACGGATACAACTAGACGCCTTCCAAATGGAAGGTAAACATGTTATGTATGTGATTAAGTAGTTTTGTATTTGTTTCGATGGTTTGTTAGTAGAAACAGTCAGTTAAACATTAACCGGGTAAACTAGTTGCAAAACCCGATTATCTTCATGTAATCACTATTTCGTTGGTCGACTAGCTACTTGCTAGTCATAGCTCTATAAATCTTCTTGTCGTTCAATTAAAAAAACATAAGTTATATGAGAGTTATGTATTATTTTATAAAATCATAATAAGAAGAAAATATAATGTATCATACTATCATCATATGAATTGGCCAACGACATAAACAAAAGGATCAACAAACACGAATGACAGCACGATACAGTGTTACACAACTGAATTACTATGTATGTGCATTGTACTATTGAACAAATTTGTGATTCATATGTTGTCTTGCTCCTCTACACTACTATTTTTATTACTACATCTTAAAAATGGTTAGCTATTTCTTTAATGTACTATTATTCTATAGTTGTTATATAAAACATTTATATTTATAGGTATTAGATATTAAAATTTTGTGTATCTATGTTCTACTCATCTAGTAATATACTTTCCACGTGATCGTCATTATAGCTTGTTGGAGTTTATGGAAAGCTAGGAACGAAAGAATCTTTGAAGACAAAGCGATCAAGGTTGAAGATTTTATTGATGAGATGAGATCAGGCTTTTGGTGGTGCAAATGTATGTCTAAATGTAAATCTATAGAGTAGTCTAAGCGGTGCAATTTCAACTTGATGTAAGATTGTCTTGGGTACGCCCTCTCTCCGGCTTGTGGAGCAGGGTGTGTCTTGCTGGTCTTTGACGGGTCATTAGTATCACTTTTCGCTAGTGTAAACCTTTTTTGTGTTAAAATGGAGATAACTCATACTAACTATATTCAAACATAATCCCAAAAAAATAAAATCACATAACTAACCAATTTAATTTCTTTTTTCTCTCTTGAAATTGTTTTTTTATATTTTTTACACATTAAAGTCATTCGGATGTCAAATTTAAACAAATTGTGAATCTTTTTTAGTTTATGAGAAGAAATGTTTGAGATGAATGAATGCTTTAAATTGGACACGTGGCAAGGTAAAGTCCATTCAATGTTTGTTTTTTTGTTTTTCATATTTTTTATTCAACAAGTTGATCATAACAAATAATCTTTCAAAACCAATATAGTTGAAAAAAAAAACCTTAGAGCGTGGATGATGTAAGTTTAAAAAAAGTTAAAAACATATAAAATGATTTGTATAAATAAGAAATAGTTAAGAAAATATGAACAAATGATTTTTATCGCTACTATAATGTAATTCTTCAAATAATTAACGTTTTCATGATTTCATCCAAATCATAACTAAGAGCTATTTCATTTTTTAAATTTATGCATATTAAGGTATTTAACGGCTATAAAATATATTGGTTTTTTATGGGCAAAATATTGTTAATGGATTTCTACGAAAAAAAAGCATAAAGTATGTTAACATGTGCAAAAGAATTGCTCATGAACTTTTACGAGAAAAAAAAAAGTAAGTTACCAACCATATATTATCTATTACATATTTTTTTTGAGATGGATATAAATTTCTTAATTTTATATAATAAAATAAAATACCAATCATAGTGAATTCATATTATTATTATTATTATTAAAAATAGTTAAGAAAATATGAACAAATGATTTTTATCGCTACTATAATGTAATTCGTCAAATAATTAACGTTTTCATGATTTCATCCAAATCATAATTAAGAGATATTTTATTTTTTAAATTTATGCATGTTAAGGTATTTAACGGCTATAAAATATATTGGTTTTTTATTTGCAAAATATTGTTAACGGATTTCTAAAAAAAAAAAAGCATAAAGTATGTTAACATGTGCAAAAGAATTGCTCATGAACTTTTACGAGAAAAAAAAATAAGTTACCAACCATATATTATCTATTACATATTTTTTTGAGATGGATATAAATTTCTTAATTTTATATAATAAAATAATACCAATCATAGTGACTTCATAATATTATTATTATTATTATTAAAAATAGTTAAGAAAATATAAACAAATGATTTTTATCGCTACTATAATGTAATTCGTCAAATAATGAAAATGTTCGTCAAATAATGAACGTTTTCATGATTTCATCCAAATCATAACTAAGAGATATTTTATTTTTTAAATTTATGCATGTTAAGGTATTTAACGGCTATAATATATATTGGTTTTTTATGTGCAAAATATTGTTAACGGATTTCTACGGAAAAAAAAGCATAAAGTATGTTAACATGTGCAAAAGAATTGCTCATGAACTTTTACAAGAAAAAAAAAGTAAGTTACCAACCATATATTATCTATTACATAATTTTTTGAGATGGATATAAATTTCTTAATTTTATATAATAAAATAAAATACCAATCATAGTGACTTCATATTATTATTATTATTATTATTATTGTTAAAAATAGTTAAGAAAATATGAACAAATGATTTTTATCGCTAATGTAATTCGTCAAATAATTAACGTTTTCATGATTTCATCCAAATCATAACTAAGAGATATTTTATTTTTTAAATTTATGCATGTTAAGGTATTTAACGGCTATAAAATATATTGGTTTTTTATGTGCAAAATATTGTTAACGGATTTCTACGAAAAAAAAAGCGTAAAGTATGTTAACATGTGCAAAAGAATTGCTCATGAACTTTTACGAGAATAAAAAAAGTAAGTTACCAACCATATATTATTTATTACATATTTTTTTGAGATGGATATAAATTTCTTAATTTTATATAATAAAATAAAATACCAATCATAGTGACTTCATATTATTATTATTATTATTATTAAAAATAGTTAAGAAAATATAAACAAATGATTTTTATCGCTACTATAATGTAATTCGTCAAATAATTAACGTTTTCATGATTTCATCCAAATCATAACTAAGAGATATTTTATTTTTTAAATTTATGCATGTTAAGGTATTTAACGGCTATAAAATATATTGGTTTTTTATGTGCAAAATATTGTTAACGGATTTCTACGGAAAAAAAAAAGCATAAAGTATGTTAACATGTGCAAAAGAATTGTTCATGAACTTTTACGAGGAAAAAAAAATAAGTTACCAACCATATATTATTTATTACATATTTTTTTGAGATGGATACAAATTTCTTAATTTTATATAATAAAATAAAATACCAATCATAGTGACTTCATATTATTATTATTATTATTATTATTATTATTATTATTATTTTAAAAATAAGAAGAATGTATGATGTACGATCACATGAATTGGCCTGCTATATATAAACAAAAAGATCGATAAACACGAATGACACAATGCTATATAATTAAATTACTATTTGTGATTCACATGGTCTATTGCTCTACAATATATGGTAAATGATCACATTAAAAACCTTTATACTTCTATTGTTAAATTAAAAATTGTTATTAGATACGTAACTTCTTAGATGCGTGTCTACTTTTACTCAATGTAAAAAAGCTTTAATTTAATGAACACGAAAGTTATTTTCTACATGAATTACTTTCTATGATTCATTCACAAATTGAAGAAACACTAAGGGACCCCGGTAGATTACAGATAATCTGGGGGTTAAGTAGATGTTTCCTACGAGGGTTAGGTCCGGCAAAGATGGTTATTCTTCTGATAACCTGCAAAACAGACACCGTGAGCTCGTCACTGAGAAGGGGGGGGGGGGGTTCCTTCTTGTGACCACCCTCCGGCGTGAGAATCAGACTAGATTGCTCCGAATATAAGTGTATATTAAGAGATAGCTAGAGCAGATATGTGATAGTATCAGATGATATGTGATAAGATGTGATATCCATACCGTTCCAAGGTGTTGGAGTATTTATAGCCGAAGGTAGGTTTCCAAGCAGGTACAGCCAGCTGTATACTATTCCTTTTCTACCAACTGTGGGCTACGCACGTGCCATGCTGGTGGTTGGTGGGTAGGCAGCGGCTGATAGTGACATGGCCGGCTGTGTACTATTCCTTTCCCACCAACTGCAGGCTATGTACGTGGCACAACAAGGGTTGGTGAGTAGGCAGCGGTAGATAGTGACATTTTGTAATAGAGCGTGCTCCTCGTACTGTTGTCGGTGAGCTGTCACCCTGTGATTGGTTCATGGGCTGCTTTGGTCAGATCTTGTCTATTTTGTCCATACCTTGGCAGGTATAGTACAAAAGATCTTCCAGAAGCGTACGGACTGGCTCATTTGGGCGGGAGTATTCCCGCCTTGCTCATTCCTTCAGATGACATTACTGAATTATTGAGTGCCTTGTGCGTGTAGCCTTGCTATTAGTGCGGGTAGCCTTCCCTGATGGCTTGTATCCGCAGCTGCGGGAACAGGCGGGGTACTTCACCATTGGGAGGCTTTTCCTGCGGGAACAGCTGGCGTACTGCGCGTAAGGTCTTCATCTCTCTGAGCATGGTGGGTCCTGCGGAACCAGTTGGTCTTTGCGCAGACGTCCCTCTTCAAGGTGAGTCTTGCGGGTCCAACTGGGCTCTGCTGGGACCTACCTCTTCAAGTCCCCCCAGTCCAATGTTCTTCTCATGAATTGTTAATGAGGTGAACTTTTGGACTTAAGCAAAGGGTTTTGAAAATGGTTTTTAGTTTTAAGGTTTTCCGTGGGGATTCTTCCCGCGGTTTTCCTAATGTCACTCGCAGAAATTCCCGACTTTTCTGCCTGATCTTTGGTTATGATGCGGGTAGGTGTTTAACCCCTTCGCACGTTGGGAGCGTTGCGTTTCACTTGCATAGATTCTTCACGAGGTTTTGGTAGTTTTGGACATAGTGATCAGTTATGTTAAACTACCAATTCCACCTTGAAGTTTCAAACAAGGTAGTTCTCAACGTTCCCGCTATGCGGGGGTGCTATTTCCCTTTCCGCAAGCATGGTCCATAAGATCCTTCTTGGCTTCAATTCCCTGCAAGTGCTAAGTATGTGAAGGGTTTCGCCTTGACACTGTACCCGCACTTGTCTTACGGTTTCTTGTTTCCCAAGGTATCTTGTTAGCTTTGATTCCCTGCAAGTGTTATGTGAAGGGTTTCGCCTTGACACTGTACCCGCACTCGTCTTATGGTTTCTCGCTTTCCAAGGTAAGGGTATATTCCCTCTTATTTTTGAATCTTTAAATCTTTTTGAATGTTTTTGAAATTCGAAGAGTTGGTGAAAGGATAAGAACAGTCCAAACTGTTGAAGGGACGTTAGCGTCGTCCGACGGTTTCTTGTCAGTTTCAGGACGTGCAGGAAGTTATGGCGACGTGACGGTATATGGTCATTCCAGACGCTTTTTCAGGCGCGTGGGCGCGAGTTTTCGGGCGCGTGGGCGCAAATTTTACGGCACGCGTCCTTTCAATAGCTGTTGCCAGCTTGCTCTTTCCACGTGTCATAGTTTCATTGCACCTACGCTCTCTCTCTCCTCCGCATTAAATTCATCGCATTCATTGCGATGAGTATATAAAGGGGGAGAGGGTGCATCTTAATCCACACCTTCACTTCACTCTTCTTCTTCTAAACGATTTCCGGCGAATACTCTCACTTTCCCGTCGAGCATTCTCCTGAAATCGTTCTTTACATCCAAAACATGTCTTCCATTCATGATCATGAGGCTACTGCCGAGGAGTCTGTGGTGTACACCGAGAACCCAATGTCCGCGTCTGATAAGTACGATAAGAGTACTGCTGGCGAGTGCCAGTGTGCTCTTACCGTCGACCTGTACCAGTACATCATCAAGAAGTTCATGCTCGAGCCTTTCGAGCCTGAGTTTCCTGAGCCTCACCAGACGGTGTACGATGCCCCCAAGGGCAAGATAGGGGTTTATGCCTCATTCTTCATATATGGGAATCTCAGATTCCCATTAACGAAGTTCGTATACCGTGTTCTGGAGAGACACGGTGTACATTTGACGGAGGTGCACCCGATGGCGATCGCTAAGGTTCGCCACTTTGAATGGGTGTGCCATATTCTGGGCGTTGAGCCCCGTGTCGACTGCCTGATGACCTTCTACTCCTGGAGGTGCATCCAGGGCTGGTATACCTTGGTCACTCGGATCAAGGGTTTGAAGATCTGCGCTACCGAGCGCAGTCTTCGGTCTTGGAAGCGGGAGTTTTTCTACAACTCCTCTCGCGTCGTCCCCATTGCGATGACGTTCAAGAACGGGAGGGCGCTCCCTAGCCTTCACGCCTCCAATTACCAAGAGGCGGAATGGTTCACCAAGATCTCCCAGATCCAGACTCCGGTTTACCGCTTTGCGGAGTCTGGGATGGTGATGCTCGGTATGAGCCGGGTGTGGAAAGATGCTTGGGCAGAGGCGCCACATATTCCCATCGTCCTCGAATACGGTTTGAACTCTATCCCTTACGGTATGCTTCATATTATTTGCTAATTTAGGGTTTTTGTTCTAACCATTTCTTTCTTTTTATTTTCAGAGGGAAACAACTTGCAGTCTCTTCTGCAGCCGCGGGAGAACGGTGGTCCTTCTCGGTTGGGTACTCGTGATATTGACGAGAACGAGTTGCCCATCCTGGAGCAAACGACGGATTGGTTTGTGGAGGTTTACCCGTCGGGCCATGAGATTTCGAGCGCCACCCGGCCAGGTAAGGGACTCTTTAACCCTCGCCCTCTCAATGCTCAAACCTCTGCTGGAATTCCTCTAATTTTGTCATCTTCTGATGAGGAATCTGCAGATGGTCATTTCTTCGTGAGGAAGAAGAAGGTTACTGGCGCGAAGGGCAAGGCGAAGGTTACCTCCACCGTCGACCTAGGAAATCAGTCTGACTCCGAGACTGAAAGCGAGGAGGCGGAGGGGAACCCTGGGGGTGGTGAGACCACTGTTCCGGAGGTTGAGACAGCTGTCACCTCCTGGCAGCCCAGTACGACGACGATGACCGGCATGAAGAGGCCGGCTCCATCGGGTTCATCCCCGCCTGTCAGAACCTTCAAGCTCAAGAAAACTCGTAAGTATAAATTATATTCAGCTTAACTGCATATCTTTCCGCCATCATACTTATATATCGTCTTCGTGCAGGCATGGATGCAACCGCATTCCCGAGTGGAGCGGGAAGGAGCTTCTCTGGACCCATGACGGTAGGTTTGGTCAACCTACCCAAGGCGATGACCCAAGCGGCTGCGCCTGTTTGCAGCATTGGTTCAGTTGCTCATCCCGTTGAGGCAACTGTTCCAACTGTAACGTCATCCCCGCCGGCTGTCAGTGCCATCTTCACGGAATCCTTCACTGAGCCGGCGGTGCTTTATCCTGCGGGTTCTTCCGCAACTACGGCCACGGTTGTGAGTTCACCTCCAGTGAGTTTACCTCCGTTGGTTTCTACCGCAGGGGCCTCTACAATGCCTCCTCCAGCGCCGGCGACTACGGCCGGTCCCTCAGGTGCGTTCCGGGTTGGGGCTTCTAGCCAATCTTTGCCTCCTTCCCATCTCCCTGACCTCTTGGATGGATATCCCTTAGGTTCGGGTGATGGGTTTGGCGGCTATCGGCCTGTTGTCGACCCTACAGGTGCGTAGGGTTATTTTGGCTTATTATTATTATTTTATTTTATTTTATTTTTTTTATCGTCTTTTCCTAACTGTTTTTTGTTTTTACAGTTTCGGATTCCAATGAGGTGAATGTTCCACGGTGGAACATCCGCCGGGGAACAACCCTTCGAACAGCTGTGGATTGCGTCGAGTGGGCACGTCACGCAGCCCCAAGTGGTGCGTTGGGGGAAGCCATGTCTAGCTACCAGGAGGGTAGGCTGACGAATGAGCTTCGGATTCTCCTTGCCCAGATGCAGCCGCGCGTCGAGTTGCTTTGTCGTGAAAACGACAAGTTAAAGACGGTGTAGCCAGGAAGTGGCTCAGGCGCGGGCTATCCGGGAGGAGAACAGGAGACTTGCCGCCATTGCTGCGGATAAGGAAAAGGCGTTCAAGGCCCTCGAGGTTGAAGTTCAGGCCCGGCTCGAAGCCCGTTCCAAGGCTACCCAAGCTGTTAACGAACAGCTTAGGTTGGCTAAGGAAACTGCGCGGAACGCGACCGAGAGGGCCACCAAAGCTGAAGCCATTGCTGAGCCTCTGCGCGCCGAGAATGAGGAGCTTAAAGCCAAACTAGAGAGGCTCCAGCAGGCTCATGATGCCTTGGCCATGGAAGACGCCAAGAAGCTTCAAGAGATCTTGGACCAGAGGGGTATGCTTGACCACACTGAGCGTAAGCTGAAGGGCGTTGAAGAGGCTGCAGCTAAAGAAGTGTTGCTTGCCAACCTTAACCAAAATGAAGCCGAACGCGCCCGTGACCAAGCTCAAGCTGCCCTCCAGGAAGCTCTGATCACCAAGGAATGGCTTCTACGAGAAGCGTTGTCGCAGGTATGCGTAGCTTCATAATATCTTTACGCTTTTCTTTATACTTAGAAGAAGTTTTTGATACATATTTTTTGTAGGTTATGCATCGGGTCTTCACAAACACATCCTATGACGATGCCATGAGCGCAGCCCTCAACGCTTCCCATGATGATGGGGAAAAGGCTGGTTTCCTGCTTGGTCTGGGGTTTGTTGAGAAGGGCATCCCGCCTTCCAACTTCCCTCTTTATGACGTGGACACTGAAGCTGCTTACGACCAAGCAGTGAACCAGTATGCTGCCTTCCCGCATCCGGTGATGGAGAAGGTGAACGAAATTGTTGCTGCTGATGATGGGCTAATTATTCTCAAGACTTTCCTTGAACCGCCACGGCCAACTGATGGTGCGGGTTCAAGTGGGTTTGGAGGGAGTGGTCCTGAAGTTTGAACCTTTAGATCCCTTCCCACTGTTAGAATAGATTTATATTTTTGCATGCGGGTATGTGCCCAGCAATTCTTGTAATATTTGAATTTTGATGGAATATATATTATTTGTTAATGCCTTGCCTTGTAAACCTTATATGTTTTGTTTCACGCATATTTTGGTTTAACTTAGCAATTTCTTGATTACTTTGGATAAGTTAACTTCTCAACGTGGCAGATAATAGGTTAAAGTTTTGCTTCCTCTTTCGTGATTGTGCGGGTAAGACCGTCACTTTCACTTAGTAGGGTGGCTAAATTTTACCTATATCTGACCTGTGTGAAGGTTTTCCTCATCTTTTCCTTAGAAATTTTCTAAGTGTTTTAAATAAGTTGACCTTTCGACGCGCGGTTGTCGATAGGTTGATGTTCAGTTTCCTCTATCATGATTGTGCGGGTGAGACCGTCACTTTCATTTAGTGGGATGATTAAACTTCACCTATAACTGACCTGCGTGAAGGTTTTCCTCATCTTTTTCTTAGAAATTTTTGCCGTTTTTTGTGTTTATGCGGGATTTGCCGCCTTCCACACGCAACGACTTACTTCTTTTCACACTTATGCGGTGAATACCGGCAAATCAGTGTGGAAAGTTCATAAGTATAAAGGTAAGGCTATCAACACAATGTGAAAGGAGAATCATTTCCATTAGAAGTGGCTCTAGGCCTTTTCTTTACAAGTTTGGAATTGATCTACATGTAACATTTGCGTAATTGAGCTCCATTCCATGTTCTTGGGATGGGGGTGCCATCGAGCCTTTAGAGCCGGTATGCGCCCTTTCCCAAAACTTCTTTGATAATGTATGGCCCCTCCCAGACCGGGGCCAGCTTTCCTGGGCGTTCTTGGTTCGAAGCCTCGTTGTTACGCAGTATGTAGTCTCCGACATTGAAGCTGCAGAGTTTTACCCGTGTATTGTAGTACTTTTGCATTTGTCGCTTGCAGTTCTCTTCACACGCTGCGGCTAAGTCTCTGCTTTCTTCGGTTAGCATAAGGTCTAACCGTCTTTCCGCATCATTGTCTTCTGGCTGAATCAAGACCCTTGGTGAGGGTAAACCAATTTCGACCGGGACCATGGCTTCAGTGCCATAAGTGAGGCTGAACGGGGTTTCTCCCGTACTGGCCTTTTTCAGCGTTCTGTTTGCCCAAAGGACGTGTGGAACTTCGTCCACCCAGCCGGATCTGTATTCCAATAGTCTTTTCTTTATGCCGTCGACGATGCTCTTATTTGCTCTTTCCACCTCACCATTACCCTGCGGGTGCGCCACTGAGGTAAAGGTGTGGGTGATTTGAAGTTCTTCCAGCCATTTTTGTAACTTCTTGTCAGCAAAGTTGGTGCCGTTATCGCTCACCAAATTCTGGGGAATACCGGTGATCATCGCTACACCCTCAGCTGTTGGCCATCCCATCATGCCATGGACTGAAGATACCACGACATTGAACCTTGCCATCCCGTCTCTCCCCAAAGAGAATGTCGTACGTGTGGTGTGGCTTCCTCATTACGACAAAGTCCACGTCTTCTGTGCGGGAGTGTTTCCAGTCTGTGAGAATGACAGGGAAAGATAGGATACCCAGGGGGGTGTTTGTGCTGCCGTCGAACCCTTCCATCGAGGCGTAGACCGTTTCCAGGCGTTCCTTGTCTTCGTCGTCTAGCTTGTCGAAAAACTGCCTGTACATAACCGTTGACGAGGCGCCGTTGTCAGCAAGAGTGCGGGAAGTGATGTAGTGCCCCAGCTGGCTTTTGATGACGATAGGGCCTTCTTTGCTGGGTCCTCCTGGCACTCGCGGGAAGCGCACCTCAGCTTCCTTCCACGCGCATGGTTCTGTCGTTCGTCTTTTTCTTCCTCTGACGTTACTATGAACCATGTGGATGCTGATGTCAACGGGCTTTCGTCCGTTGCTTTTGTATCGGTTATCATTCCTCCCTCCATTCTTGATTGATGCCACAAGGTGTGTAAGTCTTCCATTGTCACACCCTCAAAATCCACTAACGGAGTTTTACCGTCAGAGGGTGTGAACTAACAGGATCGGAATCATCAGTTATAATCAAACCATAAAATAAAGTTTCAAAACCATGAGAAACGTTTACGAGTAATTAAATGCGGAAGCGTAAAAACCTTTAACCAAAAGTTGCGTCACGCAGGACGACTTAAAACCAATGATAACTGTTAAAAATAAGTTTGCATAACAAAAGCGTTTTCAAGCAATGCATGTTCCTAAACCGCGCGCCCGCCTCGGCTACCTGAGAATAACATACTAAAAGTGTCAACACAAGGTTGGTGAGTTCACAAGTTATATAAAAATAAATGTTTAGCGATTGCGTTCAGCGTGTTGCGTTACCAGATAGTGTTATGTCAATTATATATCTATAGGTAGCTAGCCTATAAAACAAGTATCACTAAGTGTTCGACACCGAAGCTGACTGTTTATCATTTGCCTTGCCACCAGGTCATCCAGACCATGGTATGTGTTTAGCCAAGATTACACCCGCTCGACCTCCAGTCGAGTTTAGCGTTGGGTGGGGTTTGTCAAACCCAGTAGTACTACTCAACAATGACTCGCTATTATCCAAATATTAACCGGTTCGATGTTATGAAGGACTTTAGTTTACGCGTTTGCCACTTAGTCTTTACAAGTGATATATAATCTATATTAACAAAATCTTAAATGCGTTTCGGAGTATGTTATCTCCCCCAAGTGAAAAGCGTTTAAAACAGTTTAAAAAGGGGAAAGTGAAACTCACTGTTTGCGAAGAAATTCCCAAATTAAATCACCAAGATGCGCGTCACAGAAAAACTCTCTCTAGCGTTCTAAAACAACAAAGAGATTTTTCTAAGTGTCGGAATATTATCGAGTCTCTAGACCCGGCACATAATACCTATGCACGTAACATGTTTCGTGTTTCGTTTGTGAATTGTGTGTGACTTTGACAAGTGTATTTGTGATACGTTACATGTGTAAGCAATCATATACGTGTCATGTATTCATAAAGTACATCACTAGCAATTTCTCCCCGTAAGGGCATTTTGGTCAAATCATGACAATTAACTAGCCATTATTCCCCATAAGGGCAAGTTGGTCAAATTATGACAATCAATTAGCAATTATTCCCCGCAAGGGTAATTTGGTCAAAACATAACAATTATATAGCAAGTATCATGTTTCATGCATTTTCACAAAACTCAGCAGCTAGTTTCACCGAGACAGAAATTCTACTTGAAAGATTGTACTATTCCAATGATCATAGCATCTCAATTAATTTACCAAAAATCATCACAGAAGCATATATGTCTTAGGTTTCCATAACATATTTTATTATATTTTTATTCCTCATAGTTTTCTCACAATCATCAAATCATTACAGCAAACTCATAACAATCAAATTCATGCGCAACAGAATGTTATTTGCAATTCCCGTTAAACGAAAAATCCAATAAATGCAAGACCACTTGGGTTAGGTTCCTAACTCAATAAGTCAACTTCCAAAAGTGGAACCAACCCAATTGGTCTCGTAGTTCATGAGATATAACATTTACAAAACAACCTAACAGCAGGTCTAACAGCTTAGCTTTGCACAACGATTTTGTAAAATCATAAAAGTTAACTTCTACACGTCCAAAAATTGCAAATTTATATTCTTTAGAAACTAGACTCAACCTAGTTTACTGTAGTATCATTAATCTCAAACAATTTTCACATTTACACTTCGTTACAGTCACTTAAACATCAAATACACATTCTGTCCAGAAACCGTTTGCATCCAAACTCAACATATTAACAATCTATGAACTATCATGCATTCATATAACACTCTAGACTCCATAAACACCATCCATGCACATCAATTACACATTACATACATGATTAGGGTTTTTGTTTGAACTCAAATCAAAGACACAACAATTAACGTGTAACAATATCAAGACTAGTTATCAAATCATTACCCAATCAACAACAATCATATTAACTATACACACACACAAAATCGGCTCATTAGGGTTTTCAATTAACCCATTAAACATCAAAATCAAGTAATAAGGATGTATAGGATAATCGATTATACCTTCCTAGCACCTAATTCTTCAATCAAGGGCTTGATTTGATGGTTGTATGTGTGTGTATAGTCGACGGCAGCCAAGGAGGTGGGGATGGGGTTTCCGATCGGGGTTGTGGGGGAAAGAAATAGGTTAGGGTTTGTTTATTATTATTATTATTATTATTTATAAACATAATAAGTTACACTCAAGTCCCTCCACTTTCAATTGTTGTTTTTTTTTCTAACTTAAATAACTAGTTTACATCTTGAGTTAACGTTTATAACCATGTTATCACATAACACATAAGTTTAACATATAATTATCACATAATTACTGTTTTGACGTTTTTCGTTTATTCATCAATCGTTTGCGTCAACTCGTTTGCGTTTCGGTGCAACTCCCGAAAGACTACACATGTAGTAAGTGTTAAGCGTCATTTAAACCCTAGTTTAAATGTAATGAAGTGTGCGTTATAGATTCAATGATCTTTAAGTTTGAATTGACGGAGTTGAGTTAACGGAGTTAACCTGAAATTGACGATTGTCACATCATTCCCATGTTAAAGAATTTTCGTCCCGAAAATTTGAGTCAAATCGTGATGAATGTCTGAAAAAGTAAGAAAAATTTTCAGTTTGTCATATCATCCCCTAGTAGAAAGAAATTTCGTCCCAAAATTTAATTCATACCTCCGGTGATTTCTGACGGTTCGCCGGGTTTCGCGGTTTTCTGTGTTTGGTCAGCCCTTCAAAAAGGTGAGGATACTTCTTCATCATTTGATCCTTGCGTTCCCACGTGAACTCAGGTCCACGTCTCGAGTTCCAACGAACTTTAACGATTGGTATTTTGCTGTGCTTGAGCGTTTTGGTTTCCCAATCCAAAACCTCGACTGGTTCTTCAATGAAACGTAACTGTTCATCAACTTGCAGTTCCTCCAAAGGAATACTTGGGTTTCATCGGACAGGCATTTCTTCAAATTGGACACGTGGAATACATTGTGTACGCCACTGAGTTCCGTTGGTAGGTCCAGTCGGTACGCCACCGGACCAATGCGCTCAGTTATCCGGTAGGGACCAACATATCGTGGGTTGAGTTTGTTTCGCTTACCAAAGCGAACCACACCTTTCCAAGGTGAGACCTTGAGTAACACTTGGTCATTCACTTGAAATTCGAGAGGTTTTCGGCGCTTGTCAGAGTAACTCTTTTGGCGATCTCGTGCTGCTGCCATGCGATTTCGGATTTGAACAATCTTTTCCGAAGTTTCGAGTACCAGTTCTGAACCAGTGATTTGGCTGTCACCCACCTCTGCCCAGCAGAGTGGTGATCGACACTTCCGTCAGTACAGCGCTTCAAACGGCGCTGCTTTAATACTTGCGTGGTAGCTGTTATTATACGAAAACTCTACCAAAGGTAAGTGAGATTCCCAACTTTTTTCGAAATCCAACACGCATGCACGCAACATATCCTCCAGGGTCTGAATAGTTCGTTCACTTTGCCCATCCGTCTGAGGATGCTATGCTGTGCTCATATCAAGACGGGTGCCTAGTGCGCTTTGTAGTGACTTCCAAAAGTGCGAAGTGAAACGAGAATCTCGCTCAGAAATGATTGAGACAGGCACTCCGTGTCTAGACACTACTTCCTTCATGTAGACGCGAGTCAGTCTTTCCATTTTGTCCGATTCTTTAATCGCTAAGAAGTGTGCAGACTTAGTCAACCGGTCAACGATCACCCAGATGGTATCGCATCTCGTCGGTGTCTTAGGTAAACCCGTGATAAAATCCATTGAGATGTGTTCCCATTTCCACATTGGGAGTTCCGGTTGTTGTAGTAAGCCAGATGGTTTCTGGTATTCTATCTTGACTCTGGCACAAGTCAAGCATTTGCTCACGTAGGTGGCAATGTCGGCTTTCATGTTCGGCCACCAGTAAAGTGCCTTTAAATCATGATACATTTTATCTGAGCCAGGGTGGATAGAATACCGGGACTTGTGAGCTTCGTCCATCACTAGAGTTCTCAACTCTCCGTATCGTGGAACCCAAATCCGGTTCTCAAAATATCGGACCCCGTCCGATCTGGTTTCAAGTTGCTTGCTCATGCCCCGCATGAGTTCCTATGGGAGATTATCATCTTTCAAAGCTTCGAGTTGGGCATCGCGAATCTGGTCGGGTAAGTTTGCATGAATCGTGAGTTGCAACGCACGCACTCGTCTGGGTTTATCTGTTTCTTTTCTTCTGAGAGCGTCGGCCACTACATTGGCCTTGCCAGGGTGGTACTTGATGGCACAATCGTAATCTTTAAGCAGCTCGACCCAACGACGCTGTCGCATGTTCAGCTCTTTCTGATCGTAGATATGCTGGAGACTCTTGTGGTCGGTGTAAATGGTAAACCTGGTACCGTACAAGTAATGCCTTCATATCTTAAGAGCAAAAACCAAAGCTCCAAGTTCCAAATCATGGCTCGTGTAGTTCTTCTCGTGAACCCGTAGTTGTCGAGAGGCATAAGCTATAACCTTCTCGAGTTGCATCAGCACACAACCGAGACCTTGTATAGATGCGTCACAGTGTACCTCAAAATTTTCCGTTCCCTCGGGGAGGGCTAGAATAGGGGCGCTACAGAGTTTGGTTTTCAACAGTTGAAAAGCGGATTCTTGCGCGTCACCCCAATTATACTTAGTGCCTTTGTGAGTCAAAGCGGTGAGGGGTTGGGCAATCTTTGAAAATCCCTCGATGAAACGCCGGTAGTAGCCGGCCAGGCCTAGGAATTGCCGCACCTCAGTCGGAGTCTTAGGTGCTTCCCAGTTTTTGATGGCCTCTACCTTACCGGGATCGACATGGATACCATTCTCTTTGATCACATGTCCTAAAAAGTGAACCTCGCGAAGCCAAAACTCACATTTCGAGAGTTTAGCATACAGTTGTTCCTTCTTCAACAATTCCAGAATTACCCTTAAGTGTTCTTCATGGTCAGTCTCGTTCTTGGAATAGACCAGAATATCATCAATGAAAACAATCACAAACTTGTCGAGGTACGCCTTGCATACTCTATTCATGAGATCCATAAATACGGCTGGTGCGTTGGTTAGGCCAAAAGGCATAACCGAAAACTCGTAGTGACCATACCGTGTTCTGAAAGCCGTCTTTGAAATATCCTCTTCGCGCACTCTTAGCTGATGGTAACCGGATCGCAGATCGATCTTCGAGTAGTAACTCGATCCTTGAAGCTGGTCAAACAGATCATCGATTTGGGGTAAAGGATAACGGTTCTTGACCGTCACCATGTTCAACTCCCGGTAGTCGATGCACATGCGGAAAGTCCCGTCCTTCTTTCGGACAAACAAGACAGGGGCTCATCATGGCGATGAGCTAGGTCGGATAAAACCCTTATCTAACAAATCTTGCAACTGAGTGGACAACTCCTGAAGTTCCGCCGGTGCGAGCCGATACGGGGCTCGTGCTATGGGTGCTGCACCGGGTGTCAACTCGATTTGGAATTCAACTTGTCGTACAGGAGGGAGTCCAGGCAAAGCATCCGGGAAAACTTCCGGAAAATCGCGCACAATCGGTATATCTTCCATTCGCTTCTCCTCCGCGGGTTTCTCAACAATCTACGTCACAATTGCCGGATGACCCTTTCGCAGGTCTGCGCCTTCATAAGGGTAATGACGCTGGTGGTCATGCCGCTTCTCTCACCTTGGACCGGAATGATCTCGCCGGAAGGGGTAGTAATGTGAACTATCTTATCGTGACATATAATCTCCGCTCGGTTCTCGGATAACCAGTCCATGCCGACCACGACATCGAAACTACTAAGCGTAAAGGAATATGGTCGATATCAAAGACATGACCTGACAGTTTTAACTTACATCCCGCAAGTACATGAGTCGTTACTATAGTCTTACCGTCAGCTAATTCAACAGGAAACTTAGCATCTAACGGAGTTGGAGTTAAGTCTAAGAGTTGGTTAAAGGCTTTCGACACAAAAGTCCTATCAGCTCCAGTGTCAAACAAAAAAAGAAGCAAAACAATCGTTCACAGGGAACTTACCAGTCACCACGTGCGGATCATTGCGGGCTTGACCCAACCCAATAACGAAAGCTCTTCCTTTACCATTGCTTCCACCACCACTGCCACTTCCATTACCTCCATTGTTGTCGTTCTGTTTCAGCTTGGGACAATCTTTCCTGAAATGACCTTCCTGCCCACATTCGAATCATCCCTTTGTCGTCATAGTTGGCTTAGGAGCACCCTTTGCCGCAAGGTCTCCTCTACATTCCTTCGCCTGGTGACCCATCTTTCCGCATCTCTGACACTTGACACGGTCACACTGGCCAACATGATGATAGTTGCACCTATTGCACTTCGGATATTTCTTAGCATATCCGCTCGAACCCTGCCCGCTACCGTTGTTATTGTTGTGGTGATTCTGATTGTTAAAGCTCCGAGTGAATTCGGGCTTACGGTAGTGTTGTTGCGGTGGGAGGTTCGAGGACGAGGATCTGGTGTTGTCAAACTTCCTCTTTCCGCTGCTCGGGTTGTTGTTGCTGTTGTTGTCATTGCTCGGGTTGTCACAGGCTTTAGTGGTTGAACCCCTAGGTGGTAACGCACCTTGGGTCACAGCTTGATCCGTCAGTTTGTGAGCTAAACGGATCGCTTGTTGAATCGTGGCTGGTCTGGAAGACGTCACCATGCCCTGAATCTGCGGTGCTAACCCATCGATATACATCTCAATCCTCTTACTCGGCGGATCCACCATCCGCGGACACATCACAGCCAACTAGTGAGAATGGGTAGTGTAGGCTTCAATTTCTGAGCCCACAATCTTTAGTGAACAAAATTCTGACTCTAACTTCGAAATCTCCTCTCTCGGACAGTACTCCTCTCGCATCATGTTCTTGAACTCCTCCCAGTTCATAGCTTTAGCCAGTTCCAATCCAAGGATCTGCACGTTCGAATTCCACCAAGTGAGGGCAGAATCCTCCAGTGTTCCAGCAAAGAATTTGACCCTACTGGCAGGGGGACAATTACACATCTCAAATGCCGACTCGGCCTTCTCAGCCCAACGCAGGAAGCCTATAGCTCCCTCAGTGCCCTTAAACGAGCTGGGCTTGCAGTCAAGGTAATTCTTGAAGGTACACGTTCCACTTGGACCTCCAGCTTGGTTCTGAACATGTGCGGCTAGAGCGGCCGCCGCATGGTCGTTCAGCAGGGTTT
The DNA here is from genome assembly GCF_021521415.1 of Bidens hawaiensis. NCBI lineage: Eukaryota > Viridiplantae > Streptophyta > Magnoliopsida > Asterales > Asteraceae > Bidens > Bidens hawaiensis. The sequence goes on along the minus strand of NW_027494422.1, from coordinate 63,546 downwards.
GGAGTTCAGCTGCAGTCAAGTTGATGTTACCACGTCCGTGTCCAGCGTTTCTTCTAGCCATTTCCCTTCCATCTAGGTGTTATCATCCTTAGATGTCATCGTCTGAGGACACCTCTGAGTGTTCCTCTGGCTCAGCCGGTTCCTCCTCCGGTTCATCTTCGGGTTCCTCCTCGGGATCTTCCTAGGGATCCTCCTCAGGCTCTGCCTCAGGTTCGGCTGCATTCTGAGCAATTTGCATTTGTAAGACATCGCAACGCTCTAAAGCTATCTCGGTTCGGGTCCTTGCTACTTGGAGTTGCTCTTGCAAGTCTATCATCTCGGCTTGCATCTTTCTCATAATCTTCATCTGTTGATCACTAGCCTCTTGCATTTCCTTCATTGCCGCTGCCATGCGGGCAATCTCCTCCTTAGTCTCGGTTCCGTCTTTTAACAGTTCGGAAACGTTCGCTCTCGTATAGCGCATGTAACCCACGTCACGCTCCAAGCATGAAACAACAGCTGCGAGAACTCGCTCTACAGGTTCGGTTATGGGTGGTAGGGTGTTGGGATAAGCAGGATGGTTCGGGTGAGGTAACGGGGGAACTTGTTCGCGATAGACCATACGTCTAATCATGTTAGGGTACCAATCCCAGCTAACGTCGTTTTCGTATATGCCTCCGGATAAGCGGTACCTCTTCGGTGCGGGAGCTTCGAGTTCCGGGACTACTCGGGGTGGCGATGCGGTAGGTAACTGCGGTTCCTTCCCGTGAGCATGCGTCATCGGATCAGATGAGAATGAGGGTGGCGGCGTCGACATTCCTACAGGTAAGCCGTGTATGCTCGCGCGTATGAGTGAAAGATGTAAAGAGATAAGATTACAAGACTACACAAACCTATGCAGTGCGTATCATTATAACTAATGGGTCGTCGCGGTTATAGTCTAGTATGCATGCAGCTTCTAGTTAGCTATAACCAATGGCTCTGATACCAATCTGTCACACCCTCAAAATCCACTAACGGAGTTTTACCGTCAGAGGGTGTGAACTAACAGGATCGGAATCATCAGTTATAATCAAACCATAAAATAAAGTTTCAAAACCATGAGAAACGTTTACGAGTAATTAAATGCGGAAGCGTAAAAACCTTTAACCAAAAGTTGCGTCACGCAGGACGACTTAAAACCAATGATAACTGTTAAAAATAAGTTTGCATAACAAAAGCGTTTTCAAGCAATGCATGTTCCTAAACCGCGCGCCCGCCTAGGCTACCTAAGAATAACATACTAAAAGTGTCAACACAAGGTTGGTGAGTTCACAAGTTATATAAAAATAAATGTTTAGCGATTGCGTTCAGCGTGTTGCGTTACCAGATAGTGTTATGTCAATTATATATCTATAGGTAGCTAGCCTATAAAACAAGTATCACTAAGTGTTCGACACCGAAGCTGACTGTTTATCATTTGCCTTGCCACCAGGTCATCCAGACCATGGTATTTGTTTAGCCAAGATTACACCCGCTCGACCTCCAGTCGAGTTTAGCGTTGGGTGGGGTTTGTCAAACCCAGTAGTACTACTCAACAATGACTCGCTATTATCCAAATATTAACCGGTTCGATGTTATGAAGGACTTTAGTTTACGCGTTTGCCACTTAGTCTTTACAAGTGATATATAATCTATATTAACAAAATCTTAAATGCGTTTCGGAGTATGTTATCTCCCCCAAGTGAAAAGCGTTTAAAACAGTTTAAAAAGGGGAAAGTGAAACTCACTGTTTGCGAAGAAATTCCCAAATTAAATCACCAAGATGCGCGTCACAGAAAAACTCTCTCTAGCGTTCTAAAACAACAAAGAGATTTTTCTAAGTGTCGGAATATTATCGAGTCTCTAGACCCGGCACATAATACCTATGCACGTAACATGTTTCGTGTTTCGTTTGTGAATCGTGTGTGACTTTGACAAGTATATCTGTGATACGTTACATGTGTAAGCAATCATATACGTGTCATGTATTCATAAAGTACATCACTAGCAATTTCTCCCCGTAAGGGCATTTTGGTCAAATCATGACAATTAACTAGCCATTATTCCCCATAAGGGCAATTTGGTCAAATTATGACAATCAATTAGCAATTATTCCCCGCAAGGGTAATTTGGTCAAAACATAACAATTATATAGCAAGTATCATGTTTCATGCATTTTCACAAAACTCAGCAGCTAGTTTCACCGAGACAGAAATTCTACTTGAAAGATTGTACTATTCCAATGATCATAGCATCTCAATTAATTTACCAAAAATCATCACAGAAGCATATATGTCTTAGGTTTCCATAACATATTTTATTATATTTTTATTCCTCATAGTTTTCTCACAATCATCAAATCATTACAGCAAACTCATAACAATCAAATTCATGCGCAACAGAATGTTATTTGCAATTCCCGTTAAACGAAAAATCCAATAAATGCAAGACCACTTGGGTTAGGTTCCTAACTCAATAAGTCAACTTCCAAAAGTGGAACCAACCCAATTGGTCTCGTAGTTCATGAGATATAACATTTACAAAACAACCTAACAGCAGGTCTAACAGCTTAGCTTTGCACAACGATTTTGTAAAATCATAAAAGTTAACTTCTACACGTCCAAAAATTGCAAATTTATATTCTTTAGAAACTAGACTCAACCTAGTTTACTGTAGTATCATTAATCTCAAACAATTTTCACATTTACACTTCGTTACAGTCACTTAAACATCAAATACACATTCTGTCCAGAAACCGTTTGCATCCAAACTCAACATATTAACAATCTATGAACTATCATGCATTCATATAACACTCTAGACTCCATAAACACCATCCATGCACATCAATTACACATTACATACATGATTAGGGTTTTTGTTTGAACTCAAATCAAAGACACAACAATTAACGTGTAACAATATCAAGACTAGTTATCAAATCATTACCCAATCAACAACAATCATATTAACTATACACACACACAAAATCGGCTCATTAGGGTTTTCAATTAACCCATTAAACATCAAAATCAAGTAATAAGGATGTATAGGATAATCGATTATACCTTCCTAGCACCTAATTCTTCAATCAAGGGCTTGATTTGATGGTTGTATGTGTGTGTATAGTCGACGGCAGCCAAGGAGGTGGGGATGGGGTTTCCGATCGGGGTTGTGGGGGAAAGAAATAGGTTAGGGTTTGTTTATTATTATTATTATTATTATTTATAAACATAATAAGTTACACTCAAGTCCCTCCACTTTCAATTGTTGTTTTTTTTTCTAACTTAAATAACTAGTTTACATCTTGAGTTAACGTTTATAACCATGTTATCACATAACACATAAATTTAACATATAATTATCACATAATTACTGTTTTGACGTTTTTCGTTTATTCATCAATCGTTTGCGTCAACTCGTTTGCGTTTCGGTGCAACTCCCGAAAGACTACACATGTAGTAAGTGTTAAGCGTCATTTAAACCCTAGTTTAAATGTAATGAAGTGTGCGTTATAGATTCAATGATCTTTAAGTTTGAATTGACGGAGTTGAGTTAACGGAGTTAACCTGAAATTGACGATTGTCACATCCATCCTTGACGAATGTTTCAACAATATCTTTCAAGGATGTACACTCCTCAGTGGTGTGACCCTTTGTCCCGTGGAAGTCACAGGATTTGCTCTGATCCGCGTTATGTCGCTGCCAGATCATTGGAGCTTTTGGCCATGGGAGTTTTTCGGTGGCAAATATCTCCGTGACGCTTTTGGTGAGTGGCGTCCACCGGGGTTTTCGGCTTGATGGGTGCGTGTTATCCCTTCTGCCTACTAAAGGGCGAGAGCTGGATGAGGTGTCAAAGTTTACCCTTGACTGCCAAATACCTAGCTTCCTCTTTTTGTTGTGCCAGGCGGTCCGGACATTGTTTTCTCTAGTCCTCTGCGTGTAGAGGTTTGTGCTCTGGGGAAGATCTCTACCCAGTTGCTTTTCCGTTTCCGCGAAACGTTTAGCTGCTGTCATGATGGCATCCCATGTGGATGGCATGCCGTCTTTACCCGTCAACGTGCGGATAAGCTCTGGGTATTCGGCGCCCTGGATGAAAGCGGAGCGAATATGATCTTCGCTTATGGTGCCCAGACTCAGCTTCTTCGAGTTGAAGCGAGTGATGAAATCCAGTAAAGATTCATCCTCCTCTCTAACGCAGTTGAGGATCGTCCACTGCTCTTCAGTATATTTCCTCTGTTGACTGAAGTGCTGGCTGAACTTGTGTTGGAATCCGCCCAATCATAGATGTGGTGGACCGGTAAACGATCAAACCACGCCCTGGCCGCTCCAACCAGCGTCATCTGGAACATATAACACCACGTGGGTTCCGTCCAGTTGCTGACGGTTGCCCCCGCTATGAATCTGTTCAAGTGATCGTCTGGGTCGGATATACCATCATAAGTGCCGATGTTGGACATCTGTTTGGCACTCTTCGGAGCGATTGCTTCCGCAATGTCCCTTGCAAACTTGGACGTTCCCGCATTTGCAACAGTTGGTCTAAAGGTTTTGGAGAAGTCACGTGGGTTTCCCCCCGCGTTCCTTGGTTTGAAGGTTTCTCCAAAATTCCTTCTTGGTTGGAAGTCCGTTTCCTTACGCTTCCTTTTCGCCCTGTGACGAGGGTTTGCGTCACTGTCGGACTCCTCCCAATCATCGTCCAAGTATTCACACTCATTGCTCATGTTGAGCTGTTGTCGAGTGCTTCCGAATTCGTCAGCCTGTTGGAGTGAACGTAAGCGTTCATCCAACTCAGCTTGGAATTCCTTTTGACGTGCTTCCGCCCATGCTTTAACTTGATCAAGTGTTTGGCGGGGGAGCCTCATCTGTTGTCTCTCCAACTGGGTATCGGTGAATCCCAGTGAAGGATTTTTTACTACACTTGCCCCGGCTTGGGTAACCGGGGTAGTGTTCGTAAAAATTGTGTATTCGCCGGTGTTCCCCCCAGTAGCTGGGGTTGTGGTTACCGGAGTTTCTTGGTCACTCGCTGGCCTTGGCACCGGAGTAACCTTAACCATCTTTCTAGAGGTTTTGAAAAAAAAGTGAAGAAGAATTAGTTTTTGCTTCTATGTACGAATGGCGCCAATGAAGAAACACTAAGGTACCCCGGCAGATTACAGATAATCTGGGGGTTAAGTAGATGTTTCCTACGAGGGTTAGGTCCGGCAAAGATGGTTGTTCTTCTGATGACCTGCAAAACAGACACCGTGAGCTCGTCACTAAGAAGGGGGGGGGGGTTCCTCCTTGTGACCACCCTCCGGCGTGAGAATCAGACTAGATTGCTCCGAATATAAGTGTATATTAAGAGATAGCTAGAGCAGATATGTGATAGTATCAGATGATATGTGATAAGATGTGATATCCATACCGTTCCAAGGTGTTGGAGTATTTATAGCCGAAGGTAGGTTTCCAAGCAGGTACAGCCAGCTGTATACTATTCCTTTTCTACCAACTGTGGGCTACGCACGTGCCATGCTGGTGGTTGGTGGTAGGCAGCGGCTGATAGTGACATGGCCGGCTGTGTACTATTCCTTTCCTACCAACTGCAGGCTATGTACGTGCCACAACAAGGGTTGGTGAGTAGGCAGCGGCTGATAGTGACATTTTGTACTAGAGCGTGCTCCTCGTACTGTTGTCGGTGAACTGTCACCCTGTGATTGGTTCATGGGCTGCTTTGGTCAGATCTTGTCTATTTTGTCCATACCTTGGCAGGTATAGTACAAAAGATCTTCCAGAAGCGTACGGACTGGCTCATTTGGGCGGGAGTATTCCCGCCTTGCTCATTCCTTCAGGTGACATTACTGAATTATTGAGTGCCTTGTGCGTGTAGCCTTGCTATTAGTGCGGGTAGCCTTCCCTGATGGCTTGTATCCGCAGCTGCGGGAATAGGCGGGGTACTTCACCATTGGGAGGCTTTTCCTGCGGGAACAGCTGGCGTACTGCGCGTAAGGTCTTCATCTCTCTGAGCATGGTGGGTCATGCGGAACCAGTTGGTCTTTGCGCAGACGTCCCTCTTCAAGGTGAGTCTTGCGGGTCCAACTGGGCTCTGCTGGGACCTACCTCTTCACGAATCAACATTGAGGGTCACCTTTCACTAACGTAACTATACACTTTGTGTGTTAAATATTTTAATATAAACTACATTATATATTATTAAATACTAGTTTGAGGCCCGTGTATAAAATGGACGTGGCTCAGTGGTAGAGCACTCACTTTACAAGTGAGAGGTAGGGGTTTCAAACCTCACTATCACCAATTTATATGGGAGATATGAGGGATGACCCTGGCATGCCAGGGTTCGAGTCCTGATCTCACCCGGTTTTACCGGTTCCTCGCTCGGGCTCGCTGTCGTGCCGTTTGGCGGGCGTAGGGGTCGGGTTTTATCCGGGGAATCCCTCAATAGGTGGACCGCTAGGGGCTCCGTCCGTCCGGACTAGTGGCCGGCTCGGGATACCTTTAGCCAATGGGGGCCGCGTACGGAGTACCCGGCGTTACTTAGTTGGTCGTTCAAAAAAAAAGTTTGAGGCCCGTTTATTACACGAGTAGTTCTTGAAAGTACAATATTTAATAAATAATCAGTATACAAGAGAACAATAAACGCGTTAAACACTATTAATACAGTTGTTATACAATAATCATTAAAACGATTATAAAGTAAAAAACAATTATAAATATCAAATGTTTGAAAAAAATAAGAAGTAAATATTAAATTAACAGCTTCTAAAAATGGTAATTATTATTTTACTATTATAAATTTGTTAAAAAAGGTGTGGTTTAATGTAGAAGTGACAAGTGGTAAAACTTGTAGGCTTTTATTAGAGAGTATAGATTTTTTTTAACGGCTAATATTATATAAAGAAAAAAACCTAAACTAGCAAGAGGCTAGGCTAGACACAACAAAAACCCAATACAAAACATCAAAACAAGAATATCAAAACGAAAAAGCGCACCAAAAATATGCCGTTTGTAATAAGAAGATTGTTTGTTTTTTTAACTTCTATAAACTGCTAAAATAAACTGAAATTTAAATAAACAAATTTTTAAACTTCAAAGAGTTTTTCAACATTGAAAGAGTTGAACAATGAAAATAGATGGCGAGTGCCCGATCGAATTGATCGGGTCATGTAGGAACAAGGTTCAAGTCTACCGGTCTGTTAGGATGCCTCAGCTGCATACATCACTGCACTTCCACTTGAAATTCAAATAATAGTTATAAAACACTGAAATAATATTAATTAAACTACAATAACCCTTTTTTAAATTATTCATTCCGTACTTCGCATTAATTGCCCAACAATTTCTTCTCGTAACCGAGTCATATATTCTCGATCTAATGCAGTACCATGTGCTTCAACCTCGTCTTCATCAGCATCAAAGTGCACATGGCTATTTCATAACGACACATTGTGTAACATCCCAAAATTTCTAAAATAATATTAATTATATTATTTAATATTGGTGGGAAGGTTTACTCGAGTTAATGGGAAAATAATAAAATAAAGTGGAAGTGATTATGAGTCGGGCTTGTATTGGGTTAAGTAATATGGGTAATGGACTTGGGTTAAAAAGGAAGGAAGATGGACCATGGGCTCAAGCCCATAACCCACATATATAAACCTTAAATCACCCATATCCTTTCATTTACACATATTCCATACACCACCCAAAACACACTTAGCTCTCTCTCATCCTACTTTCTCTCTCTAGCCGAAACCAAGAGGAAGAACCGATTTTCGACCCGAGGTATGATAGTATGATATTGTAGAGATCCAAACTCGTTAGATATAGTCGCGAAACGACGAGCCGACACCTTAAACCGTTAAAGTTATGAGATCCAGGTGGAATCGGGTATAAACAGAACCTAAGTTAGCTTAGGGGTTACCCTAGCTCATATCTGGATCGAACGAGATGAAAAACGGTGGTGAAACGGCTGAGATATCGTTTTTCCGGCGACATCCCGGTTTTCCGGCGAAGGCGGCGCCGGAGTTGGGTGTACGAGGTAAGGATGTCAGAGAATGTTCTCTAACATTCTGACATAACCCTAGTTCGTTAGCGGTGACTTAACGAACTAGAAGGCAATTCGTTAATCGATTTCGTTAAGAGGAAGTAACGAACAAGAAGCAGTTCGTTTAGTCATTCGTTAAGGATAAGCAACGAAGAAGCTCCAATTCATTAAGTAGTTCGTTAATGAGGAACTAACGAATGAACCCCAGTTCGTTAAGGGTTCAGTTCGTTAAAGGACCAGTTCGTTATTAAGGTCCAAATCGTTATGAAAGGTGACGAACTAGTATAACGAATCAGCTAAGGAAAGATAACGAATCAGATCATGTGATAGATAACGAATTAGACTGTGCTAGATAACGAATTACACTGTGATCTGATAACGAATTAGGCTTAATTCGTTATAGAAAATGTGATGGTGAATAAAATAATAATTTAAAATCCTAGTGGAAAATGTGTTAAGACAGTTAATAGAAATAAAATTTTTCCAAGCTGACTTGGCAGCTCGACCCCAGCCAGGGGATCTGCCCCTTGGACCCTTCTAGGGGCTGCCGCCCCTAGACCCCCCTGCCAGGGGCGCTGCCCCCGGACCCCCGTTCTTTGAGGGTTGTAAATAGACTAGAAACGCGATATGGATAGTAATAGTTAATTTATATGTGTAATTGTTATACAGTTAGTCGCGCACAGCTAAAGAAGGAGTAACTGTTAACCGAGTTCAGGTGAGTTTCAAGCCCCATTTCCTTGTTATGCTTTCGGGGCTGTGTGCATACTCGATGTGAAGTGTGAATACACTTACCTTAAGTGGTAAGTGTATGCTATAATGTTTGATGTGGTATATTTATATATGTTATGATTGGATGCTTGTTGGTGCGTGAACGATCTTCGGATATTACACGTGTAGACATGGAAGGTAATGTTAGACGGTGTGCGAATGATCTTCGGATATTGCGCGTACCGTCATTCGGGAATGATCCCTAAGTGGTTATTAGTGTGTATATAAACTTTGTGATATGACTTGGTTATTATGTAAATGATGTAATGATATAAAGTGTGTTGTAGAAAAGTAGAGGTAGGACGTGATAGAAGTAGTAAGGGTCGAGTAAGGGTGTTAGTGGCATGACGATAGTACGTGGTATGGTAAGCCTATGCGTTATTCGTTATTAAAGTGGCATAACGAGATTCATTATTAAAGTGGCAAAGTGGCATAACGTTATTCGTTATTAAAGTGGCTAAGCTGTAGGGGTAAATAAGAGGTAAAGTGGTAAGGTGAGCAGGTTAGATAGTGGACTATGTGTCTTCGGATACGTATTTAATGCATGTAGTGGTTGTATGGTAAGTTTCTTGATTAACTAGAACTCACTTAGCGTAGCTGACTTTTAGTATGCACGCAGGTGAGCCGATTAAAGAACTAGCATGAGGATGACACATGGCATGGAGTGAACGGCTGACATCTAATGATAAAAGAAATAATGTTTTAACATAATGTTTTATGTTATGATTTAAAGACAAGTTTGCAATGCTTTGTAAAGAATGATCGAAGTTTTATATTCCGCGAAAGTTTTAATTAACTATGATTTGTAAGAACTGCGTTTATGAGTAAATCCGACGCTAAAGTAGGGCTACCGGGTTCGGGGCCTTACACATTGGTATATCGTATTGTGTAAAGAACTCATCGCTTAAACCTTTTTTCCTTATAAAATTATGTAGCGCGAAACATCGACGTAATGTTCCATTGTGTAGCCAACGAAAATGGTGTTATCCTCTTCTGGATATGGAATCGTACCTTCAAGACACCAAAAGCACGCTCAATGACATTGCGAAGTTTTTCATGTGCATGGCTAATTTTTTATTTATAGGTCAATGCACGTCTCCAACGAAATTCTACAAGCCAATAACTCACATTACGAATTAGAGCGATAAACCCTCGTACATGTGCATACACGACATCACAAAGTTATATTTCTCTGTAACTATATACAATTTATTAGAATATTAATCTAAGATGGAAATAAAACCAGAAACATACCTGGTGATGGAAACATGAATCTTGCATGTGAATATGATAATGCCTCTTACAATATTTTAGAATCATATGTTGCCCCTTCCCAGCTGACCACAATGAATGTGAAAATCATGTTGAAATCACAAATTGCTAATACGTTTTGATAACGATCCCCTTTCCACCGTCCTCTATATAAATCTTGTTTCCCAGTATGGATAACAACATGTATCAAAGTTCATCTTGTGCACCAATTGTTCCTTTAAAACCCCATTGTAGCCTCTTGTTATGCCCTAGAATGTTGAGATTTGAATTGAAAGAAGTTGGTACTATCATATCTTTAGTGAAAAGCATCATGTTATCCAAAACTTCATAAAAAATTAAGAATTGTTTGCTTCGACTGTTAAAATCTACGCTCGATAACCGCATAACGTTGATTGTGACCGATTATAATAAAAACATAGCCATCTTCTCCTCAACTGATACATGTTTACTATCCTTTAAAGGATAATTTATTCAAAAATGCACACATAGTCGAACAAAGCATTCACATGACATACATAGCATTTCATTGCATTGTGTGAGATTTCCTTGCAATAACTCTAACGTGTATTTATGTCCCGTCATATTTAAATCATTGTCTTGCATTCGTTTCAAACCTCTCCTCAAAAATAAATGGACATACAAGTACATTACAAGAGGTAATTTCTTATCATAACTTATTTATACCCAAGTGAAATGCTTCCAATTTCTTTCATCCTTTTATGTCGGATGGATTTTCTTTCTCCATTTCCTTTCTATGGAATTATTTTCCGTATGAAATGTTTTTATTTTCTTATTTTCTTATTTTCTTAACATGGAATGATTTTATTTCCTTATCTTATTTTCTTATTATATACCTTGAAAATATTTTTGGTCCTTTATGTTTATTAGACTGTCAAACTTGGGCCGAAATTTTGAGGATGTTACATTTAATAAATTATCAGGATCGTCTCCGAGATTTTTAATACCTCGGTCGAGCTGAAATAAACATGTCCGTAAGCCCTAACGAGTAACGAAATATATAAGCTAATTTTTTTAAACGACATTAACGTTATAACAATAAAAATAGCAAAACTATAGTAATAAAATTAAAAACAATAATAGATAATCGTTAACCGATGATTCGTGAAACTCTCCTAGAGGCCTTATTTTGATCGACGTTTTATTTTATTTTTTAACTGATTATTAATTTTTTATTATTAATTTTGCTATTCTGGTTTGAGCCCAATGACCTGAATTTTAACCAATGTATTTAGAATAAAAAAAATTGGGCCCGATAATATTAAGTGATCAAAATTTAATTATAATATATGAGAATTATCTTTTTAAATACATATAAAAAAATTTGGCCCCGAATAAAAGTGCCCCGGCCGAAGGTGCGGCTCAAATACCTTCAAGGCCGGGCCTGTAAATTATATACCGAAATTTAAACAGAAAAGTTATTTGGTCCCTGTATCGAAATCTGAAAATGACTAAGAACATAAACCGAACAACATATCCGTTATTACGGTACAGTAATAATTCGGTACCAGTAGTGCAAAAACACCTAAAAATATTTAACCCCACTTATAATGAAATCGAAAGCCATTAAAATGAATATCGACACTTGTAGCGGTTGTTCAGTCAGTAACGAACGCATATTATTAGAGAAAAAACATATAGAAATAATATCGAAACCGAAAACCAGAAAATTTAATACAGTAACAGTAACAATGTTATTTGGTTGGTATCAACTCGTTTTGATACGATACCGATACCAGGTCTAGTTTACGATACCAAAAAGCGCAAGATGCGTGGACCGACAATGTGCAATCGCTGTTCACATACTTAGTACGATACCGATATCGGTACGACAATTGTTAAGTAACTTAGATAAAAAATTTTACAAAAAAATTAACTTCAAATAAATGAAAGTTCGTTTTGCTGGTAAAAAATAATAAAAAAAATATATATTTACACTTTCTTTCTTGTTCAAAAGGCCCATTATTTCACAAGTTAGGCTCATGAAGAGAAATGATTAATTTTGTCCGTATAACAAATACCAACAAACTTCACAAAAAATTGATTCACTTTTCCCGATTATTGGCTTTATTTAGACAAAACATAATACACCAAATTTGGTTATTTTTTATATACATAAAGACTGAAATTAATTCGTTTCCAAAATAATATAAAGAAAGAAAACACAGTTTATGTTTCCTTTTTAATTTCTTAAAAGAAAAAAAAATATGTATAACATTTTTCTTGTTATATTTCATTTTTAGTTATTTGTAATTCCAATCATCATTTACTATCGAAGTTAGTTCTCGGTTAATCAAAACTTGTTGGAGGAAATATGTTGAAAATTAAGACTAGCTTTAACTTTAGTTAAGACTATTGTCGGACAATGTGTTATAAATAGGATTATTTAAATTCAATAACCATTTTATATATGAATTTACTAAAATGAGGCATTAGTAGACAATGATTGAGGGGAAATAAAAATTAATATTCTAAAAAAGTCGGGTATATGTTTCGGGTAAATGGATATGTGGTTTCGATAATCGGGTGAGCTATCATCTAATCCCATATATACTCATCTCATACCCATGAAGTTCTTTAAATCCTAATCCCATACTCGTCGGGTTTTGGGTAGGGCTGTTCAAAAAGCCCGTAGCTCGCGGCTCGCTTGAAACTCGCTCGAAAATAGCTCGAAAAAAGCTTGGCTCGAAAAAAATCGATTCTAAATGAGCTCGACTTGACTCGGCTCGATTTCTAAACGAGCCGAGCTCGAGCCAGGGTCAGCTCAGCTCGTGGCTCAGTCTTGGCTCGGCTCGTTGACTCGTTTAAATTAAACCCTAAATTTTAATATCTATATATAATAATATCATACCAAGAAGTAAATAAATAAAAATTATACATATATTATGTCACTCAATATCTAAAATCTTATAAAAAAATTAAAAATATCGAAAATAAAACATGTAAATTGATAAATTCTCTAGTTTATAAATTTTATATAATATATATGCTAAAATAATATTTTTTTTGTACTTTATATATCAAAATTTGTAAAATATTAAATATAAAATAATAAATAAAAAATTAAAAAAATTAAAGGAGCCCGGCTCGAGCTTTATACGAGCCGAGCTCGAGCTCGATTTTTCAGCCCGATAAAGAAAACGAGCCGAGCTCGAGCCAGCTCGATTAAGTTCGAGCTGAGCTCGAGCACACTCTGGCTCGACTCGACTCGGCGCATTTACAGCCCTAGTTTTGGGTATACCCATCTCATATGTTTTAGTTTTCGGGTATGTCCGTCACGCTCATGCTTTTTTATCATCCATACGTTAAAGACATGGTATCTAGTTAGTTACACGGTATCTAGTTAGTTACATTGTAATCATGTGAGATTACGTTACATAATTAATTAGCGGTATCTTTATCATCTTTATCCGTAGATAAATTTTGTCCTTGTCTAAGTACTATGCCGAAAGGTACTCAAAAGAAAACAAAAGTATTTACTTACGCAAAAGGTACTAATGTTTGAAAAAAGAAAAAAGAATAAACAATAAAAATATATAATAATCAAAATTTTGTAGTTCGTCTATTACTCCAAGTTTATAAATTTATTTTTTAAAAATAATTTTTATATTAAGAAAAGTTTTTATATAGCTTTTATAAGTAATTTATCATTTTTCTCCTACCTATTTTATTATAAGTTAATTAGAAGTTAACTAGAGAGAAGTCATGCGATGCAACAAGGAACACAACATTGCAATTTATAATTATATATTGAAAGTGAAAATGTGTTACCTAATTAAAGATTAAAAAGCACATATTATTATGGTGTTAATATTATTATTAAATTGTTGTATATAAAACTTATTGATATTTAAATAGACGAAGGAATTCACATGTGGCATGAAGATTTAATTTTAAAGAACTGTATCATGTGTTTAAAAGTTGTAATTATTTAAATTTATAAAAAGTTACACTTTTGTCATTTTCATATGTATTATAATACAATTAATATATAGATAATATAGTATATAGATAGATGTTTCTTTTTATTTAGATAAAAGACAAATTAGATTTGATAATAATATTCTCAGTCCGTCCCCTATAATGTGAGTGAGTATTGTAAATTATATAGTATGTTTAAAAGTAGTTGCAAGTATATGAGAAAGAAAAAGTTATATGAGAAAGTTAAATTTTATGTTTCACTATTCACACAATATAATCTATTAATATTTTCTGAAACTGATTGTGATTAGAGTGAAGATAAAAGATAGTTATAAAGATATAAAAAATATTATTTAATTAAAGGAGGAAGAGAACCATAGTGATTTTCAGTGTAGTTATATGAATATGGATGAAGAATGGGCAGAGAATACTCTAACTGAACTAAATTAAATTGATCATGAAATGACTGTTCCGTCCGTTCAAAAATAAAATTCTGATCTTTAAACAAGGGTTAACCAAAAGATTCTTTCAAATAACCAAAATATTTAATCATTTGTAACTGAAATCTACTAGCTAAGAAAACTTAAAACATTAGTTTTAGGTTCATTGTGAACTGTATACGCTATTTTTTATTGATAACACTCAAGTATTTAAATAGAATTGCAACTTTGACCCAACTCGGAACTAACCTTAACTCGAAAAATATATACAGATAATCCTAACTTTGAATGTACTTTTCTCCAACGATCTTATACCAAGTGAAAGTTAACTCCATTAGTTTTTTTATGACATTGATTGTTTGTGGCAAAAACGTGCATCTTACTGCAAATTAAGAGGGACACTTCATACACCTGGCCTACATTTCTAATCAACACTCGTTTGAATCCCTTAAACAACTTACGCAATTAACTTTTAGGCCTACATTTCTAATGAACACTTGATTTGCAGTAAGTGATGGTTTTAGGGTTTTTTTATCACATAGAAGAAACTAACGATTTTAACTTTCATAATATGAGATTGTTGGAGGAAAACACGTTCAAAGCTAGAACCGTCAGTATTTCTTAAGTTGAAATTAATCACGGCCAATAAGTCAAATTTGGGATTATTCAAAATCCAATTTACCTTTTATTTAAGTATAATACAAGTTAGATTTGATAACTGAACGAACTTGAATTTATCATGTAACAACTGTTCAAAAAGAAACTTTTGATCATGAATCACGGGTTAACCGAACGAATTTTTTCAAATGACCAAAATATTTAATCATTTGTAACTGAAATCTAACAGCAATGAAAACTTAGATACCGGAACATTAGATATAAGTTCATTTATGAGGTCAAGTTATTCAGCAAAGGGGGGCAAAAATGAGAAACATGAGAATGATTTATGACAAAAAAGACTTCCTAAAAATTAATAAAAAAAATCATTATTCAAAATAAAATAAAATGCGAAAAAAGTTACAAGAAAATGTTTTCCCCGTGTTTCTCATCCTCAAAAGAAAAAAAAAGACACAATGTTAAGTAAAAAAGATCTTTGTGTCTTTTTATTTATCATTATGTTTTTTGTTTATTTTCATCATTGATTGTGTATTTTTTTTCCTTAACATTGTGTCTTTTTTTTCTTAACATTGTATTGTATTACTCAAATTGAATTATATTTTGCGATCTGTTGTGTCTTTTTTTTATTTATATTTGAGTCTTTTGTTTATTTCCGTTTTGTGTCTTTTTTTCTCGACGCTATGTCTTTTTCGTCTTTTTTTAACGAGAAAGACGAGGGAAACATTTTAGTTTTAGTTTATTTTACTTTGTTCGTTTTTTATTTATATTTTGAGTTATGATTTTTTTTACTGTTATTCTTAAATTTTTTTGAGGTCTTTTTACGTTATAAATTCTTTTTAAACTTCTAATTTTTATCCCCTTATGCATTTTAACATTTTCATAGTTATGAACTGTATTACTTTTTACTAATAGCGCTCAAATTTTTAATAACATTAAATTTTCAAATTTTTAAATGAAACTGTAACATTAAATGACCATAACATATACTGCATTATTTTTATAACATTTTATCTATCACATATTTTTATGTCATTAAAACACAAGAGTTTAACATATTCACATGTTTATCAAATAGATAGCAAGTCTATGGATACTTTTCAGAGTTTATTAAAATTTTAAAACTTTTAAGAGTTACATTTAATAATATATTTTTTTTTAAAATTTCATATGTATTATAAATAGTTACATCTACAAAAGTAAAAAAAGAAGAAGAAAATACACGGATCAACTTCAGACACGTGTTTAACAAGTATTTAATCATTCGTTACAATTACGCAAATCACGTTATTCATCTAGTTTTGTTCGCTATTTTTGATACCAGTGTACGCATCTCCACCCGTAAACCCGCAAACACAATCCATTTTTCCATTTCACAGTTCACACTCCTAAATCTCAAATCTAAAAAAAATTAATAAGAGAATAATTACAAAATCTTAAAAAATCCTTTTATATTTTACAAGAAATACTCCTAATAATCATTTTCTTAAATTAAATATCTTTCCAAATTTCTTAGAATTCCATTAATTAAAGTGTCATTTTCCACTTTTGGAGGCTCAAAACCCAACCCCAAACTCAAACGGAATAGTACAAGTTTCCTATGCATCACATCTTGTACATTATTAATCCAGCTAATCATCATCATCGTACTCAGTATATCCCACCAATAGCAATGCTATGGTAGGGTCTGAGGAGGGTAAGATGTAGACAGCCTTACCTCTATCCCATAGGGATAGAGAGGCTGCTTCCGGTGAGACCCCCGACTCGATAGTAGTTTTGCATCAAGCCTTGGACATAAGACACATAGCACTCAATCATCGGGGCACCGGCTGATCGGTGCATGTGCCCTTGTCTTTCGGCTATCAACGCCACCACATGATGCCTGATTAACCTTCCGCCACTTTTAACGTTATTTTCACGAGATTAGTAAAATAACGTCAAAATTAGTGCAATTTTACTTTTGCCCACCCGAGGGTTCACATATATATACATTATATGCGCGCACCGCAAGCAGGGCGTTATTAATCCAGCTAAGTTCTGTTAAATTGTAATCATATCACCGCAAAAGTAACGTTTTTTACAACAATATAAATTCATCCATTCGCCCTTCGCTCTCTACAACATATTCACTCTTTCTTTCTCTCTCTCACCATTATTATTATTATTAAAAAAATGCTATCAGGGGGTAATAATAATAATAATCTCTGGATAGAAGATGAACAAGCCAACAACAACAACCAAACAAACCCAATGTCATCTTTCAAATCCATGCTTGAAATTGAAGAAGACCACCCTAACAACAACAACAACTGGTTCTTGCAACAACCTACCAACAACAACAACTTACTGTTCCACCACTCAAACAACTTGTTGTTGCAACAACAAGTTGATTCGGGTTCTTGTTTACCCAATCCCGGGTTCTTGAACCCGTTCTTTTTGCCTCAATCCGAGACGTTTGATCTCGGGTGTGGGAATGCCTTTGGGAATGGGAATGGGAATGTGGGGTTTTATGATTCAGGATTGCAAAGCGGTGGTGTTTCGAATTTGAACTCGGATACTCAGTTTCTGAGTAATCTGAGTAATCCGAGTAACCAGCTGGTTCAGTTGTCCGGAAACGGGTTGTTCTCGTTTCCGGACAACTCGCTGATGCTGAACCGGTCGAAGCTGCTAAAACCGCTGGATAATTTTGCAGCTTCGACCGGTGGACCTCCGACTTTGTTTCAGAAGCGGGCTGCTCTGAGACAAAGTCGGAGTGACAACAACGTCAACGCCAGCGTTGGAGTTGGTGTTGGGGTTGGGGTTAACGTTGGCGTTGACGTTGCCGGAGGGAGTGGTGGGGTTTTGGGTGGGGAGATGAATGACAGGAAGAGGAAGATGAGTGTTGGGAGTTGGGATGATGTGGATGATTTGAGTTTGGATGGGTCTTGTCTGAATTATGATTCAGACGAGTTTACAGTGAACACCACCGCCGATTTTGGTGAGGAGGGGATCAAAATCAGCGGTGGTGGGAATTCTGTTGCTACCAGCACTGTGACCGCTACGGCTGGTGGCGGCGGTGAGAGTGGTGGTAGCAATCAGAAAGGGAAGAAAAAGGGGGTTCCTGCTAAGAATTTGATGGCGGAAAGACGCCGGAGGAAGAAGTTGAATGATAGGCTTTACATGCTCAGGTCTGTTGTCCCCAAAATCAGCAAGGTAAGAGTTTTTTTTTTTTTTTTTTAATTTAAAATTTGAATATTGATATAGATATCTTGAATGTTTAATCAATGCTTGATCAAGAATCTCATGAACTGCATTTAATGTTCATGATTACAGATGGACCGGGCTTCGATTCTAGGCGATGCAATCGAGTATCTTAAAGAGCTTCTTCAAAAAATCAATGACCTTAACCTTGAACTTGAAGCCGCCCCAACTGCAGGTGGCTTGGCGGCTGCAGCCGCCACCCGCCCCTGGCTTCTACCCTTTAACCCCAACTCCCACCAGCCTCCCTTTGCGGGTCAAAGAAGAACTTTGCCCCACCACAATCTCGAGCCCAACCGGCCAGCCTGCAAGGGTAATCACACTTACTATATTATGATCATACATTTTAACGAGTTATTTAATAAAATGTTCGGTTTGTTCGTGTTGGTTTTAGATTGAAGTTAGGCAAAGAGAGGGGCGTGCGGTGAACATCCATATGTTTTGTAGTAGGAGGCCTGGTTTGTTGTTGTCAGTCATGAGAGCAATTGATAGTCTTGGTCTAGACATTCAACAAGCTGTGATAAGTTGCTTCAATGGATTCGCTCTTGATATTTTCCGGGCCGAGGTTAAAATTTAAACGATTTTAATTTATACGTTTTGATTTATTTTGATTCGTTTGTGTGATTTTGTTTGTTGGTTTTCGGTTTTCGGTATTGTAGCAATGCAAAGAAGGGCAAGATGTTCATCCTGATCAGGTTAAGGCAGTGTTGTTGGAGTCTGCAGGGTACCATGGTGTGGCTTGAGTTAAGTGGAATAAAGTGGTTTAGTGATTTGGGGGTGGTTTTTTTTTTTTTATTATTATGTTTGATATGAATGTTCTTGTTTTTTATTTGGGGTATGTAGTGAAATCAGGGGAATCTATGAGAAATGTTTTAGAGGTTTATTGGTATTGGGGATTTGGAATTTGGAATGAAATATATTTTGTTGAATTTAGTGTTTATTTGCAGTTTTGGTATATTTCTTACTTTATTGATGTTTGCTATTGTTATGGTTAGCGCGACACGTTAACGTTACAATGTGTTACTCGACAACCTTGTCGGGTTGTCTTATAAAAATGTTCGTAGCTTGTCAAGTTTACAGACAGATCCACATCAAATACTGGACCCCACATTCACACACGAGCTCCCTCCCTCTCATGTCTTCTTTCTTTTCCCATATGTGGCCACGGGCATTTGCCGTGGCAGTATGTGGCGTTCTTGAGCCTTCCACCCCACGATGGAGCCATGTTGGCGTCCGTAAGATGAAGGATGCAAAACCCTCAACCTTACATGTTTCACCAAGATTTCATGTCAAGGGAAGCACAAATTTGAAAAAAAAACAAATAAAACGCGGGCAAAGAAGCCAAAAGTTTTTGAAAGCCAAAAAGGCATTTTTAGAAAAAAATCACCGTCATTCGCTTAAACAGACGTAATGTTAACGGGGTCCTACACAATGTCACATAACCCTTTGCAATCTCAGTACTATCATACTCAGTCATTTAGCCAACATTTCCCTTAAATGAAGAATAGTTTTAAAAATGTAGTCACGTTCAGTGTTTTAAAAACCGGTTCAAACCGGCCGGTTGAATCGGTTAAACCGGGTTTCACACAACATGTCGGTATTTTGAGTCCGGTATTTCAACCGGTTTGCTTGAACATCGTACCGGCGGTTTTTTGTCTCAAATACCGGTTTTTACCAGCAAACTGGTTTTAAGTCCGAGAAATTTTTGATTTTTGCGCCCATATTTTTTCAAAATTATTTTTAATCCAACAATTAACATTCAAACGTGTAAACTTAAGGACTATTGTGCTTTTACATTATTTTTTAATATGGATTAACTTTTGGATTATTTTTTGTTATGAAATCATATAGTTTTGGGTTATATTTGGATTGGAGTTATATTTATAGGAAATTATAAGGTAAAATATTCAATCGGTTGAACCTCCCGGTATAACCCGGTTCAACCGGTTGTACCATTTTTTAGCCCAATCCGGTACAAGTAAAATACCGGTTTTTAAAACATTGGTCACGTTCGTTTAAACCCTGTCACAAGTTGCTTTGGAAGCGAAATCACAGAAATAGCAAACACGCTCAAAGAAGCGAATTGTTGGCAAAGCTAAAATAGAACCCTCCGAACATCACGTGACACCTTTTAGTCCTCAAAAAATGTCATCCTCACGCGTATAACCAACAATTCCTTCAAAAGGAAAGATATTAAAAAAAACAACTTGACACCACTTGAGTTTAAATTACGTCACGTTATGTTGGAATCTCAGACACAAAAATAACGGGTAAGCTGAAGGAAATCAAAAGTATTTGGAATGCTAGAAAGAGCCCTCTCCAACATCATATAGCACCTTGTAATCTCAAAGAATCACCGTCGTCACACGTCTAACCAACAATGCCCTTGGGGGGGGGGGGGGGGGGGGGGGGTTATTTTTGGAAAATGTAACTACAAATCAGTTTATAAACCATCTCACGCAGTCTATGAACTGGAGACACAAAAAATAACGTATACAAACAAAAAAACCAAAAGTGTTACGCAAGGTAGAATGAACCCTCCACAACGTTACATAACAACCTGCAATCTTGGAAACTTGTCATAATCACGTGTTTATCCAACATTTCTATATTTTTGATAATATCACTAGAAATCACTTCAATTTAAATCCATGCCACTTAGTGTTGGAATCAAAGACACAACATTTAACAAACACAAAAAGAAAAAACCAAAAGTGTCTGGAAATCTTGAATGGAACCCTCCACAACGTCATATAACACCTTGCAATCGTCAAAAGATGGGACGGTTTTTTTTAAAATAAATATATAAATAGAAATCACTCTAACTTTCATTTGTTCCACGTCACACAGTGTGAATTAAAAACACTAAATAGCGAATACACTTAAAGAAACAAAAAGTGTTGGGAAAGCTAGAACGGACGCTTCACAACGTCACATAACACCTGCAATCTCGGAAACTTGTCACTATCACGTGTTTAACCAATGTTTCTCATAAAATAGAACGGACGCTTCACAACGTCACATAACACCTGCAATCTCGGAAACTTGTCACTATCACGTGTTTAACCAATGTTTCTCATAAAATAGAACGGACGCTTCACAACGTCACATAACACCTGCAATCTCGGAAACTTGTCACTATCACGTGTTTAACCAATGTTTCTCATAAAATAGAACGGACGCTGCACAACGTCACATAACAACTGCAATCTCAGAAACTTGTCACTATCACGTGTTCAACCAATGTTTCTCATAAAAGGAAGAGCATTTATTTAAAATATCACTAGAAATCACGTTTTGTATAAACCCACGTCATATGGTGATATAATCGAACACATAAAAACAACAAACACGCTGAAAAAAACCAAAAGTGTTTCGAAAACTAGAATGTGATCTTCCAAACGTCACACAACACCTTGCAATATCAAAATACTATCATTGTCACGTACTAGAACATTTAACGGATAATCGCCTTTAAAAGAAGGATATTTTTTAATATCACTGGAAATCACTTTTTCATTAATACTCACGTCAAGTTGTGTAGAAATCTGAAATACAAAAATAGTGTGCAAGCTCAAAGAAGCTAAACGAGTTTCAGTAACTAGAGCATAACCCTATACGTTGTCGCATACCGGGACAAGCAAATTCGGTACTAGTATCAATTGGTACCGGTACCAAGTTATGAATCTTTTGCGCTACCGTACTGATACCGAACCCAGCATTTCGGTATCGGTCGTTCTCATCCATAGTCACTTAACATCTTGCATTCCTGAAAAAATAGTCATCCTCACGTGTTTAACCAACACTTCTCAAACTGTGTAGTGGATGGAACCCCTATGGGGTCTTTTGCGCTATATGGTGCCACGTCACCATAAGGGCGTTTTACATTATTATTATATAATTATGTAAGTGTTATTATTGTAAAATTGACAAATTATATTTTAATAATCTTACATTTGTAAGGTTGACCTTTAATAAGCCTAAGAATACTACTACCGGAGGTCCCACCTTTTAATTTTTTTTCTTATAGTATATCCGTTAAAAAATAAAACTTAACGACGTTAAGTTTTATCCGAATTTCAGACTGATGTTTTAGGGGACCGGAAAGAGAATATGAGCCGATTGATGTAAAATTTATCTCATAACGATGCTCCAAACTGCTTGATATTTCTTAATTGAAAGTTTAAACACTCAAATTAAAGCACCGCTACGTTGTTTGGAGCACTGTTTCAAGGTATGCTTTACATCAATCGACTCTGTCCTTCTTCCGATCAAAAGAATCAAAACATCAATTTGAAATTTGGATAAAATTTAATGTCGGTAAGTTTCTTAATGAAGGTCCAATGAGAATTTTTTTTAAAGCAGGACCTCTAACAAGAATATTCTCAGTTGGTATTATTGTTAGTCAATAAAAGAAAATGTGGTTACTAAGATCCAAATTACCTAAAAAATTTAAGACCTCAAATTAAATTTCAAAATATTTATTTATATTTTGTGTTATTTTTTTTTGAATGGTGACTTTAACTATTACATACCCAGCCGGTTTCATATTTGTTGGGTATTGTTACTTTTTACTCATCGGACATACCCATGTTATGGTATTATATGTGGTTAACATCTAACTATCTAAATGCAATTACTCAAAACTCGATCTTAAACTCACTTTAAAATGACTTGAAATATCAAATATTGAATCACGTTAGTATCTTTATATTTTTAATAATTTCAAATTTTATTATTTAAACCTATATATTAATTCTATAAGATCATATAGTATACTAGGTTACAACGCGGGTTAAAAAAACACAGGTAATCAGACTATTCACACTTAATATCATACATGTCTCAAATCTATGAAAATGTTTAAATCATTTTTCTACCGATTTAATCCCATGACATTGCCTGTCTTGTATATTTCAAATTTTTATGTCAAGTTCGGTTTTTTATGTCCTCATTCAGTTAAAATACTTCTGAATAATAAAAGGAGGCCTATAAAGCCAAATATATATGCTATTATTAGTGTTATCTTTTATACTCACATGTAATATGCTATTTAAAAATCAGTTAAAATCATGCCTTTCTAAAAGAAAAAAAAAGTGATCATGCCGAAGTACTTGTAGAAACAAAGAGCCGGTATACAAAGCCAAATATATGAGATCTATATACGTTTAATTATTACGTCTGATTTAATGTTGTAAAGTTAGGAAAACCATGTTGTTAAACTTAAATTTAAATAAGTATAACTAAAACAAAAGAAGCCAAAAGTGTTTTCTTTTTTGAATTAAATATAACTTTGATTCATATATTGAACAAAAAATCCAATTAAAATAAAGAAGTGGATAAGTGAACAACAAGATGTGCCGTCACCCCCTTTTAAATAAGGGTGTTTAAAAGCAAAAGGGCATTTTTAGAAAAACATCACCGTCTTTTGCTTAAGCAGGCGTCATGTTAACGGGGCCCTACATAACATCACATAACCCTTTGCAATCTCAGGACTATCATACTCACTCTTTAGCCAACATTTCTCTTAAATGAAGAATAGTTATAAATATATAGTCACTTTTACTTTTAACCCCCGTCGGTCGTCACACGTTGCTTTGGAAGCGGAAGCATAGAAATAGCGAACACGCTCAAAGAAGCATGTTTGCAAAGCTAGAATAGAGCCCTCAACAATATCACGTGACACCTTTCGGTCTCAAAAAATTGTCATCCTCGCGAATTTAACCAACAATTCCTTCAAAAGGAAGGATATTAAAAAAAATACACTTGACATCCCTTTAGTCTAAATTACTTCACGTTGTGTTGGAATCTCAAACACAAAACCAACGGTGTCACGTCGTCAAAAGTATTTGGAATGCTAGAAAGAACTCTCCCCTCTCCCCAACGTCATATAACACCTTGCAATAAAAAATCGTCGTCGTCACACGTCTAACCAACAATTCCCTAAAAATGGGGGAGGCGTGAAAAATGTAACTACAAATCACTTTTTAAACCATGCCACGCAATTTTTGAACGGAAGACACAAAAAATAAAGTATACAGACACAAAACTAACGTATACAGACAAAGAAACCAAAAGTGTTTGGAAATGTAGAATGAACCCTCCACGACGCTACATAACAGCCTGCAATCTCGGAAACTTGTCATCATAACCTGTTTATCCAATATTTTTATATATTTCATAATATCAATAGAAATCACTTTAGTTTAAAACCATGCCACTTAGTGACTTAGTGTTGGAATCAAAGACACAACATATAACGAACACACGCAGAAAAACCAAAAGTGTCTGAAAATCTAGAACAGAACCTTCCACAACGACATTTGAAATCTTAAAAAAATAATCATCCTCGCGCGTCTAACCAACAATTCCCTCAAAAGGAGGGACATTTTGAAAAATATAGACATAATTCACTCTAACTTTCATTTGTACCACATCACACAGCGTGAATTGAAAACATCAAATAGCGAATACACTCTTTAAGCCAAAAGTGTTTGGAAAGCTAGAACGCACCTTACACAACGTCACATAACGCCCCGCAATCTTAGAAACTTGTCACTATCACGTGTTCAACCAACGTTATTCATAAAAGGAAGGGCATTTATTCAAAATATCACTAGAAATCACTTTTTGTATCAATCAACGTCACCTGGTGTTATAATCAAACACATAAAACCAACAAGCACGTTAAATTAACCAAAAGTGATTCGAAAACTAGAGAGTAATCTTACAAGCGTCACATGACACCTTGCAATATCAAAATACTATCATTGTCATGTACTAGAGCATTTAACGGATGATCGTCTTAAAAAGAAAGATATTTTTTAATATCACTAGAAATCACTTTTTCATTAATACTCAGGTCAAGTTGTGTAGAAATTTGAAATACTAAAATAGTGAGCAAGCTCAAAGAAGCTAAACGACTTTCAGACTTTCAGTAGCTAAAAGATAACCCTCTACATTGTCACATACAGAGATGAACAAATTCAATACTGATACTAAGTTTTGAGTTTTCGGTACCGAACCTAACATTTCGGTACCAATATTTTCGGTATCGATGCTGGTACGGTACAATCTCATCCCTGGTCATTTACCATCTTGCATTCCTAAAAAACAGTCATCCTCACATAACAAGGAAAACCTTTAAAAACATCACTAGAAATCACTTCTGGTTAAATCCACGTCATCAGTTTTTATATTATTATTTTATAATTATGTAATTATTATGATTTTAAAATTGACAAATTATATTTTAACTATCTCACATTTTTACTTTAATATGCCCAACCGAGAATATTCCTGTTAGTCCCACCTTTTATTTTTTTTCTCATTAGATCCCTATTAAAAAAAATGCTTAACGCCGTTAAGTATTGTCCAAATTGAAATTGGTGTTTTAGGGTTTTTAACCGAAAGGAGAATACAAGTCCAGTAATGTAAAATTTATTTCAAAACGATGTTCCATACTGTTTGATTTTTCTTAATTGAAAGTTTAAACACCTAAATTGAAGAACCACTACGTTGTCTGGAGCACTGTTTCAAGATAGGTTTAACATCAATCGATTTTATCTTTTTTTCCGATCAAAAGAACCAAAACATTAGTTTGAAAATCGGATAAAACTTAAAAGTTTTTTAACAAAGGTCTAACGAGATTTTTTATTTAAAAGGTGGGACCTCAAACAAGAATATTTTCATTTGATATTTTTATCGATCAATGAAATAAAATGTGGAATTAATAGAATTTAATTTGCCTAAAAAATTTTAAACCCCAAAGTACATTAAATTTCTATTTATTTCTATTTTATGTTCTTGATTATGAAATATTTAACATAATTTTTTAGATGCATATATATATATATATACACACACGATAGGGTCAAGTTATTCTATGAATGAGAACAAAAATGAGAAATATGAGAAGGATTTGTAGTCATACTAAAAAACCTCTAAAAAATTAAAAATAAATATATAAATAATCATAACTCAAAATTAAAAAAAAAACGAAAAAAGAAAAAACACAAAAATGTTTCCACCATCTTTCTCGTTCTCATAAAAAACAATGGTAAGTGAAAAAAGTTGTATATTTTGTTTATCGTTGTGTTTTGTGTTTATTTTCGTCATTGATTGTGTCTTTTTTCCTTGACATTTTGTCTTTTTTCTTTATATTGTGTTATATTACTCAACGTTGTGCTATATTTTATTCGGTTGTGTTATATTTTGCGATATATTGTGTTTTGTTTTAGTTATAATTGTGTGTTTTGTTCATTTTCGTTATTGTGTCTTTGATCTCGGCATTATGTATTTTCGCCATTTTTTTTTATTTTTATGTACTTTTTTTGAACGGGAATGACGGCGGAAACATTTTAGTTTTTAAATTTTTTTCGTTTTTTATTTATATTTTGAGTTATGATTTTTTTATTATTTTTTTTAATTTACTTTGAAGAGGTTTTTGTGTGGTCACAAATCATTCTCACATTTCTCAGTTTTTTCTCACTTTGTATTTTAACTTTACCCTAGGGATGAGCAAATTCGGTACATGTACCGATTGGTACTGGTACCGAAATCGGTACCAAAGTTTTGAGTTTTGAGATCGGTACGATACCTGTATTCCCGAATTTTACCTTCAATACCGGTACCGTCCTGGTACCGATGGACTGTACTGGTACCAAGAATTGGTGATTTTCGGGATCGGTATTTTCGATACCGATACGCTACCGAGCTCATTCCTACTTTACCCATATATGATTTTAAAGGCTTATTACAATTTTAGTCTCCACTATTCGCTTGCTGATTCCACTTTTAGTCAATGAAGATAACTAACGTTATATTTTCTTTTAAACTTTTATGAGGTCACCAGTATACCGGTCTTACAATTTTGTTCCCAAATTTATAGATATTATTGATCTATATTCAATAACAAAAATATTACATACCCGGTTTCATATGTGTCGTGTATTGTTACTTTTTACTCATTGGGTATAACCTTGTTATGGTATTATGTGATTAACATTTAACTATTTAAATGCAATTACTCGAAACTCGATCTTAAACTTACTTTTAAATGACTTGAAATATCAAATACTGAACAACGCTTACAACTTTATAATTTTAATAAATTCAAATTATATTATTTAAACCTATATATTAGTTATATAAGATCATATAATATACTAGGTTAAAGTGCGGGTTAAAATGTACAGTTAATAAGACTATTCTCGCTTAATATCATACATGTTTCAAACCTATGAAAATATTTAGAATCATTTGTCTACCAATTTCTTATCCATGACATTACTCGTGTTGAGTATTTCAGTTTCAAGTTTTGCTTTTTTTTTTTGTCCTCAATCAGTTAAAGTACTTCTGAATAATAAAAGGAGGCCTATAAAGCCAAATATATATGTTATTATTAGTGTTATCTTTTTACTCACATGTAATATGCTAACTAAAATCGGTTAAAATCATGCCTTTCAAAAAATCAATAATAATAATAGTGATAATGCCGAAGGTACTTGTAGAAACAAAGAGCCGGCAGACAAGGCCAAATATATGAGATCTATTAGGAAAAGCAGTGAAGAAACACTAAGTAACCCCGGGCAGATTATGGATAATCTGGGGGCTAGATAATGTTTCCCACGAAGGTTAGGTCCAGCAGAGTAAGTTGTACTTCAGGGAACCTGCAAAACAGACACCGTAAGCTCGTCACTGAGAAGGGGGGGGGTTCCTCCTTGTGACCACCCTCCGGCGTGAGAATCAGTCTATATTGCTCTTTGAATATAAAAGTATATGAATACTATAAGAGCAGTTATCAAGTAAGTTATACGAGATTGTAGATGATCTTACCATTCCAAGATATTGGAGTATTTATAGCCGAAGGTAGGTTTTCTAGAAGGTACAGCCGGCTGAATAGTATTCCTGTTCAACCAACAGTGGATTACGCACAGGCCATACTGGTTGGTGGGTAGGTTACAGCCAACAGTAATAAAGTCGGCTGCACTATTCCACCAACTGTAGACCATGCACGTCCTACTGACTGTGGATTGTACGCAGGCCATGCTGGTTGGTGAATAGGTTACGGCCAACAGTAATACTATTCCACCAACTGTAGGCTGCGCCTGCTCCACAGTGAGAGTTGGTGAGTAGGCAGCGGCTAATAGTGACAAACAGTACTAGAGGGTGCTCCTCCTCGCACTGTTGTCGGTGAGCTGTCACCCTGTGATTGGCTCATGGGCTGTTCTGGTCAGATCGTCTGTCCTATCCATACCTTGGTAGGTATGGTACAAAAGATCTTTCAGAATCAGACTGGCTCATTTGGGCGGGATTGTTCCCGCCTTGCTCATGCCTTCACGTGACTGCTGAAGTAGCTAATCTTGTACGTGTAGCCTTGCTGTCTGCGGGTAGCCTTCCCTGATGGCTTGTATCCGCAACTGCGGGAACAGGCGGGGTACTTCACCATTGGGAGGCTTTCCCTGCGTGTACAGCTTGCGTACTGCGCGTAAGATTCTATGAGCATGGTGGGTCCTGCGGGAGCAGATGGCCTTTGCGCAGACAACCCTGTTCAAGGTGAGTCTTGCGGGACCAACTGGTCTCTGCTGGGACCTACCTCTTCAAGTCCCCCCAGTCCAATGTTCTTCTCATGCGTGTTTAATAAAGTGAGGTGAACTTTTGGACTTAAGCAAAGGGTTTTGAAAAGGGTTTTGTAAGGTTTTCCATGGGAAGTCCTTGTCACTTGCAGAAATGCCCGAGTTTCCTGCTTGGTCTCTGGGTATGATGCGGGTAGGTCTGTAACCTCCTCGCAAGTCAGGAGCGTTGAGTCCCAGTTGTATGTATTTTCCATGAGGTTTTGGTAGTTTTGAACATAGTGATCAATTATGTTAAGACCACCAATTCCATCTTGGAGCTTCAAACAACGTAGTTCTCGACGTTCCCGCTATGCGGGGATGTTACTTCCGTTTCCGCAAGCATTGCCCAGAAGATCCTTCTTGGTTTCAATTCCCAGCGGAGCGCTAGGTATGTGAAGGGTTTTGCCTTAACACTGTACCTGCGCTCGTCTTACGGTTACTTTACTTCCAAGGTATTCCTGGCGTCAATTCCCTGCGGGTGCCAGGTATGTGAAGGGTTTTGCCTTTACACTGTACCCGCACCCGTCTTATAGTTACTTGGTTGCCGGGGTACTTGGCTTCAATTCCCTGCGGGTGCTAGGTATGTGAAGGGTTCCGCCTTAACACTGTACCCGCAGCCGTCTTACGGTTACTTGTTTACCAAGGTTTTCCTGGCTTCAATTCCCTGCGGGTGCTAGGTATGTGAAGGGTTTTGCCTTAACACTGTACCCGCAGCCGTCTTACGGTTACTTGTTTGCCAAGGGGTAAGGGATATTTTCCCGCTTACTTTTTAATATTTTCGAATTTTGAATTTTGAAATTCGAAGAGTTGGTGAAAAGATAAGAACAGTCCAAACCTCTGAAACGTCGTGCGACAGTTTCTTCTGACTGTGTCAGGACGTGCAGGAAGTTATGGTGACGTGACAGAACATGGTCATTCCAGTCGTTTTTTCAGGCGCGTGGGCGTGATTTTTCAGGCGCGTGGCCGCGAAATTACTGGCACACGTCCTTTCAACAGCTGTTGCCAGCCTGCTTTTTGCCACGTGTCATAGTTTCATTGCACCTTTGATTTCTCTCTCCTCCGCATTAAATTCACCGCATTAATTGCGATTACTATATAAAGGGGGGGAGAGTTATCTGTAATTCACACTTTCACCTTTCTTCTTCTTCTTAGTGATTTCCGGCAAATACTCCCCTTTTCAGGCAAGCATTTTCCCGAAATCACTTTCTTCTTTCCACCATGTCTTCTCATGATACTGATGATCAGAAGACTGCTGGCGAGTGCCAGTGTTCTCTTCCTGTCGATCTGTACCAGTATATCGTCAGGAAGTTCATGCTCGAGTCTCTCGAGCCTGAGTTTCCTGAACCCCACCATACTGTGTACGATGCCCCTAGTGGCAAGATCGGGGTTTATGCTGCATTCTTTGTCTACGGAAACCTTAGGTTTCCGTTGACAAAGTTTGTGTACCGTGTCCTGGAGAGGCACGGTGTGCACCTGACAGAGGTGCACCCCATGGCCATTGCCAAGGTCCGGCACTTTGAGTGGGTGTGCCGGATACTGGGCCTTGAGCCCTTTGTTGACCGTCTGATGACCTTCTACACTTGGAGGTGCATCCAGGGGTGGTACACTCTTACAACCCGTATAAAGGGTTTAAAGATTTGTACCACCGAGCGGAGTCTTCGCTCATGGAGAAGAGAGTTCTTCTTCATATCCGCTCGCGCCGTCCCCATCGCCATGAAGTTTAAGAATGGCCAGGCGCTTCCGAACCTTCCCGCCCTTAACTATGAGGAGGCGGAATGGTTTTCGAAGATATCCCGGGTCCAGTCCCCGGTTTTCCGTTTTCCGGAGTCGGCGATGGTGATGCTGGGGATGAGCCGGGTGTGGAAGGCGGCGAATGCGGATAAGGTTCCGATCGTCCTTGAATATGGTTCGAACTCTACCCCTTATGGTATGTCTTGTTTCTTTTTTGCTGACTACGATTTTTCCTAACTTTCTTGTTGATTTCAGAGGGTAACGATCTTCAGTCGCTCCTGAATCCGCGGGAGGAAGATGGTCCTGCGCGGATGGGTACTCGTGCTCTGGACGAGAACGAGTTGCCCATCCTCGAGCAGACTGCGGGTCGGTTCGTGGAGGTTTACCCGCCAGGCCAAGAGATCCTGAGCCACCGACGGCCAGGTAAGCCTATCTTCTACCCTGAACCTCTCAAAGCTGTGCCTGCTGCTGGAGTTCATGACATTTCTTCTTCTGAGGAATCCGCAGAAGGTCCTCCACTGGTGCGGAAGAGAAAGGCTGCCGTCGCGAAGGGCAAGGAGAAGGTGGCCTCTACGGCCGACCCGGTAGTCCTATCTGACTCGGAGTCAGATAATGCAGAGGTGGCGGGGAAGCCCGGTGGTGAAGAGACCACCGCTCCGGAGGCTGCAGGTGTCACCTCCGAGGAGGCAGCGGCAACGACGGTTACCGGTGTCAAGAGGCCTGCTCCATCGGGTTCGCCCCCGCTCGTCCGTGCGTTCAAGCTCAAGAAACCCCGTAAGTGCCCCCATAATTCTTGTCTAGATTTGTTGTTTAAAATAAATTTTTCTAACACTTTTGCTTATGTAGGTGTGGATGTTGACGCATTCCAGGGTGGAGTTGGAGCAAGTATTCCCCCGCCAATGACGGTAGGCTCGGTCAGCCTTCCCGAGGCATCGACCCAGGCGTCTACGCCTGCTTCCGCTGGTTCCAGCCTTCCTGAGGCTGTTCCAGCTGAGAAGGTGTCTCCGCCGGCCGTGAGTGCGATTTTTACAGCATCTTTCACGGAGCCGGCGGTTACTGTTGCTGAGGAGGTGGCGCCAACCATGGCTACCACAGCAGCTGCCACTATACCTGCGCCACCGGCACCGACGGCCGGACCTTCAGGTATGCGCCAGGCTTCCCGCCGATCTATGCCACCTTCCCGTCTGCCTGACCTGTTGGATGGATTTCCTTTAGGTTCAGGTGATGGGTTTGGCGGCTATCGGCCTGTTATTGACCCTACAGGTACGTAGGGTTCTTTTTCCTTTACATATTTTTATCATCTTTTCCTAACTGCCTTTGTTTCTTTTGCAGTGTCGGATTCCAATGAAGTGTATGTTCCAAGATGGAACATACGCCGAGGAACAACCCTTCGCACCCCTGCGGAGTGCGTGGACTGGGCTCGCCACGCCGCTCCTCATGGTGCGTTGGGGGAAGCCATGGCTAGCTACCAAGAGGGTAGGCTAACCAATGAGCTTCGGGTTCTCCAGGCCCGAACGCAGCCCCGCGTCGAGCTGCTTTGTCGTGAAAACGACAAGTTAAAAGCAGCTCGCGCCAAAGATATATCTGAAGCGCGGGCTCTTCGGGAGGAGAACCGGCAGTTGGCCGCTGCCGCAGCCGAGAAGGAGAAGGCATTCAAGGCCCTTGAGGTTGAAGTCCAGGCGCGACTCGAGGCCCGCTCCAAGGCTGCCCAAGCTGTGAATGAACAGCTTCGGCTGGCCAAGGAGACTGCGCGAAACTCAACTGAGAGGGCTGCCAAGGCTGAAGCTGTTGCTGAGCCACTTCGCGAAGAGAATGAGCAGCTTAAATGCAAATTAAAGGCTCTTCAGCATGCTCATGACGCCTTGGCAATGGAAGATGCCAAGAAGCTGCAGGAGATCCTTGACCAGAGGGGGGTGCTTGACCGTACTGAAAGGAAACTCAAAAGCGTCGAAGAAGCTGCCGCCAAGGAAGTTCAACTTGCCAACCTTGATAAAAGCGGAGCCGAACGTGCTTGTAAAGAAAGTCAAGCTACCCTCCAATGGTTGCTTCGAGAAGCGTTGCCTCAGGTATCCTCTTTTTCTTTACGCTTTCTGCTCGTAATTAGAAAATGTTCTAACTTTATTCTTTTGTAGGTTGTGCGTCAGGTCCTTTCAGAGACCTCTTATGACGATGCGATGAGCGCAGCCCTCAACGCTTCTCATGAGGATGGGCAGAAGACTGGCTTCCTGCTTGGTCTAGGGTTTGCTGAGAGAGGCTTTCCGCCCTCCAACTTCCCTTTATTCAATGTTAACACTGAAGCTGCTTATGACCAAGCTGTGAACCAGTACGCTGCCTTCCCGCATCCAGTGGTGGAGAAGGTGAATGAAGCTGCTGCTGCTGATGATGGGCTAAACATCCTTAAGGCTTTCCTTGGGCAGCCGCGCTCTGATGGTGCTGGCCCAAGCGGAGGTGGCCCTGAAGCCTGATCCTGAAGATCCCTTCCCGCTGGTAGGATAGACTTAGCTTTGTATAGATTTCTTTTAGGCGGGTAGTTACCCAGCCATTCTTGTAAATGATTGTGAAATATTAATCTCTTTGCGTATAAGATTGTTATTTCCTTCCTTGGGTTCTTTGCTTTATAAACTTATGACTTGCATACTTAGTTTAAATTAGCAATTTCCCAAGTGTTTAGAATAAGAACCTTTGAACGTGGTTGATGATGGGCTAAAGTTTCGCCTCCTCCTTCGTGATTGTGCGGGTAAAACCGTCACTTGCACTTGGTAGGATGGCTAACCTTTACCCTCTATCTGACCTGCGTGTAGGTTTTTCAAAATTTCTAAGGCATTAAGTTAAACCTTTGAACGTGGTTGATAATGGACTAAAGTTTTTGCTTCCTCTTTCGTGATTGTGCGGGTGTAACCGTCACTTGCACTTAGAAGGATGGCTTTAACTTTAGACCTATATCTGACCTGCGTGTAGGTTTTTCTTATCCTTTTTTAAGTGTTCATAAGTTAACCTTTTAACGTGGTAGATGGTAAGTTAAGTTTGGCTTCCTTGAATGTGATTGTGCGGGTAAGACCGTCACTTGCACTTACAAGGATGGCTAAACTTTACCTACATCTGACCTGCGTGTAGGTTTTCCTTAGAACTTTTTTAACATTTTGGCGTTGTGTTTATGCGGGTATTGCCGCCTTCCACACGCAACTACTTCCTGTAAGGGAAGTTCATAGGTTACAAGCTATCAATACATCATGAAGGGAGAATCATTTCCATTAGAAGTGGCTCTAGGCCTTTTCTTTACAAGTTGGAATTGATCTACATATAACATTTGCGTAATTGAGCTCCATTCCATGTTCTAGGGATGGGAGTGCCATCGAGCCTTTCGAGCCGGTACGCGCCCTTTCCCAGAACCTCTTTGATAATGTATGGCCCCTCCCAAATCGGGGCCAACTTTCCTGGGCGTTGTTGGTTCGAAGCCTCGTTGTTACGCAGTATGTAGTCTCCTTCCTTGAAGTTGCAGAGTTTTACCCGCGTGTTGTAGTATTTTTGCATTTGTCGTTTGTAGTTTTCTTCACGCACGGCGGCTAAGTCTCTGCGCTCTTCGGCTAGCATAAGGTCTAACCGTCTTTCCGCATCATTGTCTTCTGGTTGGATTAAGACCCTTGGTGAGGGTAAACCGATTTCGACTGGGATCATGGCTTCAGTGCCATAAGTGAGACTGAACGGGGTTTCTCCCGTACTGGTCTTCTTCAGCGTTCTGTTTGCCCAAAGGACGTGTGGAAGTTCGTCCACCCAACCGGATCTATGTTCCAAGAGTCTTTTCTTTATGCCTTCGACGATGCTCTTATATATGAGATCATGGCTTCAGTGCCAAATATATGAGATCTATTAGGAAAAGCAGGTTGTTAAACTTAAACTTAAACTTTAAATATAAGTATAACCAAAATAAGTATAACCAAAATAAGAATATTTATAGGATCTTGTATTTACATTTTTTAACGTCCATACATAAAAAATTAACTAATTCAGAAAAATAAACTTCAAACAAAAAACTGAATCTAATATAATATAACATAAAATATATCAAATTATTGGTTATTGTTGTGTGTGATTAAAGATAATATAAAAAGGAAAATAAATAATAATAACATGATATTACAGTTTATACTACTGAGATAACAATAAGAAAAATCAGACTTTAATAATCTTACATTTTTGCAGTTGATCGATAATAATATCTAAGAATATTTTTGTCATCAGTCCCACCTTTATATTATTTTTTCTCATTGAACATCCATTAAAAAAAATTAACTCAATTAAGTTTTATTCGAATTTTAAATTAATGTTATATCAAATTATTGGTTATTTGTTGTGTGTGATTAAAAATAATAGAAAATAGGAAAAAAAAATTAATATCGTGAGATTATAGTTCTTTATTTATACTTCTAAGATAACAATAAGAAAAATTGGATTTTAATAGTCATTACGTTTTTACACAGTTGACTGATAATAATATCATCTGAGAATATTATAGCCATCACTCCCATCTTTTATACTATTTTTACTCATTGGGCATCCATTAAAAAACTTGACTTATTTAAGTTTTATCCGAATGTCAAACTAATTTTTAGGGCTTTTAACTAGAATGAGGATAAGAGTCGATTAATGTAAAAGTTTTCTTAAAACGGTACTCCAAATGACGAAACGAAACGGTACAGTTGCTTAATTAAAGATGTAATCAAGTTTTTTTTATTTCTTTGCAGTGTGGTAACAAATGAATGATGAGCCAACTCATCGAGTTGGGCTGTTGGGCCATCAAAAATGAAAAGATAAAGAAGATGAGGCCCACTAACTGGCCTACCAATGAATGGAATTAAAAGGAGGAAGATATTCCATACATTGAACAATGTTATGTCTACATAACATAGCTTGTTAGCATAGTATGCTAGTAAGTTACGTTAGGTTATACACTTTGTTATACTTTTTCCTTATTAAAAGAAACGTGTAATAGTGACCACATGCTACTCACGGATATAATACACTACTTTAGCTATCTAGTTTTTTTAAATTTTTAAATGACTTGAATGCGCTAAAACGAAACGGCATGTATCAATCACCACTCATACCTTACAGGGAAACACGCATATGAAGAAAAAAAATCACTACAATACTGCCAAATTTCATAATATAATCGTTCGTTTGTCATTCAGTTTAGAAAACTATGAAAAAAGTTACTAACAACGAATCATTAGTTTGAACTGAGTGGTTTTAATAAATGGAAAACGTATTAGTACTTTACTGGATTACTATTAAAACTTCAATATTATTTCATTATATCTTCCCTTTTAAACAATATAAAGAAATAAAGAGTTTATATAACTATCTAGCACATATTTCCAATACCGATTGAACCCATTAACGTGCAAATGTGCAATGGTCTCTTGCTTAGGTATTGTAAATCTAATCCGAGTTATGAAGCTACTGCACAATTAAACCTAAACGAACGTATTAGTACTTTACTGGATTACTATTAAAACTTCAATATTATTTCATTATATCTTCCCTTTTAAACAATATAAAGAAATAAAGAGTTTATATAACTATCTAGCACATATTTCCAATACCGATTGAACCCATTAACGTGCAAATGTGCAATGGTCTCTTGCTTAGGTATTGTAAATTTAATCCGAGTTATGAAGCTACTGCACAATTAAACCTAAACGAACGGCGACCACGCAATTGACCAAAAAAAATAACAAAGTGACCATCAACTGCATAAGTGCATCATCACATGTTAAACTATACAGAGATGAAAATTCAGGCTTCATTCACATAACATTAGCCTGTTAACCACTTAGACTATGTGTTATGGAGGTCAAAAAAAGCGAAAAATATATGAAAATATTAATGATTTGGTTAACTTAACATAGCAAAATAGAAGTATTAGCTTGTATATGCACACATTCTCTTAACATTCACAGGAGTTAATTAACATAGCAGTACTTAGATGACACAATCATTATAAATTAGTTTCAGGGGTAAACAATAAGAATGCAACTAATTATATGTAGAAGATAGATCACCTGATCTTTGCGGTGAAAACATGTAAGGTTTTGGAGGGATTTCCAATAACTCTAAGCTGCCTTCTAACATTTCCAACACCTTGGTGATCGCTGGACGGTTCAAGGGATTAGTTTGTATGCACCACAAACCCACAATAATCATCTTCCTTGCTAATTCGTTCTCTTCATTGCTCACAATCCCATGCAGTTCAAGTTGTTCTTCTGATTCAACTTTCTTATATATCCAATGTGGAAAATATATTTCACTTGTATTATCAACTTCAACCTCAACATTTCTCCTCCCTCCAACGATTTCTAGGATCATCATTCCGTAACTATAAACATCTGATTTGTGGGAGACTGGACCAAAGTTCCTAGAATATATTTCCGAAGCTATATACCCTGGTGTTCCTCGCATATGGGACATGGATATCATGCTTCTCGTTTCGGGGAATAGCTTAGCAAGTCCAAAGTCTGATATCTTAGGACAAAACTCTTGATCCAAAAGAATATTATGGGGCTTTATGTCGAAATGTAAGATCCGTGTGTTACAACCCCTATGCAAGTATTCTAAACCTCTAGCAATCCCAATAGCAATCTGGTGCAACTTTTCCCACCTAAGTTGACTAATACTTGAAGAGCCCCGACCATATATGAACTTCTCAAGGGATCTATTAGGCATGAAATCATAAATCAAAGCTCTTCGGCGACCCTCTAAACAAAATCCCACTAGATTGACAATATTAACATGGGAAGTCCTGCTAACACTAGCAACTTCATTAATGAAATCTTCACCATTACCTTTTGATTCACTTAAAATCTTCGCTGTCACTAGATTTCCATTGCTTAATGATCCTTAGTACACGGATCCAAAGCACCCTGGCCTAATTTAACTTCAAAGGAGTTTGTAATCTTCTGGATTTGTGAATAAGAGTACCTTTTTAGAGCGAGGAATTCATTATTTTTTATGAAAATCTCAGCATTGACATTGTGCTTCACTTTTTTTCTCCACCTAAGTATCCATATTAAGCCGAGTAAAATTACCCCAAAAAGGGGGATCATTATGATTACAAGAAGGACGAGCTTATGATGAAAGTTGTCATTAATATTGTTCTCCAGCAGAACTTTACAAAATTTCAATCCGGTAACGCTTCCACACAAACCTGGATTGCCTTGGAATACTTGTATGGATGAATTTTTGAAGATAGAAAATGATGTGGGAACTGGACCTACGAGCTCATTGTAAGAGAGATCGATATCAATCCCACTTGGCAATGATTTAAAGGCATTAGGAATTGAACCAGATAATTTGTTGTGAGAAAGATTCAAATATGCCAAAAATACTAAACTTTGAATTTCAGATGGTATCACACCCATAAGAGAATTCCAAGAGAAATCAAGTGTGGTAAGTTGCTCTAATTTACTAATATGAGATGGGATTTCTCCGGTGAGCTTGTTATCACTAAAATTCAAGTAATATATTTGTTTCCACTGACCAACATGCCTCGATATCGGCCCGTGCAATCTGTTTGAGGATAGATCAAGAACAAGGAGATTTTGAAGTGACCCAAGCTCTTGAGGTATAACACCTGAAAGTTTGTTATCTTGCAATAACAATTTTAGCATGCCTCTCACATTTCCAAGTTCCTTTGGAATCTCACAAGCCAAGTTATTTGAAGAAAGATTAAGTGTCCATAGTCGAGTAAAATTTCCAAATTGGGGTGGTATGCAACCACTGATGTTGTTATATTCCACCAACAAGGCTGTCAAGTTCTTGCATTTACTCCAGTTTGGAGACAACTGCCCATGTCAAGTAGATCTAAACTTGGATACACTCCGAAACTATCTGATATGTCTCCAGTAAATTGGTTAAAATCAAAATGACCTCTTATTAAGCTAGGGCAGTTCCTTATGCCTGTCGGTTTAGGACCTGTGAATCGATTATGACTTAGCGATAAATGTTGAAGCATTCTCCCATGGCGTAAATCTTCAGGCAAATGCCTAGACAATTGATTATTGTCCATTTCTAGATCAATCATGACTGGACTTGACAGTACTCCTTGTGGTATTGGACCTGATAAATTGTTCACACAAAGATACAAATTTGTAGGTCTCTCAGGTTTTTTAGTGACGAAGGTATAGGACCACTGAGTTGATTTTCGCTTATTGCCAAATCAGTAAGAGACCTCATATTCCCAAGTTCAGT
Source organism: Bidens hawaiensis (assembly GCF_021521415.1). Taxonomy (NCBI): domain Eukaryota; kingdom Viridiplantae; phylum Streptophyta; class Magnoliopsida; order Asterales; family Asteraceae; genus Bidens; species Bidens hawaiensis. The sequence goes on along the minus strand of NW_027494422.1, from coordinate 24,641 downwards.
GGGAATGGGTCCAGTCAGTTGGTTTTGGTACAAGTGTAGGAGAACTAAAGACTCCAAATTACCCAAATTACGACTGAGTTTATTTAGGGAGAAAAAGGATAAAAATGCCCCTCGCGTGAGGGGGCACGTTGATGGGTTTAACGACCAGACCTAATATAACACCCTTGGCAAACACAACATCGTCCCACTCTTAGGCTATCCCACATCGGCCGTGGACAAGAGAGATCCTTGGTTCATAAGTAAATGTCATGCCTCTTCAATTACCAACGCGTTTTGGGCAACCAAAAACAAATCCGTGAGCTATTCGTGGGCAGAGCGGACAATATTGGTGGTGCGATGGGCCGGATGTTACACCTAACGGGGTTAATAAATTCGGATTTAATTGCAAGTGAAATGAAACCGCAATGACGAAAATCGCAAAATTGAAATTATTGAACTAAAACCGTAGATTTGGACAAAACACAAGGATGAAAACCGCAGTTCACTCATTAATAAAAAAATACGCATTTAGAGAATATGTTACAAGACTGTATTATTCACGCTAGTTGGCGACATCGACTATAGGAATCCGTGTCGTATAGCAAACGACAACTTTGATTTAGAGCATCATAGGTTCCATTCCTCGAACGTATTAACGAGGAAAAAGAAAGATGGAATGAAAAGGTCGTTGAGGCTTTATTTTATCACCTTCTTCCTTGTGATCTTCCAAGCAATTAGCCACACACTGAAATACAAAATCATTTTGTATTAATATAAAGATGGTCTAATACTAATATTGACCCAAAGTCAACATAGTGAGACAAGTATGTTTTTAGTTAAACTTCAATCGCATTTTGTGGTTTGTCGATACATTTGGTTTGTTTGCAAGGTCCATGAGGGTTTACTCAAGTTAAGTATATGTACTCCGAATTTAAACATTTTCATAAAAAAATATAACTAATAATTGTAGGAGGTGCATAGAGGAGCCCCACATGTGAAGTTTTATTATCACGCTATGTGTAGTGGAGGGGGCTATAAATTGGGCGAATTACGATACGTGATGCCCAGTCAGCAAAGGGTAGGAATTTGTTTTTGAAGTGTAATGATGTTGTAAGCTAATATATATGTATACATATATATATTTATACAACACACAAACATATATAATAATAATATAAATATATATATATATACACATATATATATACACACAGCACATTTAAGTTCTAGTTTAGTCTTTGATGAGAGTTGGATTTTTCTGTTATTGTTTGGTAAGTAATATTTTAAGTTCTAGTTCAGTCTTTGATGAGAATTGGTGTCAAAATTGAAATCTATGTTTTTGTGAATCTAATGCTTTCAACATTTACATATACTTTTATGGCTCCATGTTCGTTTATGTTACAACTAAATCATGTTTGACTACTTACATGTGATTTTGATTCTCGATTGCAATAGAGGATTGCGGGGGAGAGTGCATTGTTCATTGGTTGTTCAAATTATAAATGGCACTTTAGTAAAAGACATGCATTCTTTCTTCAGTTTTCAAGTATACGTTAATCATGTTGTAACAGCCTCTAACGTCTCTTAACCTTAATGGTTTGACAAAGCTTTTAGCTAGACATTAATTGTTAGTTTGGAAGCATATAAGTTGTTGAATGAAATGCCTAAAAGAGAGCCTTGTCACATAGCTATCCCTTTGACTCCGTGTGGCGCCCGAAGGCCAGTCAATCGGTCTGCTCATGATTAGGGCTTGCTGGTTTTGTCTTGCCTTGGACTCATCAGGCGAGTGGCAACAGCTCGCAACCAGCGATGCGTCCGTCGTGCCAGCACGACTAGGCATGTACGTCTTCTTTCCCGCTGGTGCCCAATGAAGTATGGGACGAGCCAACAAACCCAAGTGTTACAACACAAATTAAGCATCTCGGTCTTCAAATATTTGGTCCGTGACATAGTGGTGGCATTTTCGAACTTGCTAAATAGGAAGTCTTTTGAAAGGTTGGCCTTAAAGAGGGCCCCACAAATACATAAAGTTTCATTACTTTGGTATTTTTTTCCATATTGACTAATACCATCAACACTTTGCTCATCGATTCTTCTCCTCCATTTATCATTAACCCCTTTCGAACGCGAAACAAACTCACTTGTCAAGTCTTTAAAGAGATACATGTAGCCGCAAAATGGTGAAACTCTTTGATTATTACTCAATAATACATTACAATATATGGAGATTATAAGAAACCTTAGAAAACCTAATCTGGCCCGTGGGCTCATATTCCAATTGAAAGCAACAGAAGTATAAAACGCGGTCCATCAAGCGTTGGATCAATCATCTTCAAGCAATGCAACACGAATAGTCAGTTTACCTACTAGGCTACAACATTTAGACGTTAACTTTTAACCACCATCAAAGTCATATCTATAATCAATCAAGATTATTTGTTAATGAAAGTCTGCCTAATATTTAAGAATATTAATCAAGACTCATGCATTCTCGCGTTTCCTTTCATCCATGTCGTCTCTTGAATGGCCCCCGGTTTCATCCTCTGAACCTCCTCTCGCGTGTAAATGAACATCTTCCGAACCATGCCACAGAATTCCCTAATAAAATAAACAACCATATTAATAAATACAAGATTTGGGATATAAATATGAAACAAATTCTAAAAAATTTATAAGTGCTTACTGCCAAGGATCGTCACCAGCAAGCATCATGTCGCCCTCGTCATCTGTATACACGACTAGCCAATTTCCGTTACGGTTCTTTAGCTCGCCATTGAATTCAAATAACTCGTCCAGTTCAGAGATTAATTCATTGTAGTTGTTAAACTTTGTGAGGTCCACAGACCTACCAAGTGCATACCCCTGCTTATGAACCTACAAATATCATGATTTACAAGTCAATATTATCAATATTAATATTATCACAATTAATATTAATATTATCACAATTCACAAGTAACAAACTATTTATTTTTTTAATAAATAATACCTTTGTACAACTTCTTGTTTTAATAAATAATAGTTTGTTAGTTAGTTAGTCAGTTAGTTACAACGGAAGCTAACTAACTAACAAACTATATTTACAGTTTGACAAAAACAGTCCTTGTACTAACTAAAAAGTAAAATCAAGTCCTCCACTTATTAACAGATAAAAAACAGTAAGAAGAAGAAGATACATACCAGCCATTGATCGATTATTTTTTGCCTTCGTTAAGTTCTTGTTACGACGAAGACGACGACGACGACAACAACAATAATAATAATAATAACAATAATAATAATAATTTAATAATAATAACAATAATAATAATAATAATAACAATAATAATAATAATGTTTGGTGTTTTAAAAATAGAGATAATAATGTGTATTTATACTTATAGGTGATCAAATCGGGTTGGTCAAAGGAACCGGAACCGGTTCAGAACCGATTCCATTAGTCAACATCACTGTTTAAACCGGTTCCATGGTCGAACCGGTTAAGGAACCGAACCGGTTCCCCAACCCTCGGACCCGGAACCGGTGGAACCGGTTCTGACCGGTTCCTAAACCGGTTCTTACACTGTAACCGGTTCCAACCGGTTACAGTGTAAAATTTTATTTTTTTTTTCGTTTTTCGTTTCCGCTGCTTGTGTAGGTGATGATTTGTGTTCTTCTGATTTCTGAAGAGGCTCATGCTACTTTTGTTGTTCACCCACAGAGCAATGGTAAACAACATATTGAACTTAATGCTATGAGTGTCAGCGTGTTTGAATTGATTAGTCTGTATCGTGTATCGTGTAATGGTGAACTTAAATCTGTATCGTGTTACATTTGTTGAGTTTGCTATGTATTATAGTCTTTTGGCTTACGCAAGTCAAATGCTGAATTATAATCAAGAGCGGTGTTATACGATTCGTATTTGTATAACATGTTAAATAAAAAAAACAATTAACATAAAATTCATTTTATTTACTTTAAGAAGTTCAAAAAAAAAAGGTTACATGTTTTAAAATATTCAAAAACAAACTAACAAAACATTAAACTTATAAATATAAAGTTGTGACATATTATTTCTAGAAAAGCCTTCTTGTTCGTCGTAATTATTGAGTGGCGACTTATTCATCAGAATTACTTGTAGAAACTCCTTCTTGTTCGTCGTGCACTCGAACATCAAGTGGTGTTTCGTCTTCCAGAGTGGTTACGTGTTGAACACGATCGATTGAGTCCAAGTGATCCTTCAAGCAAATGCACATCTCTACCGACTCCGAATCCAGTCTTGTTCTTCTCACCGATATTACCCTGCCACTAAGAAAAAAAGCAAATTCCGAAGCTACCGTAGAAGCTTGGGCGGTTAGTAAATCACGGGCCATGGTGGCAAGAATCGGAAACTCGGTTTCCTTTACCTTCCACCAAGCCAAAACATCAAAAGTGCCATATTCCTCTTCGGATAAACCGGTAGAGAAATCATATGCACTATACATTCCTAGTTCGCTTGAAGGGGTGTTACCCCTTTGTTTTTTAGCCGTTACGTTGCGAACGGTGTTCATAAGGCTAATCATGGGGTCTCGTACTCTAGTAGCACTTGAACTTGATGAAGACCCCCCCGGCGTAGGCATGTGTATGTTTGACCCATATTTATTTATATAAAAGTCATACATAAATTTAAAATTCAAGTTAAAATCATTTTGTGCCTCTGTTGAAAAGTTTGGGTCAACTTCATGCATATCTAAGGCTGAAAAAATTTCGTCTATCACACATTCAACCCCCGTAACATTTAACATTGGGTTTAAAGCGGCGGCGCAAGTAAAAATCGGTGGCAATTCAAGAAAGTATTTTTTTAATTTAAACTTCATTGGTAATATGATGTTGAAAACATTGGACTTTTATTTTCAAATTCTTTAAGATTGTTAACGATTAAAAATAACTCCGAAAGAACCAAGGGACTTGTCGGATAATACGTTCCCGATAGTTTCGTAGTTGATGTTTTAAAAACTTCAAGAAAAGTCGATAAGTCATTGATAATTTCCCATTTCTCATTTGAAAAGGGGATTGCCAAATCATTCTCGGCAAGACTAGAATGAAACATTTGTAAAGTTTCTCTTTGTTTCAAATCACTTTGAAACATTATGCAAGTGGAATTCCATCGATGAGGTACATCCCAATTAGCTCCCAAAGCTTTTCTTCCCGTATCTTTACAAAATTTTCTATAATCCATTTGTCTTTTTTTACTTTTCTTAAAAACTTCATGTAGCATTACTCTAAAATCGTTTATAACCGATGTAACCTCATCTGAAGCAAGTCCGTCTTGCACGATTAAATTAATGATATGTGCAACACACCTTGAGTGAAAAAATACACCATTGCAAATCGGCGTATATTTTAATTTTAATTTATCAACCGCCGATGTATTATTCGACGCGTTATCAAATGCAATTGAAAATATTTTATTTTCTAGTTTATAAGTTTTTATAACATAATCTAAAATTTCAAACAAATTATCTCCCGTATGTGGATACTCAAAGAGTTCGAAAGCAATGGTGCGTTTCATCATTTCCCACGATGACGGGTCTACCCAATGAGCGGTGACACAAAGATAAGATTCGGGTAGACCATGTGGAGTCGACCAAACATCACTAGTTAAGTTTATTCCCGTATTTATATTTTCAAAATATGCAATTAGTACCTCTTTGGCCTTCTTCCACAATTTTAAACAATAACGTTTAAGAGTATGACGACTTACGTGAGTGTATTGTGGTTGAAGCGTATCTCGAATCATGGCGGTTAAGCGAGGGTTGTCGAAGTGGCTAAACGGCAAAGCTTCTTGAATCACAAACTTCGCCATACGATCTTGAACTTGATCAATTTGGTATGTAAATATTCCGCCTTCACTATCCATTTGCGTTTGTTGCGACTCGACGTTCTGTTTCAATGCCCTGCAATACGGTCTTTCGATGTGTTTCTTCAAATTTGAATTCGAAAGTGGGTTTAAATAAATCCCACAAAACTTGCACCGAGCCTTCAATGAATTGTCACTCAATTCAACCAAATCCCAATTGCACCAAATCTCTTGATTACGATTATGAGGTACAATACGAACGCAACTTGGTCCGGCGGTGGAACCTTGACCAACCGACGATTGTGAGGCAGCCATAACAACAAATATGAATATAGAAGAAGAGAAAACAAGAGATTAGAGAACTCAGAACGTTGTAATAGCGTTTTTTTGTATTTTTTTGCGTTCGGGTTTGCGTTTTGAGTGTTGTGATGAACCCATTACACCAAATACCTATTTATACTAGTAATGGGGTGTTTGGGGAGCCAAAAAACGGCCATTTTTGACCCCAACGGTAAAAAAAACGGCCATAAAACCGTTTCCCAACGGCTAGAACTACTCCAACGGCTAGAACCGGTTCCGAACCGGTTCCGGTCGAACCGGTTCCAGAACCGGTTCCGGTTCGGTTCCGGTTCCTACCCGGTCCACCTCCAAACATGTCAAACCGGTCCCGGATCGTCGGGTTGAAACGGAACCGAACCGGTTCCTACGAAAAACGGGTAGGAACCGGTTCGGTTCCTGTTCAGTTCCACCGAACCGGTTCCAGGAACCGGTTTTGTTGTCCACCTCTATTTATACTAGTTTCTAACGTCTAACATTGGGCTTTATTGGCCCATATGTATAATTAAGTAAAATCAAAATCTTAATTAGAAGTAGGAGAAAAAACCGGTTAACCAAACTGAGCCAAAACCAGTTTGTAACCGATATTTTAGAAACCCGCTTGATACCTTAGGGTTGGGACTGGTTTGTAGTTTTTCTGTTAAAAACCGGTTTGGAATTGTCAGTTTTACTAGCCGTTCAAAATCGATTACTAGTCGTTTGGAATCGGTTTTGTCACCTTTTTTAAACACATTTACCCGCCTTACGTTATTATAAATTGATAGTTTTTGTTCTGGATAGTCACAACTCAAATTGGATCTCCATTCACTCTCAAGAATCAAATATGGGAAAAATAATTGTAAGCTTCAACAAATGATGATTTCCTTTCCTTACATAGTCAAAAAAAAAATTAAGTGACCCGAAATTAAAGCCCTGATTCGTCTCTTCACCCAGATGTCCTTTGAATCGGCCCAACAGGTAATCTAGCATGCATCTCCACGTTGGGAGGGCATGCCTCTTACCACTAAAACAACTTTTCAAAACAGCGGACTCCAATTGGGATTAGTTTACACCTCTATTGTTTTAGGTTTATATATAAGCTAAGGTTTTGGAAGTTGGGTTTAGGAGATGATAGTTGAACACTGGTGTGATCACTTGTCGCTTGAACTATAGATGAACATATAGATGTGTATCTATATGTTAAACATATAGATGTGTCGCTATTTCAAGTTAGGTCATAATTTTGTTCAAAATTAACATGTCAGGGGACTTGTACGTGTAAAACGTTTTTAACTTTTATGAGCAAAAACATAAACTACACTGTTTTTCTTTTATTTGATGTTATTTGCTCAATATTTAAACGTAACTTGTAATTATATGTCAAAAACTAAATAATCCAAAAAAAAATGTAAACAAAATTAAACAATTGTTCTATTTTAAGTCCTTATATTTAGAAAACTATTCTATTACTACTTTATTGGAAAAGTATTTAAACTTGATTATTATTTCATTATTTTCCATTATAAAGAGCTTCTATAACTAGCACGTCTTTCCGACACTGATTGAACCAAGCAATTTACAGCACAATGCTTGGATGCTCAGGTATCATATAATCTAAGTTATGAAGCTGCTGCACAATCAAAGCTAATCGACTGCACATTTGGTCAAAGACAATATCAAAGGCGACCGTAAAAAAGCGCAAGAGCATGATCACATGTAAAACTATATACAAGATGAGATGATTCAGGCTTCATTCACATTATAACTTCTAACAAGTAACAAGCATGCAAAAACTGGGAACACATAACAGACTATACATAAAAAAGATTGAAAACACTCTCAGCTATCGTCATTATATTACGCGCTTATATGTATCATATATATATATATATATATTAGCTTCAGCTGTTCAAAACTGAAAACAATATATTACCAAGACCGCAGTCCATCAAGAAGTTGGATCGACCATCTTCATGCAATGCAACACGAATAGTTCAAAACCTGTTATAACCATCGCCATCAAAATCGTATTTATAACCAGTTAAATAACTAGTTTAAGAAAGTTTACCTAATATTTATGTATATTAATCTAGACAGCCAAGACTCATGCATTCTCGAGTTTCCTTTCATCCATGCCTTCTGCTACCGATGAGTTGTCATCGTCTCTTGAATTTAACGTCCCGGGGTTCATCCTCTGAACCTCCTCTCTCGTGTAAATGAACATCTTACGAACCATACCGCAGAATTCCCTAAATAAAATAAACCATAGCAATTACGAGATGTGGGTTATAAATATATAATAAATTCTCAAAAAGAAAAATGGTACTTACTGCCAAGGATCGTCACCAACAAGCATCATGTCGCCCTCGTCATCGGTATACACGACTAGCCAATTTCTGTTACCGTTCTTTAGTTCGCCATTGAATTCAAATAAATCATCCAATTCAGAGATTAATTCATTATAGTTGTTAAACTTTGTGAGGTCCACGGACCTACCAAGCGCAATACCCTGCTTGTGAACCTACAAATGTCATGGTTTACAAGTCAAAAACAATATTAAAGTTTGGCAAAATAGGCAAGTTAAAATAAGGTTCTTTAACAAAAATTAATACATTTGTACAACTTCTTGTAGAAACACCCTGAGCTTTCACATTAACTGACTGGAAACTTTGGTATTCTTTCTCTTGGTCTTGACCAATTGCTAAATCATTATTTGGTTTTGACTTTTTAGACTGTTCAGACTTCAAATCAGACTCAAAGTCAAAGTACTGTTGAGGTTGCGGTTGCAAACCTTGACGTGCATCTGATACGTTTATGTTAGCAGCCAAGGGTACACCAAATATTTTGCAGCTTCCATCTTTAGGTATTGTAGGCTCGTTTTGCTTAACCGGTTTTTGCATCATGTCACCGGACTGCGGTGGTGGCATCAACCATTTCCCGTGTTGTGGGCTAGAATGAAGGGTGTAATCGTCAAAAGCACTATACCTAATATCGCGTGTTGTTGGGTATGAGATTTGACTTGATTGAAGGTTACTTTTCATACCGCTGCCTAACAAGCTGAGTGAGAGATTGGAGGGTGAACTGGACATTGCCCATGGGTTTGTGTTACCACCGGTTGGCATAGAGAATTCAGTTGCAGAAGTAACAGAACCGTTGATGGACCCGAAACCCGATAATAGGTCTGTGAAGGAGGATTCAGTGGTCCTGCTAACAGGTAAAACTTTATCTGACCCGTAACATCGAGAAACAGAAAGGTCGGCTTTTTCATTATCTGTTGTTGCAGACGGTGTCCATTGGATCAGTCTATCACAGGAATCTGACTCGTTATTATCAATAAATGTGCCTCTCAAGGTCGGTAGTTCTTGACCTTGCAAGACCCTTGAAAATGCACTTCCTGGTGAAGGGTCTGCTGCAGGCATTTTTGATGAACCTATACAACCAAGAAAAAGGAAAGTCAACTTGCTAATTAGTACAGCATTTACTAGATTAGTCAACTATCAATGTGTTGGATAAGCCTTGTGTTCAGTTCGTTAACAGGCCTAGTCGTGTTTTATCTTAAACGGGGTCGTGTTTTATCTCAAACGGGTCAAAAGAAAATCTTAATTATAAAGAGAATGAGTCAAACAGCTTAGAAAAGTCTTCAGAAGACTTTTTAATGTGTACAATCTACTAAGTCAACTTATTCAAAGACTTATAGACTATCATAGTAAAATGCTTTTTTTTAAAAGGGATTAGGCATGTGGATTGTGGAGGACGTCCATGTATTCGACCTTTTTCATAAAGGTCAACTATATACTGAAACTACTTTAAAAGCATGCACCTGGTTTGATTTATACCAGAATCATGCTTAATAACAAAAAAGCCTATAAGACAAAAATACCCTTGTATGATCTATTAAAACACAATGAATTTTCAATGTAAACAAAAAAAACTAGGTGTGTTTGTCGTTTTATTATGTTTCACTATATTTTGGCTGGATTTGGTATAAACAATGAATGATGGGTCCTATAAGGTAGTTTCAAACTTTCAATAGATAAGCTTTAACCAAAAAAGTTAGTACTTGGTGGCCTCCACAGTCCACAATACATTATACTTTTTTTTAATCATTTAAAGCATTCATAATTTTTATTAAAAAAAGTAGACAAAAAAAAAAGCTCACAAGTCAACTCAATCTAGTCTCGCTTGTTTTAGAGCCCTTTTGACAATTTGACCTGTTACCTAACCCATTTTAGAATCCCTTTACTACCTTCTCTAGTAAGAACGGAGGAATCGGGAGACGAAGGCAAAACGTTTGACCGAGGTCGCTTTTGTCTATGCACCGGAAGCGTATTAATAGCAGGAGGCATGAGAGCGGGTTCTATTTTCCATGGAGACACTCTATCTGGACGAGGAACGGAAGATGTTTCATCCCAACGTACCTAAAATAACATACATTTTTGTAACATTTGTGATAGCCAACATAAAGTAAGGTACAGTTTCACATGATTAGCAGTAAATTAATACCTTCAGACATCTCCATTTAGATTCTGAACCGCTTTTTGGATCGCGTTCTTCAATTCCAACGATAGTTCCAGTAAATCTACAATATTAAACAAATTATAATACTGAAAGCAAGAGATGGTTCAAGAAGATGAGTAACTTGTGACAACTATACTTTCGATCTGCCGCCTCTTCACCCTCAAACCTCATGTTAAATCTCATCCCGATAGAGTACTTATTTTTGATAGATTCCATGTACTGATCATATGGAACAATAAACTCTGCAGGACTAGTCCTGTGAAATTTAAGCAAAATGTTAACATATAATGTTGGATAGCGACTTAAATAAACATAGATATACATTTATATTCCATCATATAACATACCTGGGTTTGTAATAGACTGTAAAAATTGTTCCAGTTTGAATGGCGTGCCAGGCTGTCGCAAGGACACCAAGGTGCATGCTATGGCTGGATATGACAGATGAAGGAACGTTTGCTTGTTGTCTCATTGCACGTCTTACCCCCACTCGAAGTTCACCGTTCTCACCTCTGTGTATTTACATTCCAATAGTCAAGAAAACATTAAATGATAAATAATCAAAATTATGGATGATTAAAGTGACATTAATTATTCTACCTTAAAAAGATAAAAGCATCACCGGCAACAAGCTTTTTAGAACTAACAAAAACACCCCAACCACTTTGCAGCAGATGCCTTCGTGGTTGACCTGCCATTTATAAACAGTTATTAATCAACAAACAAGTTTCCATTTGATTAACTAATAAAAGTTTCAGCAATTAGTCAATTACTGCGAAATATGTGTCTAAAACGCCATTCGTTTCGGTGTAAATCCTTCGCCACCAATTCCTGTGTTGGCGGTTGCTTAGACATGTCCTAAAAGAGAGAACAAGAAAACACCAATCACAAACGATACAAACTAAACCAACTCAGAAAAAAAAAAGATATAGTAATCTTTTTCATTAAGCGGTCTAACCAATGGTGGAAGACATTCATCAGCATGTCTTTTGAAAACTGAAAATCCACCATGTGTACTAGTATCCGAAGCAGTCAACGTCTTGCAAAACGAATGCACACGAAACTTTGGTTCCGGGGGCAGTGGTGTATCCTTCTCAACTGCATTTTCATCTTGCTGCCATCACAAAAATGTTGGTAAAACAATCAACAATCCGCTCACAAAATAACATTATCATTTTAACTCATCAAGCTCATGATACTCACATTACGTTCAGGCATAAGAGTGATCTGTGCAAACACCTCATCTGTATCCGGTTCGGCCTACACACACACACACATCCATCAAAAAATAATCAAACAACCCAGCCAACATAAATTTACGTTAGGGGTGCTCACGGTTGGGCAAAAGCCGACCCAAAAACCGAAACATCTGATTTTAAATTTTTTAAAATTATTCGATTTTTGCTTTTTTCGGTTTTTATGAGCTTGAAAATTTTAGGCCAAAAATAATAGGCTGGCCCACAATAATGAATTTGGGCCTAAATCATTTGTTAATTAATAACTAATTGATTATTATACATTTAGGCTAAAATATTTTATTAAATATTTATTAAATTAAATTCTTATATTCCTTAAAAGTAAAAATGAAAATCTATAAATTCGATCCGGTTCGGTTTTACAAAAACATAAAATCAAACCGTCGTTTTTTTTTCCGATAAATTTTTTTTTTGGTTTCACGCACACCGTCAAACTTAACATCTTCAATAACCGTACCTTCAACTCGACGTTAACAACACGGCAAAGTATCTTCGCCGGAAGATTATACACCGGCATCTGCTGATCCGCAACCTGATTAGTCGACGCCTCAACCTACACAACAATAACCACCGGAAATCACTCAAAACACACCAACCTCAATCTCAATCCATTCAAAACCCTTACTCACAAAACAATTCAAATCAAAACCTGTTCTATATGTCCCTGTGGAAAGTAAAACACCAGCTCGCGTTCACGCAGCACCGTAACCAGCGGACCGGCACACGCTCGCCACAGATCCTTATACAACGCCATATCCGCATCAACTAAACCAAAATCACAATAAATTACCATCAATTACAAGCTCACAACGAAATTAAGTACAAAACCCTAAAAATAGTAACAAAACACTCCGGAATATACCTTCGCCGTCGGTCAAATCATAATTACAAACAATTACAATAAATAACAAGCTTATAACAATATTGAAGTACGAAACTCTATAAAAAACAGTAACAAAACACGCCTGAATATACCTTCGCCGTTAATCGAATCATAATCACAAACAATTACAATCAATTACAAGCTTACAACAAAATTAAAGTACAAAACCCTAAACACAGAAACAAAACACGCCGGAATATACCTATGTCATTAATCAAATCATAACTAGAAACAATTACAATAACTTACAAGCTTATAACGAAATTAAAGTACAAAACACGCCGGAATATACCTTCGCCGTTGATCGAATCATATAAACAAACAATTACAATCAATTACGAGTTTATAACGAAATTAAACTACGAAACCATAGAAACAATAACAAAATACGCCGGAATATACCGGAATATACCTTTGCCGTTAATCGAATCATATATACAAACATATACAATCAATAACAAGCTTACAACAAAATTAAAGTACAAAACCCTAGAAACAGTAACAGAATATACCGGAATATACCTTTGCCGTTGATAGAATCAGCAACTACTTCATTTCTGTTAGAAACGTCAGCTGACGTCATCTTACTCCGACGAAACCCTAACTCTCCGTCTTCAGCAGCTGTGAATCAGCTCGAAATAGACGTTAAATAAATAACGTGAGGTTAATTAATTAATTAATTAAGCGAGTAACTGAACAAATTGTGTGATGATGATTCTGATGAATGAAGATTTTAGTGAACATAGAGAGAGATGGGTGGAAACTGGAAACTGGTAGTGCAATAATAATAATAATAATAATAATAATAATAATAATAATATTGACGGGTGGTAATTGTGTAACACAAGTGCGTGTGGTGACCGGCTGTAGCCGGTTATTTGGCTTTTGTTACCGGCTACTTTTTGTAACCAATGGGTATTGTGGTCATGGACTTGTGTTATAATAATATAAAAATGTTATTAAGAGAATTGGTTTTCATTGTACCCAACTATCGTATTTTGTTTATTGTCGTTCTAACTAACGAATTGGCTGCTAACGGTCCCAACTTTTAACGTATTTGTTTCTAACTGTCCGCGACTAACACAATTCTAACGTCGTTAGTTTTAGGTCGCCGGAAAAACGTTTTTGTTCGGAAAACACACATAATTGTCCGAAACCTCAACAGTTATGTCTCAAACATTATGGTAACTTTGTATCGTACTATTAGAAACATTTTTCTAGTAAAAGCTCTAATTATTGAGGTCGACGAAACCCTAAAGTCATCGTCGGAATCAGTTGATGGTGCTTAAGTGATGGTGGTTGGTTGGCGGTGAGTCAATTGGTGGTGGTGGCGGTGTTCATGTAGTGTTTTCCGGAAAAAAAAATTGACTTTCTCGGGCAAAAACATATTTCCGGCGACCTGAAACTAACGGCGTTAAGATTCTATTAGCTGCGGACCGTTAAGGACCAATAAAAACTAATTTTCTTTTTTTTTATATAAAAAGGAAAGTATTGAATATTGTTTAAAAATGTTATAATATTACCGTAATTGTAAGAATATTGGATATGATAGAAATAAGTAAATATATGAGAAGTGTACTGGGGTGATATTTCATTTCCATCGAAGCAGTATTTATACTACACAAAAGGTAAAATATACAGGGGACAAATCTCAGACATTTGAAATATGTGGAGTGTTCATGTGGCCAAAACTTTTGACAAAAGTGACATACAACTTGCAAGGTCGTCGGTGGTTTCACAACACTCCCCCTTGGATGACACTTTTTCAAAACTTCGGGGTCTTGAAGTACTGCCTCATTAAAAACCTTGTTAAAGAAAAACCCAATGGGAAAAAACTTTAGCTAAGGGAAAAAGAGTGTAGTATATAGCTCCCCCTCATATTGCAGGTCATTACATTGTCCGTATATGGCGCATGCCAATATCATGAACGTGTTTCCTGAATGTTGTTGTGGGAAGTGCTTTTGTGAAAAGATCAGCTGAGTTGTTGCTGGACTGGACATATCTCATCTCAACCTGATTGTCTTTAATAAGGTCTCGAGTATACTCAAAGTATCTTGGTGGTATATGTTTTGTTCTGTCACTTTTGATATACCCTTCCTTCATTTGCGAGACACAAGCTGCATTATCTTCATAGATAGGAGTTGGAATTCGATCTTTCTCTAGTTCACAAGAAATCAATATGTGTCGTGACATAGATCTTAACCATACACATTCTCTTGAAGCTTCATGCAATGCAATGACTTCAGCATGATTTGAAGATGTTGCAATGAGTGTTTGTTTCTGAGAACGCCATGAAATCGCAGTTCCTCCATTCTTAAATACGTATCCAGTTTGAGATTTTGCTTTATGGGGATCAGATAAATAACCTGCATCTGCATAACCAACTAACCCTTCTTTTGAATCGTTAGGATAAAATAAACCTAAATCAGCAGTTCCTTTTAGATACCGAAAAATATGTTTAATGCCATTCCAATGTCTTTTAGTAGGGGATGAACTGAATCTTGCCAATAAGTTAACTGCAAAAGAAATGTCAGGTCTTGTACAGTTAGTAAGATACATAACTGCTCCAATTGCACTGAGGTATGGTACTTCGGGACCAATAATCTCTTCATTATCTTCGCAAGGACGAAATGGATCATTGTCAACATTGAGTGATCTAACAACCATTGGTGTGCTTAAAAGGGTTTGCTTTGTCCATATTGAAAAGTTTTAAGAGTTTCTCAGTATAAGTTGACTGATGCATAAGTATTCCATTGTGCATATGATCAATTTGTAACCAAGACAATATTTGGTTTTTCCAAGGTCTTTCATTTCAAATTCTTTCTTTAAAAGAGCAATCGCTTCATTAATTTCTTTTTGTATCCCAATTAAATTGAGAGCATCAACATACACAGCTATGATCACATATCCTGATGTTGTCTTCTTGATGAAGACGCATGGACAAATAAGATTATTTGTGTATCCTTTGCTTATAAAATAATCACTCAAACGATTGTACCACATCCTTCCAGATTGTTTCAGTCCATACAAGGATCTTTGTAACTTAATGGAATACATTTCCTTAGGCTTTGAGCTTATAGCTTCGGGGAGTTTAAATCCTTCGGGAATTTTCATATAGATGTCACTATCTAGTGATCCATACAAGTAAACTGTGACAACATCCATAAGACGCATCTCTAAATTTTTAGAGACTGCTAAGCTGATTAAATATCTAAACGTAATAGCATCCATAACAGGAGAATACGTTTCTTCATAGTCAATTCCTGGCCTCAGAGAAAAACCTTGAGCTACAAGTCTTGCTTTATATCTTGTAATGTAGGTTCACAGCCGGATCTACACGGAAATATCTTGTATTACGTTGGTGCGGAATCCCTACGTAAGACGATACGAGTGTTAGACTCGATATACGTTAAACCCAAGTACAAAGACACGTTACAGTACCCAATAGACACGTTGTATTGCAACTCCTTTAACACGTGATAGCCAAATCTCAATTACACGTACTGAACCACCGTTTTCAAAACAAGCCGTAGCCTAAACATATATACCCTTCGACAACTTCGCCTAACATGCTAGGCAAAGTTGTCAATAAATTCGCTTGTTCCACAAGTTCGCTTATAACAGGCGAACTTGTGAGACAACTTAACTAAAACAAAACAAAACCAACTAACACGATTACAGACACTAGATACTGAACTACTGACATCATGTACCAACAGACTCCCCCTTGGCAGTAGCTTCATATCTCTAACTTCAATCACGTGTCTTGTAACCCCAAAACTCGAGTCACCCGTCTTCAAGCATGAACTCCTTCTCTGACACAAACGGAAACTACTCTCTGATATTTCTTGCCTTCTTCTTTCCATGCCGGAATATAGAATATCTTTTTCTCGTTCAGCACCTGCAAGTCAGCTTGAGACAAATTCACCAAGTGCATTGGATCATACACTCTCAGCAACTCTTGTTCATCTTCATCCTCCATCACCGCTTCAGCTGTTTCACTATCAACATACCACTATTTCAGATTCTTTAAGACATCCTTGGGCATTTGTTTCATCGGCACTTCTTTTAAACACCGGATCGGCTTATACTTCATTATCATCCAAGGTTTGCCATCAGCTCTCATACCTCTGTCTTTATCTTCAACGAGCTTTCCTTTCTGCGGCTTTAATAACTCGAATTTTTTATCTTTTATACTTTCTTTCCAAACGATCTTCCCAATAATCCTAACCATATTATCATCACTCCTGTTTATCAACCCCAACTTGGCTAAGTCCTTCACCTCACACTCCGGCAAGGTATTCAACGATCTCAACAATCTCTTGAAATACTGAACTCCTTCAAAACGTTTAATCACAAACAGCCTCAACTGCTCATCATATAACCAGCATATAATCCCCTTCTTCGATTCAGCATATCCTTTGATGTTGTAACTCTTCTTGAACATAGTAGGAACCGCCGGTTTCTTTGTCTTTACGAACCATTGAGCGTAGCCTTCTTTCCATCTCGGCTGCTCTTCCCATTCAGTCTCATCGCTACCCAGATCTTGACCCATATCTGACTTATCAACTTCGGGAATTTCATGCTCAATGTTTTCTTCCACAATCTCTCCCTCTTCAATCTCACTATCAATTACAATATCAGCCCCTATCTTCTCAATCTCTTCAATCGGTAATACATCGTCGTCACCTGCAATATCAACATCCAACATCTCCTCAACATCCACTACCACCACATCATCACCCCCTGATTCACCAGTTGCACCAGTAGACTCCCCCTGAGATGTGGAAGTCCCAAGAGCTTGTTCAGTTCTTGGCAACTCACCACCTGCACCTTTCGATGCATTGGGATCATCGTCTCAATCATTCCTCTTCTTCGTCCTCAACTCATCGCCTTTGCAGCTCGTCTCCCCCTGAGATGCCAAGAACTGTTTCAAGGCATCAAAAAGTTTACCGTGCTCAATCAGGAGAGACGACTGAATCTGATTCTCTGCAACAAGTCGCTGAATAGCGTGAGTCTGGATCAGATTTATTCTCGACTGTTCTGCCACGACCTTTTCAAGAGCTGCTATTCTGTCCGAGTCAGATAAAGTTGCATCAAAATCAAAACTCATATGAGAGGTGTCTTGAGCATTACGGTGAAGGGATTCCCAAAGTAGCCGGGACATCAGAAACAGGTTGAAACGTAACCGCAGGTGGTATTGTAACATATAACCCTGCGGTGGCAACCAACGTCGACTCAACGAATCTTGCAACAACCTCCGATGGAGTAAGTGTAGGAGGTGGCAAGGAAACAATTTCTGGAGTCGAAAGCTGAAATGTGGTAGGTGGAATGCCAAAAGAAGATGATGTTGTCAAAACGGGGGCACCTGAGGTGATTGGTCCTGTCATAGGCAACGATGCAGGGACCATAGTCATACCAGATAGAGCAGGTGGAGAGAAACGAACCACCCTCGAGCTTTCACCAGCTCCCGATCCTTCACCCGTTCTTGCCCTTTT
This sequence comes from Bidens hawaiensis, assembly GCF_021521415.1. Lineage (NCBI taxonomy): Eukaryota > Viridiplantae > Streptophyta > Magnoliopsida > Asterales > Asteraceae > Bidens > Bidens hawaiensis. The sequence goes on along the minus strand of NW_027494422.1, from coordinate 6,374 downwards.
AGATCGACGAATCAACCGACCTAACTCCTCCTCAAAATCAGATTCACTGTCATCAGTATCTTTCTTTCTTTTTCCATGAATCCTCTCTTGAGCGACCAGTATCTGTCTTGCTTCAGCAACCTCATCAGCTGAGGAGTCAGAATCGGTTCTTTCAGAATCAGCTACCAACGTAGCTACCAACGGCACATGCATACTAGAAACCTGTGCAACTGAAACCTGAACCTCTTCCTCAGGATCGACTCGTTCCATATCAAAAAATCCTTGGCCACCAAAAGCAGCTTCAAGGTCTACGTGTTCCTCCGGCGCCACAACAGGAGCAGCAGGCAATGCCTGCTGTACCACAGGTGGTGGTTGAGAAACAGCAGCCTGTTGCGGTTCCGGATCCCGAAACTCGTCTCCACGAGGAGCAACACACGCCGGGTTGATCAAATAACCAAAAAGCGGAGTATGTCGTGGACGAAGCTCTAGTTTACTTCGAGCACTTGATGATCTGCATTGTGCAAATATTCTCTTGCTGACACTCTCTACATAACGAATCGGTCGGCGCTGAGGTAGCGAAGGAGCTACGTGATTCAAGATCATTTGCAAAAACCGTGGATACATCAAGAATCTTTCACGAGTCACCGCTCGTCTCTGACGGTCTATCTCATAAAACACCATCTGACTGAAGCTGTAACGCTTGTTGTAAGTTAGTGCTGTCATTGCCGATTGCATCGTGGCACCCATACCGTCCGTTCCAGCCATACGACCCGACATGCATACGATCATCACATGCATTAGAAAGCGCCACTGATCCAACAAAAATCCCTTGCGCCTCTGAGTGTCACCCAATGGACCAGAATAGCCCATTCTTAAAAATGCACCATCTCTGAATGGAGCAACAACGTCCGTAGGGTCATCTCTCGTTTCGTTCCCAAACTGCAAAGCGACCCTTATCTGTTCCGATGAGAACTGCACCACCTGATTGTTAACGGTGGCGCGCATTACTGGGGTTTCGACTCTACAATCGTATTCAACTGTCTGCCAGAAGTCTTCTATGTTTGGCAGAGAAATGGGCAGAGTTGTAGTAATCGCATGGAAGATACGCGAGCGAATCAGAAAAGTGATTATCTCGCGATAATCATCAACACCGCTAGCATCCGGGTCCAGTGTTATGTACATATTGTGCCCCGGAAAGAATTGGCGGTTGTTATCACCACCTTCGTCACAACCAGCACCACCGACTCCTGCAACAGCTGCCATATCTGCACCACAAACGGTCTAAGTTAGAGAATCGTCAAGGCAGATCGTAACTTCGCTTATTACCATGAGCGAAGTTAAGATAAACATTAGTGTGCAAGCGAAGTTAGACATAGGGCGAAGTTGAGCACAACTTCGCCTATACAATAACTTCGCCTGACAACAGATTAACTTTTAAATAATATTTAAAGCATCAGGCGAAGTTAAGCCTAAGGCAAAGTTAAGGATAACTTCGCCTAATCATAACTTCGCCCCTTGAACAACTTCGCCCCTGATTAATTAAAATTTAACGTAACAGGCGAAGTTAAGCCTTAGGCGAAGTTGAGAACAACTTCCCCTAAACCATAACTTCGCCTGAACTGAAACGGCAAAGGTTTAGACGTCCAAACGAGATGTCTTTTGGATAATTTGATGATTGTAGACTCTAAAAAACATGTTTTTATGGAGATCTAGACGATCAAGTTGGTTACGAACACGTTAAAAACGAGTTTGAAAAGCGGGTGTATAAGGGTTAGCATGAACGAGGCCCCGAATCGGACCAAAACGACCTCTGATTAACATGATCGACAAGAATTAAACGTAATATCGACCTTACACACCTTTAACACGGATTAGAAACGAACAAGAATGAGGTTTGATTCGAGAAAAAAGTTCGCCGAGGTTGATGAGTGATAAGTTCGCCTGGGTTGAGAAAATGTGTAAACAGTTGACCAAGTTGACCTTTATATAGGATTAAATATGCATAGGCGAAGTTAAGGATAACTTCGCTTATCCATAACTTCACCATATAGCAACTTCGCTTAGCACTAAATTTACATAATAGTCCCTCATAATCTTGAACATTATGCAATTGTCTTTTAATAACTTCCGTTAAAGATTTAAATGTTAAAATCAAAGAAGCAAGTAACCAAGCTTTGAACCGTAAAATGAAATACGTAAAGTAAATTTAGAAATAAAGTATACGGGATCAAATTTCAGTCTTGACAGGGACAAGAATGTTTTTAGAAAAGATCCGAACAGGAATCATACTGATTAAGTGACTGTCACATAGATCCATGTTCAGCTGTATTATGACATAAAGAACAGGTTGTAAGCAGGTAAACAACTTAGAATGGTTTTCATCGCATCTGTGATACGGATTAGGTTCAATTAAGCTCAAAATTTAGACGGACAACACATCAGAGAAGTGATGTCTCCTATCTATTCTCAAAGCGTATTTGGCTTTCCCCAAGTCACCCCGAGTTGACCTCGACCCGTAGTGTCTGATTAAACTGTAAATACATCTTGATCTTTTAGAGTCTTCTTCCCGTTCTCTTTCTTGCCTCTTGATTGATAAGTATAACATAATAGGCTTCAGAAGGCTTAACATCATAATTTTTTTTATATTTTTATTATTATTTTTTTTAATAATAAAGATTTACAAAGCTTCAAACAGTAGACTACTGCAAGTCCCGAATCTGGATCACTGCAGTTACTTGACACACTATCTTCTTGGGAATCAGAACACTCGCGGGCTCGTGTATGACTGGGTAATCGCTTTTCTGCCTATCATTCGGAAAGATGTAAATGGAGACATACACAACTCTTAATGAGTTTTCCCTTTAAATCGAGAAGATTTAGTTAGTATCACATAAACTTTTACGCACCATAAAAAGCTACTATAACATACAATGACTGTTCTAGAGTCTTTTAGGCCTAATAACTTCACTAGTTAAGCACACAGAATTAGCTTGTCTATCACTTTCCACAGTTGGATCAATTTTCTTAGAAACATTGTATTGAAACTTCTTACGAAGTTATAGACTTGAAAAATTATATCATCTCCCTAAAAAAATAATTTAAATTCTATCGCCCCGATCAAGTCAAAGTCATCAGGTAAACGGCTATCCTGAAGATCCAATGGATCAGCTGGACCGACCACATACGAATATGCGTCCTTTTAACTAAGTATGAACGACTACTTTTCAGCGAAAGAATAAAACCACATCATAAACCGCCCCGGTCACTTTCAGTCATCTGGTTAATGGCTATCCTCATAATCTACTAGTAGAAGTAAGGACCAAACACATCCGAAGATGTGTCCTTCAAACTGAAGCAACCGACATAATTCTAAGCGATATATATATATATTTTTTTAAAATAAAAACGAAAAATACGGTTACTCGGGATTGATCATCCCATTAAGCTCAACAAGGTTTTGAAAACGAGTTCGGTCAAACACTTTAGTAAAAAGATCGGCGAAATTATCTAACGAATCAACCTTTTCGAGCACTATTAATTTCTTCTCAGCACAATCCCGTATAAAATGATGACGAATATCAATGTGTTTAGTTTTGCTATGTTTTACGGGATTGTTAGTTACTGAGATTGCAGCAGTGTTATCAATACAAATAGGAGTTTGAGTGTAATTCAGACCGTAATCGCGCAATTGCTGTTGTATCCAAAGAACCTGGGAGTAGCAGTTCGATGCTGCCATGTACTCTGCTCCGCAAGTGGAAATGGCTACAGAGGTCTGCTTCTTGCACTGACACGAAACCAATCTTCCTCCCAGAAACTGACATCCACCGGTCGTCGACTTCCTGTTCTGATTGCAACCTCCATAGTCAGAATCTGTATAAGCGACCAAATCCAAGTCTCCCCCTTTCGTGTACCACAATCCCAGCTTAGGCTTGCCTTTGAGATACCGCAGTATTCACTTCACTCCCTTCATGTGAGATTCCTTTGGGCTTGCCTGAAATCTAGCACAGAGACAAACTGCAAACATAATGTCAGGTCTAGATGCAGTTAAATACATTAAAGAACCTATGATTGCTCGATATTGGGTGGGGTCCACATCTGCGTCACTGTCTGAATCAGCACCGAGCTAGTGGTTGACGCAAACCGGAGTATCAAATGGAGTGTTGTCCTCCATCTTGAAGCGTTTGAGAACGTCTTGGAAATATTTAGTTTGATGGATGAACATCCCCTCCTTCTTCTGATCAACCTGCAATCCTAAAAAGAAATTTAGTTCACCCATTGCACTCATTTCAAACCTCCTTTTCATGATTTCCTCAAATTCCTGACACATGGCGACTTTTGAAGCAGCAAAGATGATGTCGTCCACGTAGACTTGAACTAGGAGAGAGTCTCCCTCCTTTTTCTTGACAAACAGCGTGCTGTCGATCTTTCCTCTTTCGAACCCATTCTCAAGTAAGTAATCAGACAAGGTTGCGTACCAGGCACGAGGGGCCTGATGTAGTCCATATAGCGCTTTACTTAACTTGTACACGTGATCAGGAAAGTCTGGGTCAGGAAAACCTGGAGGCTGCTCAACATACACAACCTCATCGACTTTACCGTTAAGAAACGCACTTTTCACATCTAACTGGAACACTTTCAACTCATTGTGTGCAGCAAATGCCAAAAACAAACGAATCGCTTCCAATCTTGCCACAGGAGCAAACACTTCATTGTAGTCGATCCCTTCTTGCTGATTAAACCCTTTTACGACCAGCCTCGCCTTGTTCCTGATGATTATTCCTTTCTCATCTCTCTTACATTTGAAAACCCATTTGGTGCCAATCGCATGCACATTCTTCGGTTTTGCAACCAATTTCCATACCTCCATCTTCTCGAACTGGGCTAACTCTTCTTGCATGGCTTCGACCCACGAGCTGTCTTTTAGAGCCATTTGATAGTTCTTTGGTTCAATCTGGCTGATGAAGCAAGTGTACAAGCACTCGTTAATGATACATGTTTCTTTAATACTTGCGTAAACACAGGTGTGCTCATTCAAGCTTCGTCTTGTTTGTACACCGTCAGACAGATCACCTATCACGTTCTCTAAAGGGTGATTTTTGTGAACTCCAGTAGTCGGAACCGAAATGACTTGCAGATTGTCTTCCATGTTCGAAGAGAGTTCATCAATGGGTGATTGTTGTTGAGAGTAAAAAGGGTTGTAAAATTCTTCTTCATTAGAGGCGGCAGGAGCATTAACGGCACTTGACGTGGAAGGCTGACTTTCATCGTATCGTGGACGTTGCACAATATTTTCCTCCTCATCATACAAAATCTGTGAAGCAATTTTCTCATCAACTTCTGCAAAATCCAAGTAAGGCATATTAAAGGATTTGAGCAGTTTATCATAGTCAAAAGCTTCAGCGGGTCCCGTGCTGGGCATTGGTGGTTTGTAACTCGTGATGTCGGCGTTACATACCACTTCAACCTTGCTGTTCGATAAATTAAAGACCCTTCTGTTGGGTGTCCCAACAACATATCTGACTAAAATACCTTCGTCGGCTTTCTCACCAAATTTAGAGTTTGTCTTTAATATCGTACATGGGGACCCGAATGGTTCGAGACCATTCAAGTTTGGCTTTCGACCATGCATAAGTTCATAACAAGTTTTATTTAGCCTTTTAACAGTTAAAACACGATTAAGGATATAACAGGCTGTGGCAACTGCTTCAGCCCAGAACATCACAGGAAGTTTAGTATCAGCCAGCATGGTTCTGGCTCCTTCAATTAGCGTCATGTTCTTCCTCTCAGCCACCCCATTTTGTTGCGGAGTATACTGGGCGCTGTACTGGTGGTCTATCCCTTTCTGTAAGCAGAACATCTCCATCTGTAGTTTTTGAACTCTGTCCCATTGTCACTCCTGATGTATTTAACCTTTCTCCCCACGATATTCTCAACCTTGGTAATCAAGTTAATTACCAACTGAACCGTCTCATCTTTTGTCTTCAGAAAGTATACCCAAGAGTATCGAGAGTAATCATCAGTTATTACCAAGCAGTATGATGTTCCACCTAGACTCTTTACATTCACGGGACCGAAGAGATCCATGTGAAGTAAGTCTAGGGTACTGACTATTGAATTAACCTTCTTGGTGTGAGGAGGTTTCTTGTGTTGCTTTCCCTTCTTGCACGATAAGCATTGGTCTTCAAAGTTGAAATTCTTCAAGGGAACACCAAGCACCAGCCCATTCTTGACAATGTAGTTCATTTTTTCGAAGATGTATATGCCCCATTCTTCGATGCCATAACTCAGACTCAGATTCAGTTGCCTTTGACAGAAGACATGATTCTTCTGTTGTCATCTCAGTTGACCTCATATCCATGACTTATGTGTTCTTTTCTCTTGGAGCCTTTATCACC